>NW_022631111.1:2135296-2293047 GCF_010015895.1 Lontra canadensis
TTGGAAAATCCTTATAGATTTTTGAAAATGATAAAGAAATAGCTGGCCATTCCTTCTCTCCCCTCACACATAGATAGACCTCACATAGCACCCTCATTCGGCATATTATTATGTAGAGTAACATCCTTATATCAAAACATGAACTAACTCCATGACTCATTATGTATTTATATCATGATCTTCTTCCGAAAACTTCAAAGCAGCCTGAATCAACTGTAGGATGTTAGGGTGGCCTTCCGAACCCAAATCCTGCAGGTACTGTAGGAGAAAGAAAATCATGCCAGCAATAAACAAGTAACACTGGATATAAATAAAAGACAGTAGTAATTTTTCTGCTATTTTCTGGCCAAGAAAATGAGATTTGCCATGTCATGTCACATGCTGCGATGTACAAATGACTTTCTTAAGGACATCACTTGAGTGGGATTTTTGCTTCCCACAGATGTGTTCTTAAAAACACAAGAGCGTTGTATGGAAGAAACACCACGCAAATGGCAGCCATCCCCTCTTTCTAAACTATTTTTTTTTTTTTGGTCACCCAGCTGGAGTTTAATATCTTATTTAGTGCACTCCTGAAGTTTACAAGGACTCCATCTCAAGACCTGCATGTCTCCCCAGACTGCAGATAGTACTAGAAACTATGAGTTTTTTCCATGCAGGAAAAGAATTAGCCGGGCTATGGCATTCTCTGAAAAGTGTCACAGGCAGCTTCTTGTTGTTATTTTCAGAATGAAGTGTGGGAGGGACTTACTCAGGTCCCACGAGTAACTCCTTAGGAAAATGTATCACTTTCTTAGACCCCTTCATGTCCATTGTCAGCAGTCAGATCCTTTAAGGAACCTGTTCTGTTTTGTTTTTTAACAGTTTCAAAAATTTTTTGTTGTTCCCCTATATTTATAGCAGAGGTGATGTCAAAGTTCTGATGAAATATGGGTGGAGGGCCCCTGCTGGCTCCCTAACCCAGAGCCTCCACTGTGCCCACCACAGCCTGTTGGTCAATGTGTATGTCACCAAAGGCCACTTCCCTCAGGCCATTGACATTTCAGGATTCTCTTTTGTAGGCGATGTTAAGTTTGAGATGGCTGGCATGTCTCCTGTGTTGTGCAGTGGGGTCCATTCAGGAGATGTTCAGCAGTTGGTTTGTGACCATCAGAATGAATGAATGTCAGTGTATTCTTATTTCTGTAATATCAGGGACATACATAATCCTGCAAAACAGGCATTCACATATTCTCACTTAAAGAAATGCTTCATAGCACCAAACATGAAGTAGTTCTAGTACATCCCATAATATGATTCCAGGAGCTTCTGTAGGCAGGCTAGTAGCCCTGTCTACAGAAAAAGTCTTTGGACCTACATATGTCCAAAGACTTTTCAGTTGCAGAAAAGATCTCAAACATTAATCAGAGTCACTTGGGCATAGTCATTCTTTTACTAGGAACATACATCAGTGGAAGAACTTTTTTTTTAATGTAGTAGATTCAGCTATTGAAAACCAATAGCCGAGAAATCACACTAGAGCAGGAGAGCATTTTCTAGCCTGTCATGTTATCTACTTGTTATGTTCTTTGAGAAGGTAAGGAGGAGCTGCCATTAGTAGACGATTTTGGCCTGTATGATTATAGTGTGGTACACTGACATTGCATTCATTTTAGTAGACCACTGTTTTAGCACACAGATTTATTTTCAGTGTAGATTTTTTCACTACTGGACTGAAAGTCATGATATTATCAGAAGAAATCTAAAAATAGGAACCTTGTGGGACACCTGGCTGGCTCAGTTAGCACAGAGCATGCAACTCTTGATCTCGAGATTGTAAGTTCGAGCCCCATGTTGGGTGGAGACATTACTGAAAAAGCCTTTAAAAAATATTTCCTCTCCTCTACTGAACCTTGGGGTGCCTGGGGTGGCTCCGTCAGTTTAACCTCTGCCTTTGGCTCAGGTCATGATCCTGGGGTCCTGGGATTGAGCCTCGTGTCGGGCTCCCTGCTCCGTGGGGAGCCTGCTTCTCCCTCTCCTGTTCCCAAAATCCTAAAAAACAGTAGGAACCTTGAGTTGTTGGATTATATAGTAATTTAATATCTGTTTTAAACTATAGATTAGAAGAATTTGAAAGATTAAATGCTCTTTCTAAGAAAGTGGACCGTCCTCCAGAAAAGGCAGTGACACGCATACATTTTCAGCAGCTGCCACCAAAACTAAAGCCTCTGAAGATTAAGGTAACCTAGGCGTTATGCTCAATATGATGGAAGGAATGACAGAAAAGCACAATAATGACTTATCCCTCCTGATCTTGGTCTCAGGAAATTGAATATCAGAACTTGAGATTTCCGGTAGATTTATCAAATCCACATGCCGTGGCAACTGTTTTAAACCAAGAACCAGGAAAACTGAAGATTAAAGAATTAAGAGAAGGTAACTAGCTGATCCGTTGTAAACCAGCCACTGGCAGAATAGGGAAGAATTATTGTTCCTCATATTTACTATTTATGAACAACAACAGCAAAACCCAGTTAGGTTGCTGTTATGTTTTGCCATTAGAAACGTGTTTTTGTCTCGGCAAATGATGCTGATTTGATTACTGACATAATCATTGTTTGCTCTTGCCCTCAGTTTTGGACCAAGGCAATGAGATTTCAAAAACAAGACAGATGAAGGAAGCACTCTTTGAACAGAAAGTCAGACAGGACACTTACGAAGAGATCGAAAATCACCTTAAGTGGTAAATATTGAGCAGTTATTTATGTCAAGGGAGAGGACAGCGTTTTTAGTAATGGCTTTTTATACATGAGACATGATGAAATGTAATCGCTTTGTGCCCTTCGAAAAGTTTCATTATTTCCTCTCCTCTACTGGACCTAAGACGTTTCTCTTTAGCATAAATCACCATGACCAAACCATGCTCTTTCTAAGTGTGACCAGATAGTGGCAGAGACAGAGCAAACTGTGGGAGACACCAGGACACTGCTCCCTACTGACCACTGCTGCCAGCATCCTTCTCTCCTTTAGGGGCCCCGAATCTCGCCCCCCTCCCTGCCTCAGCCCCTTTGCCCTGGGGTGTCTGCCCAGGTGCCTCTGGGGATCCCAGCAGTGCAGGCTGGAGTGGGGGAGGCTCTGGGTGGAGGTTCCAGAGCTCAGCTGTGAGACTTCTGTCCTGTTCTTCTGTGGTCAAAATACATCCCTGTCCCCAGGTTTTTACCGGATCATACCAGAACTATCCATGTGCCCAGACCCCACTAAACTTTAAAAACTCTTGAGCTGAGCTAAAAAAGAAACCCTTAGAAAGAGTCTTGGAGAGACCACTTGCCCATGCCCCACAGCCATACTTCTCAGACGGAGAGAACACACGCCAGCTTCCCAGGCCCTCATGGACGTCCCCCATCCCGCCACCCTGCTTGCCCAGGGCAGTGCCCTCCATGTCTCACAGAAGCATCTTTCCTTCCACAGCAGCCTCTCTGTCACGGTCTGGCCCTGGTTAAATGCGAAGTACACCAAGTCACTGCAGATCATTTTTTAAAATACTCTTTCCCTGTTACAAAAAATGGCCGCACTGTCATTGTAGAAAAGCTGAAAAATACATATATATTTTTTAAGGGGAGAGAAGTGGGAAAAAAAGTCTGTAATGCATTGACTGCCGCCAACACTGGGGTCTTAACTTCCTTCGGTGCTTTTTTGTAGCGCGCCTGAGATCACAGTGCAATTGAGTTCTGAAGGCTCTGTCATTCACTGACTATTTTCTGCCGGCTTTTTCTTATCAGAAAAAGAATTTAAACCTGCCAGTAACACCCACATACACTAGACATCGGTTCACTAGTTGTTGACATTATGCCACATACACTTGCACTGTCTACACACACACACACACACACACACACACACACACACCTGCTTTTGAAGCATTTGAAAGTGAGTTGCAGACATCACGGAGCTTTGCTCTTAGAGACGTTAGCACGTGGCTCCTAAGAACAAGGATATTCTCCAACAGTAGCCTCATCACTTCCAAGAAATCTAAAACTGACACCATAATATTAGAATCACCAGCCTCTCTGCACGTTTACCCAGTGGTCTCAATAATGTCCTTTCCATCTGGGCTTCTGTTTGGATGGTTTTCGGAGAGGAAGACTCCGCCATCCAAACAAAGGTCAGACCATTTGTACTTAGCTTCCAGGTCTCTCCAGGCTCCTTCCGTCAAACAGTTCTCCAGACACCCCGTCCCCTTTTAAAATCATAGCAACTGTTTATTTTGAACATGTGCCAGGCTCCGTGATCAATACGTTACATACCAGAATTTTCTAAACTGTGCTAAAGTTCACAAAGCGCACAATTCACCATGTTAACCGTTTTAACATGTACAATGCAGATGTTCTCATTGTATTCACAGGCTCATTCAACAGTCCCCATCATGCCACACTAAAACATTTGCATCACTCCAAAAGGAAACCCCATACCTATTAAGCAGTCACTCCCCATTCCCTCTCTCCTCCCTGCCCTCGGTCCACTTTCTAGCTCTATAAATTTGCTGATGCCAGACATTTCAAGTGAATGGAATCCTACATACATAGGGGGCCTTTTGTAACTCGTTTCTTTCATTTAACACAGGTTGGAGGTTCATCTGTGTCATAGCATCTGTCAGGACTTTGTTCCTTTTTTATGGCCGTGTAATGTTCCATTGCATGGATTGACTACATTTTATTTACTCATTTATCAGTTGACAGGCATCTGGATGGTTTTCACTTTTTGGTTATTGTGAAGAAGGCTGCTGTGAACATTTACATGCAAGCTTCTGTGTGAACACATCTTTTCAGTTCTCTAAGGTGGGGAATTGCTGGGTCATATGGTAAATCTTATGTTTAGCATTTGGAGAAACGGCCAGACTGTTGCTGTAGTCTCTACAACTTCTCTCCCCCATGGCCCTCCTCCAGTATCTCCACACCCCCTTCGGTTGTTGAGAATAGCAAAGACACTCCACCCCCAAACTGACCATGGTAGCTGGGTTTGTTTGTTTGTTTCCTCCCCAGGCAGGTGCACCTCGGTAGAGATCATATGTCTTTTAAATTTAGAAAAGACCTTGCTGAAGAGCGGCAAAGAGAAAACATCAAATATAAGGTCAGAGTCACTAATTCAATGATACTGATTGCGCTAAATAGTTTGAATTCCTGCTATATGCAAGAGGCCACATGGGAAGAAGGAACACATAGTTCCGTTGGGAGGCGAGGAGGCTGATGACAAGTTAATTGTTAACCATAAATCAAGGTTGGCTGTAGATGTCACAAGAAACCTCTAATAAATATTGTGGGGAGTCAGAGGCCAGAGAGGAGAAAGAGCTCATCTAATTGAAAAGCTTCCTCCAAGACATGGTATGATTTTGAAAGGCAGTAAAGAGGACAAAGGCATTTAATTCAGAGGGAGGGCAATGCCTCAAATTCAGGTTGGAGTTCTGGGTGTGGCGTACTCCTGCCCCGTGATCTGCAGAGCACGAGAGTAAGAGGGACCCACAGACAGGGACCAGGAGTGACGCCAGAGCCAGAGCCAGAAAAAAGTTCTAAGCCAGAGACCCTCAAGGGGGGCTGAGCAGAGAGAATGACAAACTGGTTGAGGGGAGGGGGCCATGGCTGGCTTGTCAAGGCGGCACCTGCAGATTCAGGGAGGGGAGGGTAGAGACGGGAATGGTGGAACTGTGCCACATCCCTGGGCTCACCGTGTGTGAGAGACCTTGTTCCCTGAGAGCAGATGCGGGGGGCGCTGGGGACAGGCCCATAGTCACTGAAGCACAGGACACTCATGGGCCAGAGGAGATAAGGCTCGGCTCGGGCTTCCTGTCTCAGGGGCTGGGACTTTGTTGGGAGGACTGTCGGAACCATCCTGTGTTGTACTAGTCTGCTCAGGCTGTGGTAACAAGTACCAGACTGGGAGGTGTAGGCAACAGAAATGTGTTTTCTCACTGTTCTGGAAGCCCAAGGTCAAGGTGCGTGATCTTTTAAGGGACATGAGGGAATGATCTCTCTTCTCGACCTACAGACCATCTTTTCCCTGTGCCTTCACATTTTTTTCCTCTTTCCAAACTTCCTCTTATAGAAGACACCGATCACACTGGAGTAGGTCCCACCCTGTGACCTCCTTGTAACTTGATTACACCTTCAAACACAGTGTCTTCAAACACAGTCACATTCTGAGGTGACTGCGGGTTAGGATTTCAACATATGAGCCTTGGAGGGACATAATTCCACCATAACACATATATTTAAGCTTGGGATTGTGAGATTCCCATGGTCAGTGCTACACGAAGTGGCCACACTGGGTGGGAGGGATTAGGGAAAAACATGGATCTTGTTGGATAGGAATCTATTTTTCTTCCTAGAATACATTTTTCATACAGAATACATTTTTCTTCCTAGAGCTTCTTTCTGATTGGATTCCAAATCAGATACTCGAGTAAATTTATCTTTTCTTTATTTTTTACAAGAGAGAATGTAAAATGATTGCATCAGTAAACCTTAGCATTTAGGGAAGGCATGTATTAGATTGACATTGAAATTTAGTTTGATTCTGGTTCTGTTTCTCTGCATTGGATTTTAAAAACAAAACATTGAGTGTTCTGTCCACTCCACAACGGGATGATACTTTATAACCATTTTAGAGATGAAGGTGACACAAATGTGGCACAACCAGGCAGGGCAGTGTGACAGCAAAGGCTGGATTGCCAGCCTTTGGTCGCCAGGGAACTCAACTGTGTATTTGCCTTGCAAGCGTGTTTAACAAGTGCTCTTTGTCTGTAAGACTCTGCTAGTGAATGAGCCACTGTCCCTGCCCTCCAGAAAGGCACAGTCCACAAGGGGCACAGAAATATTAAGAGATGATTTAAAATGTGCCAAGTGCTGTCACTGAGGGGCAAAGAAGGGCAGGGGATCGAATGGTTCATAGGCGTCCCGCTTAGGTGCGTGCTGGCGATTTTAAATGAGATCCCAAATACAGAAGAGAAGTTCAACTTAAGACACGTTACACATGGAGGGCCTGGAGGGCATCCTGGTGGTGGCTACAGGAACAAGTATACCTCAGCAGAGAGGTGGAGAGTAGACACAGAACAGCGCCACAGACTGGGGAAAGTTAATGGAGCGAGAAGCTGGTAGCTCCAGGTGGGAAAGCCAGAGAACCTCATGATTTGAGAGGAGAGCAGCAGATAGCGAAGGAGCCAGAAGGAGAAATGGTCAGGGAGGTCAGGAGAACCGGGTAACACTGAAAAAGCAGGCGGGGAGGGATCCAGGTTGGTGGGGCCCGAGAAGTACATGGTGTGTTGGACCACTTAGAAGGCCTGTTTTGCCATAGCGATAGCCATTCCGGGAGAGAGGTGGAGATGAAAAGCCAAATGGCCACGGCTCGAGGAATGCAGGGAAGTGATTGGCTGGTTTCTTGAGAAGCTGAGATGACCAGAAGCGAAGAATCAGGGCATGGACCATTCCAAGGGGATGTGGTGTCAAAGAGGAGGATTCTAAGTTGGAAAACTCCAGAGCATTTGTACGCTGAAGGCAAAAAACAACCGCAGAGGAAAAGGCTAAAGAAATTTGGGAAGAGGCCTTGGTCGGAGGGGAAGACCGACCTTGAGGAAGGACATGGTGTCAGGCTCGCGTGCCGAGAGAGGGCCGTTGAAGGCTGCATGTGGCCTTGTCCTTCTGGGTGCCCCAGGAGGCCAGGCCAGCTGCAGAGATAGCCATGAGCACTGGTTGGAGAGTGGCCTGCAGAGAGGAGCTAGTAGTCACAAGGGTAGCCAAGGGGAGAAGGAAAGAAGACTTCATGTGCTTAACATCACTCACTGGGCCCCTGAGCCCCAGTATAGTTTGACAGCAAGTGCTGAGGGACCCTATTCTGTGTGTCTGGGAGCTCTCATCAGGCAGCTGAATCCTGGCGGGTGACCCCGTGGCAAGGAACACCTGAAGGCCCAGGCCATGTGGCAGAAAGCTGAGACAAGGGAGCTGAGAGGGGAGATGGGGGTGTGGGGAGGGCAGGAGTGGAGGGAGTGGGAGTGGGCAGGATGATGGGCTTTTACCCAGGAGATGGTTGATGACAGTAAATTTCAAAACACATCATAATAAGTAGAGTCTTGATATAAGACCTTACCCTCCTCTCTCTTCTAGCTATCAACCTATTTGCTAATCCCTCCTTTAAGATGCTATTTTATTTTATTTTATTTTATTTTTTTATTTTATTTTTAGTGGTTGTGGAGGTCTGGGTCTCTTCCCACAAAATCTGTCTTTTGAGGCTAACATCCATAGTCTCAGTCTCAGACTCAGCTCCCTGATATGTGCAAATCAGAGCTAGACAGCTCACCACCTGGTGTCAATAACAAACTCTCGTTTCTTCTGTTAATATGGTGATCGGAATAGATTGCTTCCAGTTAAGTCTTTAAAAATTATGACAAACAGCATACATACAAGCCAAGCTAGATCTGGAAGTAATTTAACAAGTAATAAAAACCACAGATAGGTAAAAACTAACAAGCTTTTGCTGTGGACACAGTCCCTTTTTCCATGGAGGCAGGTTTATGCAGACACCAAGCCAAGCCCAGCCAGCCAGTTTCTGGGGGAGTGTGCCATGTCTCCTGGGTAATGGGCCAGAGAGCTCCAGGGTCCTGGGGAAGCAGGAGTTGGGGAAGGGCAGCAGCCTGGGAGAAGACACTTACTCCAGGGAAAGGGCAGATCCCAGGAGAGGGGAGGACTTAGGCACCTTTGTTAAACCCCGTACTGGGATAATCAGCTCTGAGGAGGAGCTTGAAACTTTAAGTTCTTTTTAAAATGAAATCTCTACACTCCCGTGGTTACATGGTTTCTTATAAAATCCTTCTGGTGAGTTTTAAATGCTTTGGAAATGATTTCCAGAGCCACTGTCCCCTGGTTATGGAAAGAAAGTTCTGGGTCCACTCAGCTGTTAGAACCCCCTATGTTTAAACAGTGAGTATGATTATAATGAGCCCTTTAACGCTCTGTCACCCACTCCCAGCCAGAACTTCGTGTGTGGTTGTGACTGATCCTTTGATAGGTTTCTATCAGCTTTAAAGAGATATACAGTTGTGTGTGTTTGTCTTCAATTTCAATATTTTTGGTGATTGAAAAACCCAGGTAGATCGAGGAGATCCTGTTTTGGATGAGGAATTTCAGCGCACCAAGACAGAAGTCCACCAGAAACGGGTTGTTCGTAGTCTAGAAGAAGTGGGTAACTTTCCTTTATTTGGGAGCTAATTATCAATAGCCCTTTATATTCTTATTTTTAAAACACTAAACAATTTTATAGAAATGCTTTTACCAAGAGATATTTACTAAGTTTTAATTTGCATTTTAATTTATATTTTCAGAGTGTTTTTTTACTATATATTTGCAAGTGAAGTATCAAAAATCATGATGTTTCCCTTAAAATTAACAGCATTAAATTCTTTGGCTCCTCCTTTATGCCCTTCTACTTTCTCTTTCTTGGTCTTCTTTTTTGTTTCCCTTTGCTCTCTAAGCCCCTGTCTGCAGGTCCTTCCTGGTGGGTCCCTGAGCCTATGTTCCTTGCCTCCTGCCCTTGGTGGGAAGGATACACAACAGGAGGACAGAAGTTAGAGATTCTCAAGCTCTCTTATAGATTTGGGACCTGGGAAAAGCCCTCTTAGTTTCTGTACCTCAGTCTCCTCAAACATAAAATGGGGACAGGGGCTCCTTCCCCTGAATGTCCTCTGTCATGTGATAGTATCTGGTTAAAACCCCAATTTTTAATTTTAACGATGAGACAATTTGAGAGACAGAGAGAACACAAGAACAGGGTGAAGGGCAGAGGGAGAAGCAGGCTCCTAGCTGAGCAGGGAGCCTGATGGGGGGCTGGATCCAGGACCAGTCCTAGGATCATGTCCTGAGCCAAAGGCAGATGCTTAACCAACTGAGCCACCCAGGCACCCCTACACTGTCAATTTATTAAAACCCAAATCTCAAATTCCACTTTTGGCCCCCAACCCAAGAAGTATTCCCTATACTGCTACGTTACACTAGGAGTGTAGAATAAATGCTCATTCCATGGTGGAACAGATAAGTCATAAGTTGATTTAGGATCGGGCTCTAAAATGTTTTTATTGGGACGCCTGGGTGGCTCAGTTGGTTAAGCAGCTGCCTTCGGCTCAGGTCATGATCCCAGCGTCCTGGGATCGAGTCCCACATGGGGCTCCTTGCTCGGCGGGGAGCCTGCCTCTCCCTCTGCCTCTGTCTGCCATTCTGTCTGCCTGTGCTCACTCTCTCTCCCTCTCTCTCTGACAAATAAATAAAATCTTAAAAAATAAAATAAAATAAAATGTTTTTATTAAGTGCTCCTACCTGGAGTTAAATTTAAACCTAAGATATGCCTGTGTTCTATTTTCACAGAAAATCAAGGAATTCCATCCTAATTTTGATCCACTCGTTAATAATACCTGGGTCAACAGGTTCAGGGCACAAAAGCGCTTTCAGCAAGCTGCACGCAAGGTAAGTCCCAGCACCAAACGGAAATTTTAATTGGCTTAGTCCTCAGCACAAGAAAATCGAATGAGTTTTTCTAACAGTTTTATTGACATATAATTCACTTCCTGTAAAATTCACTCTTGTAAAGTATACATTTTGGTGGGTTTTAATGTATTTACACAGTTCTACAGCCATCACCACGATCTAACTTTAGAACATTTAAAAAATTTTATTGAAGTGTAGTTAGCATACAATGTTATAGTAGTTTCAGGTGTAAAATATAGTGATTTGACAGTTAATTTTAGAATAATTTTTTATCACTGCAAAGAGAAACCTGGTTCCCATTAGCAGTCCCTCTCCATCCCCCAGTCCTTGGCAACCAGAGATCAGCTTTCTGTCTCTATGGATTCACCCTTTCCGGACATTTCATACACACAGAATCATAGGGCACATGGCCTTTTGTAACTGGCTCTTTCACTTAGCTGGTTTTCAAAGTTCATCATGTGATAACCTGTACCAGTACTTCATTTCTCTTTTATGGGTGGATACTATCCCATCATCCCATCGTGTAGATACGCCATATTGTATCTTTTCATCCGCTGAAACATTTGTGTTATTCTCACTTTTTGGTCATTATGAATAATAATGTTATGAACATTCCATTCGTGTACACGTTTGTGGACATGTTTTCAGTTCTCTTGGATATATACCTAAGAGTAGACTTGCCCTGTCATGTGGTAACACTAGAACAGTTGGACTTTGATCAGTTACTTCTAGAGAGAGCAATCGCGAATTCCTGTGGGATCTAGTCTCATCCAGGCTTATGGCTTTCCCTTCAAGATGTGTCATCTCATTTCACCCTCATGGTGGCTTTCCACCCAACCCATTAGAGCCTCCAATGGCTTGCTGTGATCGGGATAAAAAATAAAAGGTGTCTTAAAAAAAAATTTAAAAAATAAAAAAAAATAAAAAAAGGTGTCAGTGACTCCCTAGTCCAGCTGCAGCCATACCTCTCTAGCCTAGCCCCACCCTCCACCCCGCTCCCTACCTCCATCCTCTGTGTGGTCCCAGTCCTCATCTCCCAAACACACCAGCCCGTTCTCTACTACAAACCTTGTCATGCTTCACCTGAAGAGACATTCCATCTCCCCTCCATGTGCATACTTGTCCTGTGGGCCAGCATGAGCCCACCGAGCCATCACCAAGCCAAGGTGCCTCTTGCTTCTTATGCTGCTAGTAGATCCCATGTCCCAGCCACTCGAGTGCAGCCGCCTTGCGGAGGAGAGCCATTCCTTAAGTAGGGGAGAGCCATGCTCGAGACCTGGACTCTGGAGCCAGGCTGCCTGCCTCTAATTATTCTTTTTCTTTTTTTTTGAGAGAGAGAATGTGAGAGAAAGCATACATGTGAACAGTGGGGAAGAACAGAGGGAGAGAAGGAAGCAGACTTCCCACTAAGCAGGGAGCCCGACACGGAGCTTGATCCCAGGACCCTGGGATCATGACCTAGGCCAAAAGCATCCACTTAATGACTGAGCCACCCAGGATCCCCTGCCCCTAATTCTTGATGCCACTAATGAGCTTTCTGATCTTGGACAAGTTCTATAACCTCCATTAGCTTCCTCCTCCTCCATAACTGAGGATCACAGTAAGACCTGTCTCGGAGTTGTTGTGAACATTAACTGGGCGAATGTTATAAAAGTTTATAAACTTTCTCCATCAAGCAGTGTTTTCAGCCTGGACTGAGGACAGTCTAGGGCAGAGGCAGAGCTCACTGATCAGTGACCTGCGCACCAGCCTCCAGGGTCCTGAGGGACCCTATCCCTGCTGAGACTCTGTCTGGGTGGGCTGCTATGTGCAGAACAGAGGTTGCCACAAGGAGCTCAGCGTGGGGAAGGAAGTGGTGGAAAGAGGGCGAAGCTGTGCTCCAAGGGAGGAGGACACAGCTGTTGACAATGGGCAAACAGCAGCGATACGGGCCAGGCTGGCTTCTCCATGAATGCGACCACCTGGCCTTTCTGGGCTGAGCCCTCCAGGGTGATAAAGGTATTGTCAGCTGTTGCGTGCTTTGCTCTGAGCAATGGCTCAGTCTTTCCCTCACTCCCCTCACTCCTCACTTTCCCTCACTCCTCACTTGATCTGAGTCAGATCAAGGTGCAGATACGTCCCCAGCCTGATGACTTCCTGTCACCTCTCCAACTCAGCCACAGCCCTGTCATCCCCTGCCTAGACCAGTGTGACTCACCCTGCCTTCCCTGCTTCCAGTCTCCCCCACAGCAGCCACAGTAGTATTCCCGAAGCCAAAAGGTGAGGGTACCCCTCCTCCGGTAAAACCCTCCAAAGTCTTCCCATTGCAACTGGAATGAAACTAAAACTTTTTTCAAGGCCACAGGCCACTCTGGACTTCTCTCTGTCCCTTAAACCTGTCTCATTTGTTCCTGAAGCAGGATCTTCCTCTTTGCTATTTCCTCTGCTCTGAATTCTCTTCCTCAGATCATTCTCTCCTCATCATTCCAGTTTTAGATCAAACCTCACCTTCTCAGTGAGGTCTTCCATCATTACCCTTGCAGCAGTGGCCAGACCACTCCCCTCCCCACGTCCTCCCCCCATCATGCCCTCGGGTATGTGAGCACGCGCGTGCACACACACGCACACATACACACACACACACACACAGTTAGAATGTCAGTTGGGTGCAAGCAGGAACAACCGCATCTGATAAGCCTTGAACAGAACTGACCAGGGCATCAGCACGTCATACTATTAATTTGTTAAATGAGAGCCCCTTATGGGATGGAAAGGGCTATTAATCATGGAAGGAATGGTCCCTTTGGCCACAGCTCAGAGCACGGGCACCAGACCCCTCCGTAGCACGCGCTCTGAGTGCAAAGCACATGGTAGACAGTTAGCATTGCCCATAATCCACAGCCCAGTTCCCCCAGAACCACCCATTTATTTGGTCCCTCTGCTCCGAAAATAACACGGCGGAAGCATTGCTATTCAGATACACTGAAAAGCAGCAGCATGGAGCTGGTCGTTCTTTCCACTCTGGAAATAGAAGAACAGGGCTCATAAATTGGGCGGAACAAGGCCAGATGACAACATAGTCTTCTCTTTTTTGTATTCAGGCAAGTCAGCATGGCCAAGACCTTGAAGTCCCCGTGGCCTCTACCTAGGGCAGTGCGCCCACGATCCCTGTGAATTCTGACTTAGAGCGTGGGCCTCAGCACTTAGATGTGGTTGAGGAAAGGGAATCAAATTGAAAGGCAAAATGAGTGCATACTTTGAAATCATCCCTTCTAATTCCAGGTCATGATTCACAGAAGATTAATCAGTATGCTGAGTGCTATTCATAACATGGACAAAGAGAACATACGCAGAAAACTGAGCCAAGGAAGACAGTCAGTAATAACAGGTAGAACACAGCTGCCAAGTGCAGCAAAGCTTCGACCCTAGGGCTTCTGCGCATGACATCCTGTATAAGGTGTTAGCTGGGCGGAGGTAAAATATTTTTGTAAATCACATCCATTAGGTTTTTGTTTTTGTTTTTTTAATGGCCACAGTAATGAATCACCACAAACCTAAATGGCTTTAAACAACACAGATGTATTATCTCACATTGCTGGAGGTCAGAAGTCTGAAAACCAACGTGTCAGCTGGGCTGGCTTCTTCTGGAATTTCCAGTGAAGAGTCTGTTCCAGGCCTTTCCACATCACTCTGCACCCTGCTTCAGTTGTCACATCACCTCTCCTGACTTTGGCCCTCCTGCCTCCTCCTCATATCTGTCCTGTGACAACACTGGGCCACCTGGACTACCCAGGACACTCTCCCCATCTTCAGATACTTAACTTAATCATACCGGCAAAGTCCCTTTTGGCAAGGAAGGTGACAGAGTTATAGCTGCAAGGGACGGAATGTGGACATTTTTGGGGGAGGGTGACCATCAGGCCTACCCAGGACATAAATCAGACCTCCAGGCCAGGTTTGGCTGAAATGCCTACCCAAGTGAGAGTTAGCCAGACTGGCCGACCCAGCCAAGTTGTGACATCTGTGGAGTCTGGCCATGGTTTGACCTCTTGTTTTGTGCCCTCAGTTCTCTCCTGTTACCAGAGAGACCAGGATGGTCAACATTCATACTTGTTAACTGACTGGCTATATCTAGTGTTGTCACAACCTAGCATTTGCACATAAAGCTTTTTTTTTTTTTTTTTTTTTTTCAAATAGACTCCATGCCCAGCATGGAGCCCAACACAGTGTTTGAACTCACAACCCTGAGATCAAGAGTTGGCTGCTCAGCTGACTGAGCCACCCAGCTGCCTCGCACATAAAGCTTTTGACCTCATACAATCTTTGCTAACTTGAAGGAATTCCAGTCCTTGGATGCCTGGGTTGACCAGGCTATTGGAAGAACACTCTCAGTGGCTTTTGGGCTCCCATCATCATCTTCTCTTCCCCAAGGCTCATCTGCAGATACATGGGCAGGCCCCAATCCTTCCAAACCCTGCCTGCCCTCCCTAGTGGGAGCCCCCAAACCTGACTCTTCAGTCTTCCTCTCCCTCAAGACCTAGATGGATTTTTTTTTCCAAAACATTTTATTGCATTTTAATCCCTTTCCCCCTGCCCTTTTTTTTTGGCCTGACCCAGGCTGTTTATTGAATCCATCATCAGAGGCAAGGACTCACTATTCATCACAAAAAGGGGAGGGCGGGGATTCACCACAGGAGGGTCTTCCAAAGGGGTGGGTTGGGGGACAGCAGGTGTGGGACTTGGGTTCCTGCAGAGGACCTGGAGTCTGTCCAGCCCTTGCCTGCAGACACACTTGACAGCCGCTGGGCATGGCATCCAGCAGGACCCTGTCCCTCCTCACCTCAGACAGTGCCCCTAATGATGGCTGGGCCCAAGACCCCCAAGGCCCCAAGGGAAGAAGGAGCTCTGGTGGCCCAGGCTCAGGTCCTGAGCACCCGCTCCTCATCTTCCTCCCCTTCAAGATCCAGATGTGTATTTTGTTTCTCATAACCTTTTTTTTTCGCTCTTTAATTATACTTTCAAAAAATTTCTCCTATGTTATTATTACATCCAGTATTGATGTTTCTAATGAAGAAACACTTGTTTAAAATATTGTAAAATTCATCTGTGAATTATGTATGGACCCCTGTAAAATGTCTTCATGTGTTTTTTAATGCAATCTTTTTCTTGACTGATAAGGACAAAGAAGATTCGTTAGAGAGCCTTTCACGGGGAGTTGTAGTTTTTTTGAAAGTAAAAAATAAAGCTTTAAAAAGGAGAAGGGGTGGGGTAAAGAACAAAAGAAAATTAGAACTGGGCCCGGATGCCCATAGACATATATATTCTTTCCAAGCTGGCATGTGACAAGTGCCCACCGAGTGTATGGCAGAAACTGAAGACGGTGGTTTCATATAAAAACACTGTAAGAACTTCCCCCAAATGCTCTTCTGTTCCCCCAGACAAGAATGCCTCCAGATTCCTCCTGGATCAGATCAGTCAAGATAATTATTCCAGCCGTTTCTCTGTATCCCCCAAGGAAGTGCTGCCCTTCGCCTTTCCGTCCTACAGTCCTCCTCAGAGCTCCAACGAGTTGGTGGGTGCCATTAGGCTGTGGGCTGGGGGCCGGGCATGATCAGAGGCTTGTTAGATGGTGGCAAGACCTACCTCAGGCTCTGTCCCTTTGCTTCCTCCTGAGAGGCTCCCTGGGACACCTGTGCCCAGGGACTTGCGATCACTGGGAAACCTGAGATCGTCTAGATTTACCTGTGCCGAGCTCCGTGGTAACCTGGGCTGGATGCCTTCCAGCCTGGAACCCATCAAAAGCCCCTCCTGACAGCCCAAGAACTGGGCGTGAGAGCAAAGGGGCAGATGGAGAATCCGGGAGGGCCCGGCCTAGGGAAGTGGGCTCTGCTCAGCTGGACCCTTCTGCTTTTTGGGCGGATGGAAAGTATCTGAAGTGCACTTGTATCAGTGCATTTACTCTTCAGCAAATTTATGCAATAGGTTTATCACCTTACTGATGAGGAAGAAACGGAGACACAAGCCATGTCCACATGGCTGGTAATAAAATGTTTCCTAAGCTCATGTAGTTAGCAATAAACAGCATGTTTAAATTGATGTTGAAAGCACACACGCGGGGCGCCTGGGTGGCTCAGTCAGTTAAGCGACTGCCTCTGGCTCAGGTCCTGATCCTGGCATCCGAGGGTCAAGTACCGCATCTGGCTCCCTGCTTGGCAGGGAGTCTGCTTCTCCATCTGACCCTCCCATCTTATGCTCTCCCTCTCAAAAAAAAAAAAAAAAAAAGCACACAGGCAAATTAATTTTTTCGTTTCAAAGAATAAACTTGCCATGCACATCCTACATTGTATGTTACATATCACAAGTTAATCTACTCGAGAACTGCAGGACCAACTTTAGAAATTCCATGGGTTTTCTTCATTAGATCATCAAATGACCTAAGACATCAGACTGTGTAGTTCCTAGGAAATAATAAATCTGTGATTCTCAAGCATGGATAAACACACTTAATAATTAGTGGGGTGGAGGGGCGCCTGGGTGGCTTAGTCAGTTAAGTGTCCCGACTCTTGCTTTTGGTTCTGATCATGATCTCAGGGTCATGAGATTGAATACCATGCGGGGCTCTGTGCTCAGCAGTGAGTCTGCTTCTTTCCCTCTCCCTCTGCTACTCCGCTCCACCACCACCACTCACTCTCTCTCTAAAACAAATACATCTTCAAAAAAAAGATTTTCTGCCTCTGCCTCTGCCTCTGCCCCTCTCCTTCCCCACTCACAAGCACACTTTCTCTCGCTCTCTAAATAATAATAACAACTGACAGGGCGGAAAGGATGATAGTGATGAGTAGATCACTGTGTTGTGTAGCCTGTCTCATTATTTTTGAGTAGTTCCCATCTTACACATTCATTTGTTGCCTTAGTTTGTTCTACAAAGACTTCTGTGGCTTGTGGTTGATGAAAGATGGAACACTCGGCACTCCTGTCTATAAAGAATTTTGTAATTCATTCTATACTTTATTTCATCAATTCTTTTTATATTTAGCAGCTTTGAAATCAATAAATGTCATATAAGCAATGTGTATTAGCAATGCATCATATTAATTTAATGATGATAGATTAGGCAAAATACAGTATTTATTGAGGGGTCCGTAGTATGTCAGGCGCTGTTCCAGGTTCTCTGGGGGACCGAGGTAGACATCATGCGGGAAAGTAGTGCTTTGGAGATGAACCCCCATGGAAGGGACTTGGGTTGGACAGGGAGAAGGAGAGCAGCCATCCTGGACTAAGGCCTCAGCTGGACTCATGAGGAGCCCCGAAGCTGGAATCGGGGGAGAGGACCTGGCATTTCTACCTTTGTTTCAACTTGTGGTTGGTGGCAGGCTGCCCTAGGAGGGGCACACGACCTTGAGGGAGGCAGCTCCCTTCAGCCAAGGCAGCTCCTGAAAAGGGCTGACCCTTAAGAGTTGTTTCTGTCAAAGGACTCCAGAATCCTTTGAAGCCCGCAGAGGATTCTGGGTGACACATGGCAGCAACCACAACAGTAGAAAATAAAAAAGGATTCCATACACTGCGAGATAAGGAGGAGAGGTTGGTCAGCACAGCCTCCCTGCCCCACACATCGGGTGGAACTGAGGTCATGGAAAGTTTGCCAAATGTTTCTCAGCAGAAGCACAGCGACTTTTGCTCGGTGTTGATCATGTGTCAATGTTTTTGAATTCCCACATTTTAGGCTCCTGATGGCCTTGGACCAGTTCCAATTAAATCTCAAGAAACTCAAATCAAGCAGAGTTTTTCCTTCTTCAGTCTGCAGGTCAGACCCGCCATACGGTATCAGTTAATAAGTTTCTTGTGACATGAACAAAATATTCTTGAACTTGAATTGTACCATTTTATTAGTTTTGTTCTGTTGTAGATTATACACCATAGCATTCTGTGTGTATTCTTCTGCTGCTATTTTACGGTATGTGCAAGGTATAACATATGTGGTTTCTGGAAACCAGGATCTTTACTCTGTGGATATACGATATATTATGCATTCGCGAAACTATCCGAACAACATGTGTTAGAAACTTCAGGGAACACAAGATGAAGTGAACAAAAGTTAGTTGGCCTTCCTTGACGTATAGCTACTCCCAGCTTTGAAAATGTAAATATTTCAAATCTACCAACCAGTGTTCAGTGTATTTCCACAGGTAAGCCCTGTGGTAGAGGAGAGTTACTGCAAATGCCCAGCATTTATTCGGGGACCCAGAGCAGGGCCCCGGGGCGGGACTGGGACTTCTCCCTTCAGGAAACTCCAACGTATGCTTATTGGGAATTAGATCCCTTTAATCAGTGACGGTATTTAAGAACATTCTATCAGTTGTCTTCTTTGACCTCAGGTTCCTCAGCTGTACAAAATTAAAGGCTATCAGCCTTTCTGTGTCCAGAAGTCGTCAACAAGCTACAAACCTCAAAAGCTTGCCCGAGCTCTGAAGCAAGGGGCCGAGGTAACACATCTCCCCCTTTAAGAATTGCTCTCACACTTCCCTTCTTGTCCTGGCATCAAGACCAACACACCGGGGCTCCTGGGAGGCTCAGTGGGTTAAGCCTCTGCCATCAGCTCAGGTCCTGGTCTCAGAGTCTTGGGATGGAGCCCCACATTGGGCTCTCTGCTCAGCAGGGAGCCTGCTTCCCCCTCTCTCTCTGCCTGCCTCTCTGCCTCCTTATGATCTCTCTCTCTGCCAAATAAATAAATAAAATCTTAAAAAAAAAAAAAAAAAAAAAAAGAAGGCTAACACACCACTTGGTCCCTTCACAGGATGAAGCCACAATCATTACCCTACCCAAGCAGGATGCCGCACCTCAGCTTCCTGGCAAAACCTCAGTCTTGGGCATGAAACCACCAGAGGCCTTAGCCGTGTCTCCAAATTATGACCCGCTTTATATTTTTGTAAGTGACAACTGGCAGAAGTCTCTCGTGTTCTATGTGCGTCTATCTCAAGACTTACTTTATGAGAAAACAGAAGCATTAGTTAGCAATATTTTTCTGTCTTTGGAGTTACAAGTGTGAAATGGTATCTCACCTTTGGAGTTGCTTGCCAGCATTTATCATGTGGAGAATATCAGTGTTTCTGTCCTTTTAACAATTCCAGCATTTATTTATGTTTATGGCAATAGTTTTATGGTCCTTTCTAATTTCATATAATTATACATATGATATGTGTGTGTGTATATCTGAAGCTATCTGAACTACATACATTAGAAACTTTAATATATATTAAATCATAATTTTATATTATATATTTTTATATTTATGTTTATATAATATATTGTATAATATAATTACAAATTATAATTATATATTATTATTACAAATTATTATATATATGTGTGTGTATATATATACACATATATATAGTGTTAAAAAAAGAAGAAACAAACAAAAACAAAACACAACAGAAAGAGAAAGTAAAATCAGCCTAAACCTTATCAGTCAGAGCTTAATCGGTTCCTTATTCCATCCTTGGGCAGCGCTCCCCTTCCATACTTGCGCCTCTGATTCCCAGATTTGTCGGTTCCACTTTGTTTCTGTGGCCACACTTAATTAACTTCCCTGTAGCATATCCTAACCATGCCACTGTCCTGCTCCGCATTCTTCACTGACTCCCCATTTTCTTCCAAATTAAGTCCAAGCATATGGGAGGCCAACAACATAACCACCCCCCTTGTCTGCACCCCTGCATAAGTCTCTGCTGAACTTGGTGCGCTTCCCTCCTTCCCCAGGCCCTCACTTCTTCCTGTCTGCCCTCATGGGGTCCCCACTCCCACCCTTATAGTTCCTGCTACCCAAGTCCTAAATGAATGGAACCCAGACAGGGCATCTGATGAGGTTCTTTGTAACAATGGGCTAATCAGTGAAATGCCACAGTAGTTGCCCAGGTTCTGGTCTGCATTTTTAAAGACAGACACACATACATACACACAATTAAGAACCTTAGATACTGATTAAGAAAGTCTCCTTTTGAGAATCTCCAAATGAGAATCTGTATCTGTAATGTGGGCAGAGATGCTGATAGTCACACCCAGGGTCTCTTGGCCAGTCAGTGGGAGAGCTCTGAGCTAGTAGACAGAAAGCTGCCTGTTTGCTGGTTGACTGGCTCAGGGGCTCTTCCTCTGAATTGTGCTGCTTTCCTCCTGAGATCTGTGATGTTGGCTTTGGTCATTATGGAGCATTTTTTCATAGATTCTCCTTGGCTAAGGGAGTGGTCCTCAGAGACTCAGAGTCTTGGAGCTGGGATAACCCACAGGATGTTTAACTTAAGGCTTTTCGAACTTCATTTAGTGCCAGAGCCCTCGAATCAGCTGAAACTTGACATAGAAAGTCAATATGTAATATACCTAGAGTCTTGCTTACTGGCTGGGAATAGCAGTGAGTAGGGGGTTCTCCTGAGGAGGGTGTCCCTGCAAAACTGTGGGGTTCCCCACAGCAAGGTTTGAAAAACACTCTTCAACCTTTTGTGAATCCCCCAGATTCACCATTACCATCCCCTCCCCATTCTAAAAGTGAGGAAACAGGTCTAGAGGAGTTACAGGAATTTTCCAGTCACACTCATCCTTCCTTGGAAAATATCAGTAGTTATTTATTAATTCATTAATTCCACAAACACTGAGAGCATGGCTAAGGTTTAAAAACCTAAGGTTAGGGGCAGTTCATCAAAGGGACACAACAATTCCACCTAATAATCCACCTAATTTATCCACTAATAGTTTCAAAATACATGAAACAAAAATTAGTTGAACTTCAAAAAAAAAACACAAAAATCCACAATGATAGTTGATTTCAATACCTCCCCCTCAATAATTGATAGAAAAAGTAAATAGAAAAGAGTAAGGATATAAAAGTTTTAAATACCATTATCAATTGACTTGACCTAATTGGCATTGCTAGAACACTCTACCCAAAACCAACAGAATGCAGATTCTTTTTTTTTTTTAAAGATTTTATTTACTTATTTGCGAGAAAGAGCACACAAGCAGGGGGAGCAGCAGAGGGAAATGGAGATGTAGACTCCCCTACTCACTGAACAGGGGAGCCCTAGACAGGGCTCGATCCCAGGATCCTGAGATCATGACCTGAGCCGAAGACAGATACCCAAACCCCTGAGCCACCCAGGTGCTCCCAGAATGCAGATTCTCTTTAAGTATACACAGGTTTGCCACGATAGACCATATTCAGGGCCATAAAACAAGGCTCAATAAAATTGAAAATATTCAGATCATATGAAGTATTTTTTCTGGCTTTGAAGAAATTTAATCAGAAATGAATAGCATAAAGATATCTAGAAACCCCCCCCAAATTTGGAAGCTGAATTAAATACTTCAAAACAGCCAAAGAAGAAAGTCAAAGTCTAGTCCAAAGAAGAAATCAAAAGAAAAATTGGAAGGTATTTTTTCTTAATGGAAATGAAAGCACAAAAAATTTAATGGGAAATTTATAATGCTATATACCTATATTTGAAAGTAAGGATGGGACTTAATGTCCTCGGCTATCCCTTTAAACTCAAAAAAGAAGAGTAGATGAAGCCCAAACTAAGCAGGGAAGGGAAACAATAAAGATTAGATTGAAACTAAAGAAAAAGAAAAGAAAAACAATAAAGAAAAACTGTTTCTTTGAGAAAAATCAATAAAATGAATAAACCTGATGTAACTAGTTGGGGGATAAAAGGTAAAAGACAGGGGCACCTGGGTGGCTCAGTGGGTTAGGGAATCAAGCCCCGCATCAGGCTCTCTGCTCAGTGGGGAGCCTGCTTCCTCCAATCTCTTTCTGCCTGCCTCCCTGCCTACTTGTGATCTCTGTCTGTCAAATAAATAAATAAAAATCTTTAAAAAAAAAAAAAAGGTAAAAGACATGAATTACAAATACCAGGAAAGAGTTATCATCACTGCAGATTCTATAAATATCAAAAAGATAATAAGTTAATATTCAAGTACGTTCAACAAGTTAAAAGAACAAATTCCTTAAAAGGCACAAACTTTTAAATCTTATTCAAGAAGAGGTAGATGACTCTACTATCTCTATATCTGTTTTAAAATTGAATTTGTGGTTAAAAAAGTACCTAGATGTCCATCAACAGATGAATGGATAAAGAAGATGTGGTATATATACACAATGGAATACTATGCAGCCATCAAAAGAAATGAAATCTTACCATTTGCGACGATGTGGATGGAACTAGAGGGTATCATGCTTAGCGAAATAAGTCAATCAGAGAAAGACAACTATCATATGATCTCCCTGATATGAGGAAGTGGAGATGCAACATGGGGGGTTAAGGGGGTAGGAGAAGAATAAATGAAACAAGATGGGATTGGGAGGGAGACAAACCATAAGTGACTCTTAATCTCACAAAACAAACTGAGGGTTGCGGGGGGGAGGGGGTTTGGGAGAAGGGCGGTGGGCTTATGGACATTGGGGAGGGTATGTGCTATGGTGAGTGCTGTGAAGTATGTAAACCTGGCGATTCACAGACCTGTACCCCTGGGGATAAAAATGTATTATATGTTTATAAAAAATAAAATAAAATAAAATAAAATAAAATAAAATAAAACTTCCCACAAAGAAAACTCCAGGAGCAGATGCCTTCACTGGGGAATTCTGCAATCTATTTAAGGAAGAAATAACACCAAATCTACAAAAACTCTTCCAGAAGATGGAAGAGATTACTTACCAACTCATTCTAGAAGTCAGAATTATCAGAAGTCACTCTAATGCCAAAGCCAGAGAGAGACATTACAGGAAAAGAAAAGGATAGACCAAGTATCCTTCATGATTTGTGAGCATAGAGATAGATGATAGATAGATAGATAGATAGATAGATAGATAGATAGATAGATAGATATTAACAAATCCTATTCATCATATTCATCATACAAAAAGAATAATGTATCAGGAACAAATAGGAACCTATGCCAGGAGCATGAGATTAGTTTAACACTCAAAATTCAGTGTACCTCACCACATTAACAGACTCAAAAAGAAAAACCATATGATCATCTCAACAGAAAATAGAAGTAATCTGTCATTCCTGATAAATGCTGTCAGCAGTTGAGGTACAGAAGGGAATTTTCTCTACCTGATAAAGAGCATCTATTAAAAACCTGGAGCTGTCCTCACTTCAGCAGCACATATACTTAAAGTGGAATGATACAGAGATAATTAGCATGGCCCCTGCACAAGGGTGACACACAAATTCTTGAAGCATTCCATATTTTTAGTTTGCAATAAATTTATGTACAATAAATGTATTTAACCAACCAAACAAACCTGGAGCTGACATCATACTGAATGGTAATCGACTGAATGCTTTCCCCCTAAAATCAGGAATAAGGCAAGGATGTCTGTTTTTACTAATTCTATTAAGATTGTAACTATAGTCAGTGTAACAAGGTAAGAAAAAAATATATAAGACATCTAGATTTGAGAGGAAGAAGAAAAACTATCTTTATTTGCAAACAAAATTATTGTATCTATAGAAAAGGAGGAATTTGGAAATCCTAAGAAAAGAAAGAAAAACAAAGGGAGAGAAATACCAGTCAGAACTGGAAAAGCATTATAGTGAAGTCTTGGAACGATATTCCTGAATTCAGCCTAGAGGAAGAAAGGTAAAGAGCTCTGGGAGAGAGATTTGGAGGGAAGGGTAGACTCCACACACTAATAGTGCAGTTGAGAGGATGGAAATATTCAAGAATTTTATAAAGGTTCATCATCCAAGCAAAAGAAAAGGCCATTATAAACTCTAGAGGGAGAAATTCAACTAAAAATTGGTATGTGTTCCGAATAGGAAACCAATCTAAACCAAACTAAAATTTGGTATGATTTTTAAGAGTTAATCATAGGGGAGCTCAGTTGATTAAGCCTCCTGATTTCAGCTCAGGTCATGATCTCAGGGTTGTGAGATTGAGCCCCACGCTGACCCAGCATGGAGCCTGCCTAAGATTCTCTCTCTCCCTCTCCCTCTGTTCCACCACCCCTCTAAATAAACAAACAGACAAACAAAAAAGGGTTAATGGCAAATAAAAGAAAAAAATAGAATCCATTTAGCCTTGCTACTAAAACACTTCTCCATGAGTGACCTGATATTGAACCTTCACAAAAAACTAATCTGAGCTGCTGCTTGGCCTGGTAAAGAAGCATATTTACATAGTTAAGACAAAATAAAACCCGTTGACCAGTTTCCAACTCTCAAAGACAACTTATGAACAAAGCATGAGGTCTTGGTTGTGGTTCCAGAATGCAAATGCTAACAATCTCCGTAACACAAAAGCAAAATTGTGGAAGAGCAGGGAAAGGTATAAGAAAGCCTGGGAATGGTCATGTTTTCATTTCATATGATGGGGAGGAGTTGAAATACTCAACTAAAGATGATGAAGCAAGAAATAGGGGTAGTAGTGCATTATTTCAAGTCACAAAGATAACTCACAGCAGAACTAAAAATGTTGTGATTTTCAAAATTGGAAGGAGGAAGTTTGGAAGGAGCATTTGTGTACATGAACTAAATCCTTACCTTGCATAGGAATGAGTCAATGGATACCGTCTGTCTGAGGTTGAAAATAGAGAAATGGAAGAATAAGCATCATGTTTTAGAGTAGTGACCATCAGAGACACTAAACTCAGAAATAATGGAAAGAAATGGCCTCTGGGATATGTGCCTGGGGATAAGAAGGAGGAGCCCCATTGCTTTTCATCTTTCCAGATCCTTCCAGCCTGAGTCACTACCACATGCATGCATTAGTTTGAGAAAAATTAAAAACCTTATGGGATGACCACTCAGACCACTTACTCTGGCAGCCATGGCCACCCAAGGGAATCCGAGGTATAACAGCTACTAAAAACAGTAATACTGTCATTTCCAAAAATATTTCATCGATACACTTGGCCCAAGACAGAGCGAGAGAGCTGGTCACACAGCACCCTTGTACACCCTCTGCATAGGAGACACTTCTGCAAGCCACACAACTCACTCCCCCTCCCTGGTGTTGTGCCTCTTACCCCCATCACCATCCAAATAGGGTGCAGCCAGTCCCTCCCCCATCATACTGTCTCCTGGTCTCACAGTGACTCTGGCCAGCTGGAGTCTCAGGTGCTCCTGCCCCAGTTCCCTTCCTAGGCACATTCCTGATTGGCCTTTCATATGTTGGGGTAAGGGGGGGTGTGACTCCTGGCAGTGGGAGTCAGCAATTATCAGATACATTACATTCCAGTCACTCCCCTTACCCAGGAAGTGGAGCTGTGCTCCTTTTTCCCTTCTTCAGTCCTGCCAGTCTCCCCCACTTCCTGGCTGGGGGAGGCCAAAGGTCTCCTTTCTCTACTTCTGGACATCTTTCTGCTATAATTATGTAGAGGACCTGGTCTTCCCAGGGAGGGTGGGGAGGGCTTGCTCTGTCTTCTGTCCTTGGGTTCTCCTTCTGTAATACACTGGAATGGGAAATGTCTCCTCCCTTCTCCCCGTCACACCCTCCCTGCCCTCCTTCCTCCTCACCCACCTTCCTGTATCTTCTCAGACCTCCCCTGCTTGGTTCCCCTAGGGCCCCCACCTTTCGCCTGGCTCCCTTCCCACCCTCCAGCCCCGATCTGGGCAAAGGGTCTTCCCTTGAGCTCCAAGGGGTAGAATGCAATGTTTACATTCTCCTCTGTCTCAGTCCCCACCACACACAGTGCTTTGAGGAACCCCAAAAGAATCTGCTGCCGTCAAACATGTGTGTGTGTGTGTGTGTGGACTGTAACTCTTCTACCAAGTGCAAGTCCTCCCTGAGGGCTTTGCTCATTTCTCCATTGCTATAGTGCTCCTGCCAAGTCTAGCTGCATTTTCTTCATTGTGGGAGACATTTTTCTCTTGGCAGTGAGATGGGGTTTCTATAAACCATGTGGAGTTTTGTTGTTGTTGTTGTTGTTTTTTAAAAAAGCCTTTAAAAATCATACAAATGAACAAAGAGAACAAAATGCCAACTTAGTGGGTCTGTGTGGGACAAGAGTGGGGTTTGCTGGACTAACCCCAGAAGGGACATTAAAAGACTCTCTATTTTCATATTTTGATGTAGTCGCTCTGGTTCTCCGTCAGTTCTGTTGGGAAATTAGGATAAAACAGGCTCTCCCATAAAACCAGATACTGCATCCAAATAGAGCCTTCCTGAATTAAAAACATTACCCAAACAACATTAAATGTTGACATTTCCTGATCATCAAATGTCACCCTCTTCTTCGTCTTGTCTGTAGTTTTTAAGAAGCTATTTTTGTTTTCCAAAACCAGAAGCTTCTTTGCTGTTTAAAACTAGTTTGCTTAGTTAATAAAGTCCCCTAATTCATCAAATGTAGAAATAAATACAGAACTTTAAGCGGTTTTAAGCCCTCACTTCAGCAGTATTTGTTTCCATGGGAACTTCGTAAATCCACGTGGCATGTGCTGAGACTCTTAAAGCAGGAGAGTGACATTTATGAACGACCGTGACTGCTGTCCAGTTTGAAAAACGCTCTCTTCAGCTGCAGCTCTTTCCCAGACAAGCTGACAGGGACCCAGAGTGTTAGTGCTAGCGGGAGCCACAGACGACATTTGCTGTCGCCTGCCTGGCTTGGCTGGGCTTAGAAACCTGTAAACAAAAGAGAAAAATTTTTTTTTTTTCTCTTTCTCTCTCTCCTACAGAATCCCAACCCAGGACTATTTGCTGTGAAGCACCCTCTGACCTATGCAGAAACCTTGATAGATTACCATCTGTGCCCTCACCCCAAGTACAAGTTCGTCAGGGAGTCCCACAGGGGCTCCAGCATTCCTCTCACCCAAAAGCAATTTCTCCATCACACGGTAATGGCAGAGCTGGCCCTGGGCTGTGGGGAGGGGCGGGCGGACAAGCATGGGTGGGCGCAGCTGGAGTTGGGGGGAAGGTCTGCAGCCAGTCACAGAACAAGAATGGTACCCTTTCATACCACCAGCCTCGGCTCTGCTCTCGTCCTGTCCGTATCCCCTGTACAGGCAGCACGTGGCCCTTCTTTCAACCTTCTTCTTCTCTTTTGCCCTTGAAAGCTGTGCCTGATACTCATTTTAGTCCTGTTCCCACCATGTTAAAAAAAAATGGTCACGTGCCAGGTGAAACCCCATGGTCTCATCTCCTTTTTCTTCGGCTCCAACAAGCGTAACATCAGAATGGACAAGCTGGTGATGGGACCAATGCACAGTCTGGGAGAGGTTCCAGAGAATTCCTTCTCCCTTTAGATAACTGGCCTGATCTGAACGGCCAGAGACCTCTCTTAGGGGTGGCCCTCAGGCCCTGCAAACTCACCAAGTCCCTAACAGGTCATTCTCTCTGCCCTGCTTCTGCTGACCACACCTCATTCCGCCTCCTCTTCCTCGGCTACCCACTCGCCTTTCTGAACTACATGTTCTTGTGCCGGGACCCACATCCCTGGGATCCCTCCCTCTCTTTCATTCCCCATTTCCACCCATCACAGGATCCCCGAGTCTGCCCTCCACAGCAGGTGAATCTCCTGCTTCACCCCACTGTGCAGTGCCCCCCCCCCGCTGAAGCCCTCCCTTGACACAAAGCAGGTCTCATCATCTTCCAGTTTAAAAACCCTCAGTAGGTCCCGCAGCCCGATGGAGCTGGCTCCAAACTCATCAGCTTGGCCCACAGGCCCTTTGTGCCCTGCCTGTCTTTCCAGACTCACTTCCCACCAGTTCCTGTCTGGCGGTGCCCCCCACCCCCCGCCCAGCTGGTGGTCCCCTGACAGCGCCCTCCCTTGCATGTCTGTGCATTTGCAGGCACTGGGCCCTGCCAGGAATGCCATCTGATGAGCGAACATCGCTTTGAATATCACTCTAGCATCGCGTTCACAAAACAGATTGTAAGGCCCGATATGTTTTCCATCACCAGGCCCCATTTCTTTGTGTGCCTGATGAATCAGGGGGAGGAAAATCTCTCCTTCATCCCTACTTTAGTTCCCATTGCTTAATGTCTTCTGCTAGGGAAGTCGTCTTTAAGCCTCAGAAGAACAGTTGAACTTAAGGAAGGTATACATTTTGGAGCTCAGCTTTGAAGACTGCCAAAAAGCCCACTGAATGAAACAAAAGTCCTTCCTAGACTTGACTGCACCAAACAGTACCCTTACATGTGGGACCCTGTGCCCGGCTTTTCCTACAGGACATTATTCCTGGGATAATGCATTGGAAGAAGTTCCAGCCCCTGGCCCTCTCCTCCCTGCCCGAAACCTCGAAGACCGAGACAGCCCAGAGGTAAGCCACAGCTCATCTGTCCGTCTCCTGGAGGTCTCTTGGCACCACAGATTACAGAGGCTGTGATCTTCAAAGTTAACTGCCAATATGGTCTCAAATTCTACTTTTAGGGTTTTAGGGAAGTTCGCTAGGTGGAGAAACACGATAATTCATCCCAGACTCACACATTCTGAATTCTCTTCATTGAGATCTACTTCTTAAAAGAATGAATGTCACAAGCGGCTGATCATCCCTGTTTCAGTAAACGTGGACCACCAATCCATATAATTCAACTGAAATAGTCATGGTCAATTTTTAATGTTCTTGAATTGCCAAAATTAGCCTTCTGCGCCCTCCATATACACCTTCAGGGGAGTTCCTTCTCTCTCCGCCTCAGCCTACCGTTCCTGGGAGGCCCCAGCTACCATCATACACAGACGGAGCTCAGGGGCAGAAACAGACCAATGAGCATATTGGTGGAGCAAAGAAAGAAGGAATGTAGAGTAAACACATTTTTGCTAGTTTGCTCATTTAGCTCCTCTTCAGAGCCCTCGGATCTCAAACAAGGAGTCTGAGGCCTTTTCTTTAGGACTCTGGCCAGTCAGTAACCCACTCCCGAGCCTCTGAATTTGCTTCTTTGGTCTGTTGTCCTTACCAACATAGTTAAACAGGTTATTGGTGTGTGGAGGTGATTCGTATCCAAAACAGTGGCCATCGGCAGTCACCTTTCCTTCAGGTCCTTTGAACCAAAATGAGGCGCACCCCAAGGAAACATGAGCTCTGCCCCTATGGGATCAGCAGGAACCCCCACTCCCACCAGCATCTCCTGGATCCTCTGAGGCAGGAACTCAAGCCCCTCTCTCCCCAGAGTGCCCAACCCTGCGGGAGCTATGTGACATCAGCCCCACTCCTTGGCCTCTTCTCCCAGTCCTCTTGGCCATTAAAACAAGGGGATGGACATTCTCATTTTAGTAGGAATGAAAGAGCTCACTGGGTGTCCCGTGTGTGACCCTATATACACTACCCATCTATCCCTCACCCCCACCCCCGGGGAATTTGAGGGGCATCGCTGAAAGCACGTTTGTGACTCGAGAACACTGAATTTTACTTCTTCCCTCATTGTCAGAGAAAAGCTCCCCCTGAATTAAGCAACATTCAGCCTCCCTTCCCTATGCCCTGCCAGGGGCCGTTGCTTTTGGGTTATTTCCTTACTGCTTCTCAGCTACTGTCCTCCGCCTGGAGATTTAACAAGAGACAAGCAAAAAGCGCCTCCCCCCGCTCCCCGGGGGTGTTTGGGACCTGGCAGGAGCTCAGAAAAACGGGAGTTCCCTTTCTGTGGGTTCCATCCCTGCTTCATCCCTCCTGGAGCCACCTAGAAGAAGCTCGGCATCTTTGTTCTTCACTTGAGCACAGTCCTAAAATCCGAAAGCTCTAGAATCAGGGAAGATAGTGGCACGGTAGAGAGAATGAACACGTTGGAGGGCCTGGGAGACTGCCTCTGTTCCTCATGAGCGGCGTCCCCCGCTCTGGGTCCTTGGGCGAGTCACTTATCACTGAAGCCCTTTGAACAGCACCTTTCTGGTCTGCGAAGCTGGGACAGCCATGGCTGCCCCCACCCCAACCCCCGGCCACTAAGCATTGCGGTGGTTCTGCTGCCACCAGATGGCGGTAGTCTGCCACCCGGCCTGCTTAGGCAGTGGGGTGAGGACGCTTCAGCCCCATAAACCAGACAGAGCTGGCTGTGGGGTAAGGTCAAGAGACTGAAAAAGCAAAATGACAAATGGATAAATGGCCAAAAGTTGCCACCAGCTGTTGGCACGCACAGCTCTCAAGAATTAAGGGGGGGAAAGGTCCTCTTTTTTTCCCAAGCTATGTCCTTGGAAAAATCTCCTGAGGCTGTTCTTTTCAAAAAGCAGTCAGCAGCAGTTACCTTGGGCTTCAATTAACCATGAATTAAACATGAATTCTACATGAATTAAAGAAAACGCTCCAACTAGGAGCTGTTACTTTCAACTTCTGTGCCTGAGCGCTCTGTTGGGCCAATTCATTTCAAGATAACCCGTAATTGCATAACATGATAAAATCGAGAGAGGATTCTACATTTCCTTCTCATAGATTACCAGGATGTAAGCTTCTAGACCCTGTTTTTATTTTTAAAAGCAGTTACAAAATAAGAATGGTATTCTTTCTTAAGTTCCTACAAATCCATTAATGATACTTCAACCTTGCAGTCCTCTGGCTTGAATAAATTACCTATTACTTATGAGATGTTTCCTTTGCCCCGAGAATATCTGTTTGCTGTCAAACCACACGATAGAGTTATTTACTATTTGTTTATTCCAAGTCACTTTTGAATTCATAATAATCAAAACAGCTCACTTGGCTTTTTTGCTCTTTAAAAAACTCAGTGAGAACTTTTTGAGTTTCTCTAGGACCTTCATAAAAATCTTGCAAATCAGCAGCAGCCGAAGACATTATCTAATCCAGTAGTGCCCCGGCTTTCAGATTTTATAGACGAGTGAAACGTCCAGGAGAATTTTTTAAATTTTCCTTTATGTAAATTCAATTAATTAACATACAGTGTTGCCCAGAAGAATTTTGAGAACCATTTTAGGGCCATCAGAGTTTTGCTTTGCCAAGAAAAGCTTTAAAACCAAGGAAAGCAACACGAAGTGTCCGACCAACATCTACGGTCTCCACCGTTTCAATTTCAGAACGTATTAACACACATGCAAAAGTACGAGGAACGTGGGCTCAGATTTTAAAACTTGGATTAATTTGGTCTCATGAAAAAGACGTGGCTGCGGCCAGGCTCCCTTCCCAGACTAGTCTGCTCTCTGGGGAGTGGTCTGGGCTCTCCACTTCTTAGTACCTCTGCTGGGCAGGAATGCCCCGGACCACCCCACTCTAAAGCAGCAGTGGGCTTTGCAGGTAGGACCCGCATGCTTTGTCAGGTTCCCTTTCGGGAAGAATGGTATGAAAACCAAAAGCTGGATACAAGGTGGACACATTGCTACTGGGTGGCTTGTTTCTTGGCTTCCCCAGCAGACCAGCCAGACACACACACACATAGACACACACACACACACATAAGCACACATACACACATTTCAGAAATGATGAATTCACACCGGTGCTTACAGTTCTACCCTGCATCCGTAAAGCTACTGCCTGCTTTCCTCCATTCTGTGTTTGTATGTCCCTTCTTCCACTGTGAGATCCCTGGCTCCTAACGCATTTACTCATTAATCAATTTCATAGAAGTCCAAAATAGTTTCACAGTTGTCTCACCTATAGCCATGTTAATGAACAAGCATGATAAATAGAGGTCAGGTTTGTTTGTAGGTTCCCCCAAGTTTATTGTACATCCCACCAAAACTATGATTATATAGTCAAATACAGTATTTATAAGTTTCTTGGATTAATGCTTTTTTTCCCTTGTTCTTTCTTTCCTTCCTCCCTCCCTCCCTTTCCTTCCTTCCTTTCTTTCTTTCTCCTTCTCTTCCTCTTTCTCTCTTTCTTTCCTTCCACCATGATTATGGAATTCATGTGAAATATTTGCTTCAGTTTGCTTTCAATTTGGGGGTTTCCCTCCCTTCTGTTATTGATATAATCTTTTTTTAAATAATAGGTAGAACAATAACATGCTTTCTTTTTTTTTAAGATTTTATTTTTTTGAGAGAGAGTAAGCAAGAGAGAGCCCGAGCTGGGGGCGGGTGGGTGGGGGCAGAGGGAACAGGGACAAGTGGACTCTCTGCTGAGCAGGGATCGGAGGTGGAACTTGATCCCAGGACCCTGGGATCATGACCTGAGCCAAAGGCCAATGCCTAACTGACTCAGCCACCCAGGTGCCCCATCAAAGATATATGTGCACAAGCCAAAACCCCTTGTTTTCTGCATCTGCCTCCTGCCTTAGCCTCCACTCACAATCTTTCTAGGATCTGGGGGAAGCTCCATTTCCTTCCTATGTGTTCTACTGTCTGTCACTATGTACTCTTCTTCATGAGACAACACTCTCCCCAGCTTCCAAAATTTAGTCCAGAAAACTGTTGAAAACTCTTATCCATGTAGGTTTTTTCTCCTCTTCTTGTCATATGTTCAATTTTTTATTCCTTTAAAACGTCATAAGTGGGGGCACCTGGGTGGCTCAGTTGGACAAGCATCTGACTCTTGATTTCCGCTCAAGTCATGATGTCAGGGTCATGGGATGGAGCTCTGCGCTGAGCATGGAGACTGCTTAAGATTCCCTCTCTTGCTCTCCCTCTGCCCCTCCCGGCTCATGCTCTCTCTCGCTCTCTAAAAAATTAAAAACCAATAAATAAAATTTAAAAAAATAGAAGTTTTTAAGTAGTTGAGACCAAAAAAAGCAAATCTGTTCTACCATCTTGAAACAGAAGTTTGCTGCCAATTTCTAAACTAATATTTTTTCTACCTATTTTAATTATCTTAATGTGCTCTATTCTCAGGATTTTATAGAAAGCTCTAAATCTATAATACCAAATCATATATCAGGGGGTGGGGAGGAAGGTTTGAAATGGAATGGAACAACTAAGGAAGACTGTAAAGTTGAGGGGAAACTATTAAGAAAAGTGAACAGTCCCAGTACTGCCCTGTGCCCCCAAGAAATAATATTAGGCACCACCAGCTTGAAAGTTCTGTTCCTAAAGCCCAGAAAATGACTTACTTGGCCACATCCTCTAGGGTTTGACCAGTACCTATCACACCCCCTGCCTTTGTCCACAGGCAAACACTGGGTTTTCAGGAATGAGGGACAGAAGGGGAATGTCCTGCCCAGTGGGAAAGTACAAGCACTTTAGCACATGGTGTAAAGATCCCAAGACTGCGAATGTGAGCATTTATCCTCCCCTGCCTGTGCGGTTCTTCCACAGCTGTGATTCCTTCAACCTAGTCATGCTTCCAAAAAATGTCCCTGCCGTTCTCGATGCCCTACCAGAAGAAGATAGACTGGAAACCGCTGAACGGTATTTTCTCACCTTTGCTTTCTAATGTAGTCTGTTCTACCAAAATGCGCCAGGTGCTTCGAGAGATTTCAAAAGAGCACGCAGTGCCCAGGTCTGCAACCCAAATGAGTTAGGGCTAACACACGCAGCCAGAGCCCTAACTAGGGGATGGCAGGCTAAGTTCGTGGTGTGGAGTAGATGGTCTCTGCAGCCTCACATTCACTGATCGGAGGGAGCTCAAGGGAGGGGAGAGCAGAGGTGGTGCTCAGTGGGCTGGGAAGGCTTCATGGTCACGTGCACTTGGGTTAGTCCTTGAAAGAGGGTGGGATATGGAGAGGCATAAAAAACTATAGACCCCAAACCAAGGGGCTCATGTTTCATTTTACTGGTGAGCGTCCAACAGCCTTGAATCTCCTGTTGCTGTGCCGATTTCAGCATTTGTTCATGTAAATCATCAATTAGTGAAGTCCTAAATATCTGAGGTTTCTTTCCGGGGCTAAGACTTGTCCATGCGCAGTGACACTTGGCAATACCTGAGTATTTGAAGCTCCAAACCCGGGAAGGTGAGAGCGCCTTCTCCTGGAACCAGTGCGCAAGGACATTGGTGAGGACACTGGCGAGGATGCTGGAGCCAGGACGGATGGTACATGTCTGTGTGAGGTTCAGAGGAACGTGTCCTGTCTGGCAGGGCTGTGGTGCCCAGCAGGCCGCAGCTTAGCTGACCCCTCCTCCGCTTGGCACGGATGTGGGGACCATCGTGACCGAGTTCCCCCATCTTTGAAATGATAATAGTAGAACCTATTTCCTGCAAGTTGTCAGAGTTGCAGGAGATAATGCTGATGCTGATGACAATCAGAACATTTACCAAGCACTCCAGCACAGGGCTTTGCCCGCAGTCTCATTTACTCCCCACGATGAGGTCTTGCTATTATCCCCACCTTAGAGACAGGAAACTACTCACAGGAAATTGATTCCGCAAAGCACCAACATGTGGCTGCTTAGCAATCATTAGTCTTCAGTCACAGGGGACTGGAACAGTGTCTGTGCCTTCCAAGGGTACTTTCCATAATGGAACCTTGCTATGCCACTTCAGGCAGGGTATCATGGCTGAATGGTGTTCTTGCCTTTTTTTTTTTTTTTTAAGATTTTATTTGTTTGACAGAAAGAGAAAGAGATAGTGAGAGCACAAGCAGGGGGAGCTGCAGAGGGAGAGGGAGAGGCAGGCTTAATCCCAGGACCCTGGGATCACAACCTGAGCCAAAGACAGATGCTCAACCAACCTAGCCCCCCAGGCGCCCCTGTGCACCTGCTTTTAATTCTAAACTTGAAGACTTGGTTGATCTTGGAAGCATTTCTCATAACTGAGCCATTATCAAAAAATCCATTCTCTTTTTCTAAAGTAATAGGGTTGTTGAAAGTAGTAGTGACAGTTCCCAGCCTCCCTTGCAATAAAGTCACCCATTTGGCAAGGCCCTGGCCCAGGGAATGCGAGATGGGAGATATTCCACTTCTGATCATGACCATTGAAGGAGTGAGTGTATCACTTCCATGGTCTCTCTACTTTCCTCCAGTTAGAACCCACACATGCAGCAACCACGCTTTAACCTGATGGTTAGGTTAAAGGGGTCAGGCCAGGGGTCAGCAAACTATGGACCATGGCTGACTCTGGCCTGCCACTTATTTTTGTAAATAAAGTTTTATTGTAACATAACCACACCCATTCATGCATTATTTCTTTTGGTTCCTTTCATGCTACAAAAGCAGAGCTGAGTAGTTACAAAAGAGACTGTATGACCTACAATGCCCTTTACTGAAAAGCTTGCTGACCCCCATTCCAGCAGATAGCAGACCACAAGACAAAAGTCACCTCGAGCCCTTTAATTTCTTCTTTTACCAATAGTTCATTTGGAAATATATTATTTAAATATATTAAAATCATATTAAAGCAGTTGTAGGTTCTTTGGGGGTTTTTTAGTGAAGAAAATAGTGATCTTCTTCACTATCACTTTCTATTTAAATTTCATGGTGGCCAGAGAACATACTGTGAATGATTTCAAGAGATTGAAATCATTCAGGCTTTCTTTACAGTCCAAGATATTGTCAGTATTGGTAAATATACCACATGCACTTGTAGAGAATATGAATTCTACAACCCCACTTTAAGAATTGCTTTTTACTCTCTGGTTATGATTCCTACAATTGTTGGTCAAAGCAGTTTATCAGCCTTATGCTTCTTTTAACATAGACTCGACAAAAGTGGGTAGAACTAACACTGAAAGCCAAAAGAATTGCATAATTCTTAAATGATCACAATATTTCTCTGCTTTATTTGGGGAAGGAAAACCCTTTCCAGCTAAGCATGTTCTTCCTTTTCAGTGAGCTCTGCGAACAGAACATAGAAGTTCTGTTGACTCCGGAAATGATCGAAGCAGAATTCCCTATGTTGGACCACAAGGACCCCAAAAAGGAGAAGTAAGTGGATGCTTTATGCCTTCCTTAGGAAGAGGCAGCCTTCTGATAGAATTGGCCCTACATGAAGGACAGGAATTGTCATGTCATCTGAACCTAAATACCTCAGGCTTAAAAAAGAGAGAGGGGTGTGTCTATCTTATTTGATGCACAATTACGGTCTCTCAAGTGTGGTTGGCAGGTAAACGTTTAAGAACTGGACCCAGTTTTTCCATTTGCTTATCATCTAATTTCAGAGGTGAGTTTGTTTGTTAATGATAACTGAACAAGTCTCATCCGGCATCAGGAACCCCGGGCTCCGGACCCGGAGGAAACCTGTGGCCAAGGCTCAGCCCCACCATTTATGCCGTGTGAGCTCTCCAGCCAAGTTCCTGACACCTCAGTAAACTGAGTTATGGTGTCTTCATGTGCGCCATGCAGGATATAAAGTCTCCCTCACAGGCCTCACAAGTGTGAGGAGTAAATGAGACACCAGTGCAAGGACAGCCAGCCAGTTGCTTGATGTGAATTGGGTGTTTGGCAAACATGAGTGCTTCCCTTCGCCTCTCCCTCAGGGGCCGGAGAGCTAAGCAAACATGTCATCATTATCCCTCAAAAAATTGGTTTCTCTTTTTTTTAAATTGTATATTTATCTGAGAGTGAGAGAGAGAGAGAGAGAGAGAAAGCATTAGCAGGTGAGGGACAGCGGGAGAAGCAAGCTCTCCACTGATCAGGGAGCCTGGCGTGGGGCTCCATCCCAGAACTCCCAGATCATGACCTGAGCCAAAGGCAGACGCTTACCCAACTGAGCCACCCAGGCACCCCGAGGGAACATTTTAATTCTTCATTTTCAGGTATTTCTGCTTTTTCTAAACTGCCAGGCATTTGCCAGAACTTTACATTTCACCCTGTTTAGAAAACGTTCCAGAAGCACTTCAGTTTATACTGTATTCTATCTAGGCAGATCATAGAGCTGACCTCACAGTCTTAAGACATCTGTCCTTCCAACCAAATGCACTCCTCAGTTCCTTCCCAGATATTTGGAATATTCTACCGGAAACCCCCTTGCCACACCCAGCAAAGGGCTGGGCTCCACATCAGCCGCCACCTGATCCAGGTGCAGAACCCGCCCTCTGATTCCCCCACTTCTGGAGCCACTCTCAGAGTCAGAGCTGTTACAGGCCTACCTTATTCATAAACATGAAGCAGCAACAAATGCTGACTGAACCTTTAGAAGACACCATGTGAGTGATTTCTCATTTCACCTTCTTGACAACACTGGCAGATGGGAACTACCACTGTCTGTCCATCTGGAAGCAGAACCTGAGTTAGGGAACTTGGCCACCCTAAGAAGTTCATGGAGCAGAGATCAGAAGCCAGGTTTGAATCACTTACCAGCCAAGTGTTTTCACTAGTAACAAAATTATCATCAAACATAGTTTGAAATAGATATATGTGATATCAATCCTATATAAAAACATAAAACAAGTCCTTCAGGGGTGCCTGGGTGGCTCAATCGGTTAAACGTCTGCCTTTGGCTCAGGTCATGATCCCAGAGTCCTGGGATCGAGTCCTAAATCGGGCCCCCTGCTCACCGGGAAGCCTGCTTCTCCCTCTCCTTCTGCCCCTCCCCCTGCTTGTGGTCGTGCGCACGTGCGCACGTGCTCTCTCTCTCTCTCTCTCTCTCTCAGATAAATAAAATCTTAAAAAAAAAAAAAAAGTCCTCCAGGCTTCACTATGCCCACGACCCTGAGCCAGCTTCCGGGCACGGGTGGGCAACCTGAGCTGCTACCAAGTGCCCTCATGTGTCCCTGTCGGGTGTTTGATATACAGAGAGATCAAAGAGCAAGCACAGCCTATGGAGAAGCCAGGAGAAAAGGTGCTGGAGGAGATGAAGATTCTACGGGGCAAAGCTCTCAACTCGTACCTGATTCTAGGATAAAACCCCCCAGGAGGTCAGTTCCTCTCGTTGGCTTTCTGCTGGTCGCTGTGTCCATTGACGTTCCGGTCATTTGTGGAGTTAAACTCTCTAAGAGAATAAAATTGAAAGGTGGATGATGTATATATTTGTAAGTAATCATTTTTCTTTTGAAAGATAAGACGTCACCAGTGGGATGGCAGTGTTGGAAGGCTCCTTGGTGCAAAAATTCAGTGCTGGCACCAAGACTTCCAGAGCAAGCCGCAGGCCACCCACCATGTGGAGAGCCCCAGAGCCTTCTGCACGCAGTGTGGTGCTGGGAGGGGGGCTAGGCGGGCAGGGAGAGGGCAGAGAAAGGCAGGTGCGGAGCAAGTCTGCTCTCTCACCTCTGCATGGAAGCCGCCCCTCGCCCCTGAGCGTCCCAGCCTTGGTGAGGACACTCACTTCCCAGGCATCTACGCAAGGGCACAGGCTTGTCCTACATTTGTATTTGCCAAATCTGCTGACAGCGTTCAGCACCCAGCAGTCTTGGGAGAGATGCTGTGCGAGTGCATGCTGGGCTGGCTGCCCAAGGAGGAGAGGGAGTAAGTGACGTGGGAGTCGTGTGTGGTCCAAACGGGGACGACAGTTCCTTTTTCCCTGGAGTCTGCTGCGTGCCAGGCCCCCTGTTGCGGGCCAGCTCTTCAAGTCCTCACATCCTCCCAGGGAAGGGAATCCCAAGGGTCCCAGGAGCCAGGGGACCCGTCAAGCTGGTGAAAACCCACAAGGCCTGTGTGACTTCGAGGCTGGGCAGAATCAGGGAGGGAGTCTTCAGGCGCCCAGAACTCTGGCGACGTCAGCTGTGCTGGGCAGGAGGGGCAGTGAGAGACAGGGACACTGCCTGCCTCTGCCTGAGGACTTCATTCTCAAATCACCCACAATAGACCCACAACAGAACTGCCACCTCCTCCTCCTGTCTTAAGCTACCGAATTGTCCTGCCTCATCTGCTTAAGGGACACAAGGAGGTCACATTACTTTTACTGTTCAGAGGTCACAATTTGTATCTCCCATCCCACCAAAACAGAAAGATCACACTCGCCTTCCAGGGGTTCCTTTTTCCTTCCAGGATAAGGCCAAGCACCCTGGGGAGTCCTACTCAGCCCAAAGGACTGGTCCTGATGACCTGCTAAGGAGTCCAGGCCTTTGACTGCCCCAGCTCGATGTCCCGCAGCCTGCTTTCGGGGGACAGAGGGGACTGCTGTGGGGACAGAGACTCGGCCATCACAGCTGGACAAATAGTGGTTCTCCAGGTGGAGGAGGGAAGAGTGGCCTGGGGTATGGCACACACACACACACACACACACACACACACACACACACACACACACAAAGATGTACACACAAAATACACACAAGACACACAAAATACAAAAGAGTTGCTGAGGGCCATCCAAGAGCTGGGCCTGGATCCAGGTCCAGCAAGAGATACTACCCCAAGCCTGCCCTGTGACAAAGGGGACACACCATCAACAAAAACCAGATTTTACACTTGTGGTATAAAATCAGGATATGAGAAGTGCTACAAAGAAAGACTAATGTAGGGGTGCCTGGGTGGCTCAGTCGTTAAGCATCTACCTTCTGCCCAGGTCATGATCCCAGGGCTCTAGAATCAAACCCCATATCGCACATCTTGCTCAGCAGGAAGCTTGCTTCTCCCTCTCCCATTCCCCCTGCTGTGTTCCCTCTCTCGCTTTATCTCTCTGCCAAATAAATAAAATCTTTAAAAAAGAAAAATAGATTCTGCCTTCAGCTCAGGTCCTGATGCCAGGGTCCTGGGATCCAGTCCGGCATCGGGCTCTGCACTGGGTATGGAGTCTGCTTAAGATTCTTTCTCCCTCTTCCTCTACCCCTGCCCTCCCCCACCACTGCGCACTCTTTTTCTCTCTTAAAATAAATTAATAAATCTTAAAAAAAAAATTCCAGGTTCATCTTATATTTTCTCGGCCTCAGCCCTGGAGTCAACTATTTCTAGCCCTAACTCCTTTTACTGATGTTGTTATGAAGGATGCTCAGAGACAATCCCTGGGTGTTCATTGTTCCTGGGTCTCTGTTTCCAGGCTCTCTCAGTGGACAGAGCTGGGACACCTCTGTATTTTTACCAACCCACACTATACACACATACATACATAGCTCTGTAGCTCACTCTCCACATCTATCAAGAACATGAATTGAGGGGCACCTGGGTGGCTCAGTGGGTTAAGCCCCGGTCTTTGGCTCAGGTCATGATCTCAGGGTCCTGGGATCGAGCCCGCATGGACTCTCTGCTCAGCAGGGAGCCTGCTTCCCTCTCTCTCTGCCTGTCTCTCTGCCTACTTGTGATATCTCTCTCTCTGACAAATAAATAGATAAATAAAAATATTTTTAAAAATACTATATAAAAAAAAGAACATGAATTGATTCTGAGACTTCTGATTCTAATCACCAGTTTGTTTCAGCCTTCATTTTAACTCCTTTGTAACCCTCCCCCCCACAGTGATTAACCCCATTCTCATTATCTACAGTGTGTTTATTTGTTCACTTTTAGCACATCCGTGAAGGGATGGCCCAATTGTTCACCTATCTCCCGTGAGAAACCCATGTTGTTGGGGTTTTTTTTTTTTGTAGTTTGTTTGTTTGTTTGTTTTTAATATTTTATTTATTTATTTGACAGAGAGAGAGCACAAGCAGGGGAAGAAGCAGAGGGAGAGGCAGAAGCAGGCTCCCTACAGAGCAGGGGAAGCCGGTTATGGGACTCCATCCCAGGACTCCAGGATCACGACCTGAGCCGAAGGCAGTGGCCTAACCAACTGAGCTACTCAGGCGCCTGAAACCCAAAATCTTGACTAGATGACAGTATTTGCCTTCTTGTTGTCATTAGCATTATAGAGTTCAATAAAAATACAGTTTTCCAAAGTTAGGGCTCTTTTTTCCCCTCCATACATGTCCATGTGGTTCTGCCATGCATTTGGGATGCAGTTAGGTTCGTTTGTTCCTGTTTCTATTCCATCTCTGGTTCCCCAACATCCTAGTTGGGTTTAATTATTCATTTATATTTAGGATGGGCACAGGGTTCGCACAACATTCCCGTGGTTCTCACAGCCACACGAAAAAGGTGCTCAGGGAAGGGCCGGTCCCTCCTCATCTTACTACCCTGTTCATACCCACCCTGTAGGTAACCAGGCTCTTTAGTTTCTGGTTTATCCTATGAATCGGTAATTCTCATAAACCTCTGTAGGGCTGAAAACCTTACTTTCCCGCCCTGCACTCCTCCTCCTCACTCAGGCCTCTCAGCAGTTCCCCAAACACAGCCTGCTGGAACACACCCTGCGCCTGGGCCCTCGCTGGTCCTGAGGGGCTGTTCCACCCCCTTCCGGCCTTCCAGCCCCAGTTCAGATTCCCCCCACCACCCCGCCCCCTGGCCTCGGGTTGCCCCGCACGCCGCGCCCTCTCGGGTAGGGGTTAAATCTTTCCTCCGCGCGCCTCATGGCCTCCCACTACGGAGGGGGGAGGGGCCCCGCCTTGCTGCTCCAGGGAATCGCTGCCCTCATCACACAGTCTCAACACCACTTGGTCAACCTTGCTTTGTCCCACGCGTCCAGCCTGCCCTCAGGGAGCCCCCGGCTAGCTCCACCTACTCCTTCCCCCTTCCTTCCTGGGCGCCCAGCGCTGTAATATTTATGTGAACCTTCCTGCTGCTCAGGGCTTGTTACATGGCTTTGAACCTGGGCTCCTGTCAGTGCATCTATTTACACCCATCTCCGTTCCCCCACCTATAAACAAGGGCCAATTTATTTCGTTTCTTTCCGTGCCTTCCAAGGGTCATTTTACGACCCTCTGGAGGACTGTGTGACTGTGTTGGAGATCTGCCGCCACCTGGTGGATGCCTCAAGAAAGGCCTCGTCCGCCTCCCCAGTACACTGTAGCCTACGATTTCCACCAGGAAACAAACCAGTTTCCAAAAATTTAATAATATTGTATGCGCTTTTCTTCCTTTTTTCAGACCACTTTTAGATGGGAAAAGGCAAGAAAGCCTTCTATGTGTTGTCTTCTATGATCAGTTCCATAGAAAAAGTTGCTTCAGAACCACATGAAGTTTGGGGGCTTCCTTGTGGGCTCAGTTAGCCTGGTTCTATGGGGATGGTGGACACAGTCAAAGGTTGGCTGCATGAGTGAGGAGCTCAGGCTAAACAGTGGTCTCTCAAGACCTGCCAGCTCCTTCTCTCTTGTGTTCACTCAGATTATCTCAGCTCTCTCTCTCTCAAGCCAGAGAAATTTTAAACCACAAAACCTCAGGATAATTCAATACTGTTACTTCATTTTACAAGTAATTACAATTGCTTCCTTTTTTAGGACTTTCAGCTTGTCAAGTATTTTCTCAATGATCCTCACAATGTTCTGAGACACACAGACTAGCTGTTATCCTCATGACATATACGGGGAAACTGAGGCCCAAAGAGGTTCATGGACTTGCCCAATTAACAGAAGAACCAGGTTTGGGCAGAACCCAGGCTGCCTGATTCTGAATCCATGTTTCTCTCTACCACATGGAAAAAAAAAAAAAAAAATCAATGGAAATGGAAATTTTATAGTTTTATATATCTTTCCTTTTTATTTAAATGTTCAGGTTTGGGGTTTCTAAGTGTCACATAATGATATTTAGGGGCACCTGGATAGCTCAGACGGTTAAGTGTCTGCTTTCAGCTCAAGTTATGATCCCGGGATCCTGGGATCAAGCCCCACATCGGACTCCATGTTCAGTGGGGAGTCTGCTTTTCACTCTCCCTCTCCCTCTCTTCCCTGCTTGTGTGCTCTTTCTCTCACTCTAATAAATCAATAAAATCTTTTAAAAAATGATATTTATGTTTCACTTAATTATTCTTTAAAATATGTAATATGGAAAAAGCACAAACTAGCAAATTTTCTAGCTCTAAAATCAGTTTGGATCTAAAGAAATCAGACAATACATTTACCCCACAAGGGCAGTGGCCACATTTATGTGTCCCCAGCATGAAACAAGATGTTTGGCACAATATAGGCTCTCAATAAATATTTGTTGAATCCAAGAATATGAAAGAAATATGAAAACTATGGGTCTAATATCCATTTACATTCTCATGGACATGTGTTTATACAGTGTATTCACTATAGAAAAAATAGGAGTTGAAGATAATAGGTGAATTTTGAATCTAGAACATCAGAATCGGAAGGATGTAGAACCTCATCTAACCCCACCCAGATAAATATGGGTGTATCTCTGCAAATATGGCAAGTTTTGTGCAATCTCCTTGCCCTTTATTAAATGGGGAAAATGGCAATATTAACTTTACAGAGTGGTTGTGGAGTTAAATGAGATGATTCTGACGATACAGTGCACAGTAAATATTAGCTATTAGCATCTCAGTATTTATTTGGCAAGGGAGTGAAGCTGAGTCCTTACCTGCCTCCCTGCCTTCCTCAATTTCCCTTGCCACCTTCTACCATCCATGTCCCATGCTCCACTGGCTAAGCTGAGAACTGCACATGGAAGAAAACCTTCCAGCTGGTGAGGGGATGAACTAAAGAACACTAAAGAGCACTAAAGAACACTAACTCTTCCAGCAGGGTTTGGGAATATGGGCTCAGGTAAATATTTAAAAGAGGGAGATGGTGGCGATGTGGGCCTCCTTGAAAGTGGGGAATAGACCCATTGGCTCCGTGGTCACTCTCGTCCCTTTCAAAGATGGAGGACTTTATCTCGGGTCTCTGTCCAGACCTTGCAACCTTCCCTTTCCTGGTCAGATTATAAACCATTCCCCCTTCACCCAGTAAATGGCATCATGGAGAGGAATTCATTATGAAGGCAAGGAGAACTACTTCTTCTAGAGTGCATACTAAAGGTACCTTTATCCAGGAGGCAGCCACTTACTTCCAAGGTGGAGAGCCCATGGCACCCCTCCTCTTCCAACTAACAGTGAATCCAATCAGAACATGCAAGCACCTTTCCCAAAGGCTGTAGGTCAACAGGAGACCAGGGACAGATAATCTGCCATTAATAGACAGGCTGAGCTAGGACACCCAAGAGATTAGTTGGTTAAGTGTCCAACTCTTGAATTCAGCTCAGGTCTTGATCTCAGGGTTGTGAGTTCAAGTACTATATGAGCCTACTTCAAAAAAAAAAAAAGATTGAGCTAATCTGATCCTTTCTCTCTAAAATCTGAACCAAGAAGTTAAAGAGAGATTGAACAACGTAGTGTAGGGACAGAAGCTGCATAGTTATGAAACAGAATGGGGCATCAGGCAGCAGTGATAGACCCTGAGCAACTGAACTCAAGAAGCAGTGAAGCCATGGGTTTATAGTGTGGCAATAAGGGAAGCTGGTACCTCTGAAAAGAAAATATTTTATATTAAAACAATATTTAAGGGGCTCCTGGGTGGCTCAGTCTGTTGAGCGTCTGCCTTCCACTCTGGTCCTGATCCCTCGGTCCTAATCCCTCGGTCCTAGCATCCATCCCCGTGTAGGACTCCTTGTTCAGCGGGGAGCTTGCTTCTCCCTCTCCCACTGCCCCCTCTCACTCTAATGTACACTCTCTTGCTCCACTGAATAAATAAAAAAATATTTTTTAAAAAGCAGTATTTAAGTATCCAGGTTGGCATTAAGTTGAAAATAATATGATTCCATGATATTTTTTCTGGGTCTGTCTCTTAAGTAGTCTGCAGTGCTGTAGCCCACCCACCCCCAATATCAAATAGAGTAGTGGAGGGGCACCTGGGTGGCTCAGATGGTTAAGTGGCTGCCTTTGGCTCAAGTCATGATCCCAGGGTCATAAGATCGAGTCCCGCATCTGGCTCCCTGCTTTATGGAGAGTCTGCTTCTCCCTCTCCCTCTGTGTGCTGCTAGTGTGTGCCCCAGCTTGTGCTCTCGCTCTCTCTCTCAAATAAATGAATAAAATCTTTAAAAAACAAACAAACAAAACAAAACAAAAAACGAATAGAGTAGTGGAACAGGTGTCCAGAGCACCTGGATTTTGGTCTCAAATACATTTGCCAGCAAGAACCAAAGAGCCTCAGAAAGTTTCTGATTCTGTATCTTGGAACAAGGATAATTCAAATAGGTCTGGAGCATCCCTTTTTTTTTTTAAGATTTTATTTATTTTAATTGACAGACAGAGATCACAAGCAGGCAAAGAGGCAGGCAGAGAGAGGAAGGGAAGCAGGCTCCCTGCTGAGCAAAGGTCCTGACACAGGGCTCAATCCCAGGACCCTGGAATCATGACCCAAGCCGAAGGCAGAGGATTTAACCCACTGAGCCACCCAGGCGCCCCTGGAGCATCACTTTGTTGCCAGAAAGTTTGCCTCCAAAATTATCCAGGGCAATTAAGGGATAAAGGAGCTGGTTAAAAGCACTCCCACTGAGCAAACTGTGACAATTATGACATTAGAAAGAAAGCAGTAGTTCTCTGCACAACCATATGAGGCAACTAAAAAAAAAAAAAAAAAAAAAGAAAGAAAAGGAAAAAAAAAAAAGAAAAGGCACATACAGCTTTTTAATGATGCTTACAGTATGTTGACAAAGCCAAATTGCGTGTCTACTATATTCAAGCTTTGGTCAATGTCAAAATTTCATCATTGCAAGTCAAACAGCTAAAAGATTAATGGGAATCCTGGCAGGGGATTCAGAATTTCATCCATTCTACTCAAACAATGAAAAATTATGGAAGATTTACTACTAAAAATTTTTTAAAACCGCAGGGGCGCCTACACGGCTCTGTTGGTTGAGCATCCGACTCTTGGTTTCAGCTTGGGTCATGATCTCAGGGTTGTGGAATCAGGTCCCATGCTGGGCTCCCAGCTCAGCATGGAGTCTGCTTGAGATTCTCTTTCCCTCTCCCTCTGCCCCTCCTTTCTCTCTCAAATAAATAAATAAAATCTTTTTTAAGACTTTATTTATTATTTATTTATTTATTTATTTGAGAGAGAGAGAGAAAGAGCACAAGTCGGGGGAGGGGCAGAGGGAGAGGGAGATGCAGACATCCGGCTGAGCAGAGAGCCAGATGTAGAGTTCTATCCCAGGACCCTGGGATCATGACCTGAGCTTCATTTACTAAGCCACCCAGGCACCTCTAAATAAATAAATCTTTAAAAAAGAACACACACACGCACAAACACACATAGGTTTGGAAAGTCTGATTATCCACACAGAGACTCAACCTAATCAAAACAAACTCATGATGAATCTTCTGGGAAATCACTCTGAGCCCGACCTTGGCAAGAATATACCACTCAAAGATCAACTGAGAACACGGCAGCGTGGAATGACTTGACAGGATGGTTCTGTGCCCCTGGGTTGGGAGACCACATTTGTCGTGTCAGGGTAAACAAAAGATTCTCCCTCAATTGATACTCTGGTCCTGGTCAGGTCATCTGTAATAACAAGTTTCATTGCACAGTTTCCTACATACTTCAGTTTAAGAGGTTTAAAACACGTCAGAGAATCTGTTACATTTATGTGACTGTTTTATTAGATTTACAAGAGTTGCTTAAGGGTGTAGAAAGATTTTGCTTATTAGATTTGAAAGGCTACATTTTGGGGGTAGTACATTTAAAAGAATCAGCTAAATTAAATTTGAAAATGTGCTTTGAAATATCTAAGGGAATTTGATCAATTAAGTACAGGACTGGTGTGGTATAATTAAGGAAGATTTAATATGTAAAGTCTGTAGTTAATTGAAACTTAATCAAAGAACAAGTAGAAAAAATTCTTATTTTATATATTAAAAAGTACTGGGTTTATTAGTAAGATAGTATTTGTAAATTGAGGTTCTAGGCTTAGAAGACATGGGATATTTAAGCTTGCTATTTTAACCAATAATAATTAAGACACAAACTACTTTTAAGTATTCCTATCATGCCCAAAAGGCCCCACAGAAGTTTTTTTCATGAAGAAATGGAGAAGTTGAGTAGACCAGTACCAAGTAAGGACATTGAATCTCCCCACAAAGAAAAGTTCCAGAGTTGATAGTTTCAACGGTGAATCCTACCAAATATTTAAAGAAGAGATAATACCAATCTTTCTCAAACTTTTGCCAAAAAAATGAGAAGGAAGAACACTTCCTAACTCATTGTGAGGGTCAGCCTCACCCCGATACCAAAGCCAGACAAAGATACGACAAGGAAAATTCAGCAAATATCCCTTATGAACACTGATGCAAAAGCCCTCAACAAAATACTGGTAAACCGAATTCAGCACCACATTTAAAAGGATTATACACCATGACTGAATGGGATTTATTCCTGCAATGCAAAGACATCTCAACATACAAAAATAGATCAACATAATACACCATTTCACAAAATAAAGCAAAAAAGGCAATGATCATCTCAACCAGAGCAAAATTTGACGAGATTTAACACACTTATGTGAAAAAAACACTCAATTATTAGAAGGTGGAAGAGAGTCAGTAATGTATCCTCTAGACTGAGAAGGCACTTTTAACAACAAAAGACAAAGCAAGCCACTCCATACCACTTACCTGCCAGTAACTATGGACGGGCCTCCAGAAACCTGACTGCCACGACCAGTCCAGGTGGTTCCAAGCTTTTATTCTCCACCCACTCTCTGCCAGGCCCTGACTGCAACCCACAGCTCTTATAAAGCGAGGGGCTTGGTGGTGAGGTCCCAGGGTAGTTATCTAAGTGGTGCCACCTGTGTGCTCAATGGGCTTGCTACTCATTATCTCAAGTGGCGTCACCTATACCAAGATGGAAGGCCAAAGATGGAGTCAGCGTTGCCAGCACTCCTTCACTTGACAAACCAGGAACAGAAGTAAATTGCCTCAATGTAATAAAAAGCCATATGAAAAACCCACAGCAAACATCATACTCAATGGTGAGAGACTGAAAGCTTTTCCTCTAAGATCCAGAAAAAGACATGAATGCCTGCTTTCACTATCTTTAACATAGTACTAGAAGTTCTATCCAGAACAATTCAGTTAGGCAAGGAAAGGAAAGAAAAAGCATCCAATTGGGAAGGAAGAAGTAAAATTATCTCTGCTCATAGATGATATGATCTTATATGTAAAAAACCCTAAAGATTCCACACCAAAAAAAAAAAAAAATAAACCTGTCAGAGTTAGTAAACGAATTTAGCACAGTAGCAGGATACAATGTCAAAACATAAATTTCAGTTGCTATGCACTAACAATAAACAATCTGAAAAGGACATTATGAAAATACTTCCATTTACAATAGCAACAAAAAGAACAAAGTACTTAGGAATTAACTAAAAAGGTGAAAGACATAATGAAAACTATAAAATGCTGAAAGAAATTTAAAAAGATATAAATAAATGGGAACACATTCCATGTTCATGAATTGAAAGATTTCATCTTGTTAAGATGTCAGTGCTATCTAAAGCAATCTACAGATTAAATACAATCCCTAACAAAATCCCAATGTCATTTTTTTTACAGAAATAGAAAAAACCCATCCTAAAATTCATAGGGAACCTCAAGAGACCCTAAATAGCCAAAACAATCTTGCAAAAGATGAACAAAGTGAAAGGACTCACACATCCTGATTTCAAAACTTACTACAAAGCTACAGTTATCAAGTCAGTATGGTACTAGCATAATGGCAGACAAATAGAACAGAATACAGAGTCCAGAAGTAAACTCATACATATACAGTCAAATGATTTTTGGCACGGGTGCCAAGACCATTCGCTGAGGACAAGACAGTTTTCTCAACAAATGGTGCTGGGCAAACTAGATATCCACATACAAAAGAATGAAATTAGACCCTTATCTAACACTGTATACAAAAAATTAACTCAAAATGGATCAGAGACATAATTGTAAGACCTAAAAATGTAAAACTCCAGAAGAAAGCATAGTTGCCATATGGTGATAGGGCTTCATGATGCTTCATGATGCTGGATTTGGCCATGGTTTTTGGATATGACACCAAAGGCATAGGCAACAAGAGAAAATAGACAAATTGGACTTGGTGAAAATCTTAAAACTTCTCAAAAAACATCAAATGACAATGTCCACAGAGTAAAAAGGTAACCAACAGAATGAGAGAAAATGTTTGCAAACCACATATCTGATAAGGGATCAATATCCAGAGTTTATTGAGAACTCCTAAAAGTAACAAAACACATCGCTTCTCGGCCTTTTGGTTAAGATCAAGTGTAGTCGCTGTTCTTATCAGTTTAATATCAATAACAAAACAACAACCAAATCAAAATGTGGACAAAGCACTTGAATAGACATTTCTTCAAAGAAGATATATGAATGACCAATAAACACATGAAAAGATGCTCAATATCACTAATCATTAGGAAAGGACAAATCAAAACTATGAGATACAATCTCACACCCATTAGGATGCCTGCTATCAAAATGCCCAGAAAACAGCAAGTGTTGGTGAGGATGTAGAAGAATTGGAGCCCTCGCTCACTGTTGATGGGAATGTAGATGGTATAGCTTTTGTGGGAAACAACATGGCGGTTCCTCAAAAAAAAAAAAAAAAAAAGCCATTTCATCTAGCAATTCATTTCTGGGTTCATATAAACGATTTGAAGACCTGTACCCTTGAAACAAATAATACATTATATGTTAATTTAAATAAAAAGATTTGAAAGTGGGGTCTTAAAAAGAGAATTTGTACACCAATACTCATCACAGCATTATTCACAACAGTCAAAAGGTGGAAACAATCAATGTCTATTAACCAATGAATGTATTTAACTAAATATGGTGCATACATATAATGGAATATTTTTCAGCCTTAAAGAGAAAGGAGATCTTGTCACATGCTTTAACATGGACAAAACTTAAGGACGTTATGCCAAGTTAAATTTCCCCTTCACAAAGAGACAAATACTGCATGTTTCCACTTACATGAGATACTCAGTCAAAATTAGCCACTGAAAGAAGTACTTACTATTTACACTGACCGAGAGGAGAGAACATGCCATGCCATGTGGGGCAATGGGGGAAGTACCGGGCTCAGTCAGGAAGAAGGAGGAGCAAGTAGAAAGCAGGGCCCAGAGCTTTCTCTGTTGAGGTTTCCATGGGGAGGAATGGTGAGGCAGGGGGAGAGTTTGGAAGAAGTTTAGGATTGGATAGTTTGATTAATTTTGGCAGGCTCTGGTCTTACAGGGTGGCCTCTAGCTGTCCAGTACCTTACTCTGGGATTATTTAGAACAGGGAAAATATTGGGTTGTCGTGTGAGAGCTGAAGGAGGTGGTCGGGGGTAATGGCTCTGGATTAGTTGGTTTGTCATATGAAAGGCATGCTTGTGGTAGAAGTGGGGGGTGTCGTTTGTTATCTCTAGGAAATAGCTACTCCCAGGAGAGGCAGTCTTTCCAGGATTAGCAAGGCTCCCAAATTGTAAAACTTCATAAAATATGGAAAATTTTAAAAACATGACTCAAACACTGCCTCAGTTCTCAGAAATCTCTGCCACCCCATCACAGTCATTGACTCCAACACTCATACACCTGACCTTGCCATCACCAATATGGATACCACCTCTGAAGCATCCATTTCCAGCCTCCTACCTTCTAATCACCACCTCCTTACACACATTAAAAAAAAATTTATTATGGAAATTTCCAAACATACATAAAGTAGAGCACAGTATAATGAGCTCTCCCCTAAACTCGTCAGGAAGCTTCAACAACTACCATCATTTTGTTGATGTTGTTTCCTCTCAGACCCTGGTTTTTGTGGTGGTACTTGTGGTTTCGTTTGGGCTGTAATATTTTGAACTAAAGAGCAGACCTCATGTCGTTGCACCTATCAACACTTCGTTATGCATCTCTAACTGTAAGGACTTTTTGGCTTACGTAAATTTCGTGTTTCATCCCACCTAACAAAATAAGCACTTCACTAACATCACCTGACACTCAATCTATATTCAGATCTCCCCGTGGTCTCAAAGGTGTCTTTTTTTACAGTCAACTATCAGTTCAGGATCCCAACAAAAGCCACGTGTTGCATTTAACTGCTAAGTCTTTCACATCTCTTATTTTATAACATTCTCCTTTCCATTGTTTTTTTTATGCCCTTGTCTTGTTTAGAGAAAGCGCATCATTTGCCCTGCGGACTATCCCACATTCCAAATCTAGCTGAGGTCACATATGAAAGCAGGTTATAGCACTATTTACAGACACATGAATGAGCAGCCAGACGTGGAGTCTCAGAACCCAAACAGATCTCAGTAATACAAGCTAATAGCTCTATGGTCTAAACTGTGCTGGGCATTATATATGCATGAACTCATTGAATCCCCACAATAAGCCTAGTAGGTAGATGGTACTCTCATCTAATTTTTTTTAAAGATTTTATTTATTTATTTGTCAGACAGAGAGAGAGAGAGCGCAAGCAGGAGGAGCAGCAGGCAGAGGGAGAAGCAGACACACACACACACATCCGCACTCAGCAGGGAGCCCCAATGCGGGACTCAACCCCTGGACTCTGGGATCATGACCTGAGCTAAAGGCAGTCGCTTAACCGACTAAGCCACCCAGGCACCCCACTCTCATCTCAATTTATTAATGAGAACACTGGGCCCCCAAGAGGTTCACTCGCCTAAAGTCACACAGCTAGTAGGGGATGGAGCCAAGATCTAACCTAAGCAGTCCGGCTCCAGCATCCTTGCTGTTCACCATTGCTAGATTTACATCTGGTCACAGGCCCCTTTATGACAGACTTCCAGGGCCAAGATTAAAGGGAGACCGCCAAATGCCATCCATGGACGTGTGATTTGAAGTGCCTCCCTTCACTGTCTTTAGTTATATAGATAAGATTATCCAGAAAACTTTCACAATTAGGATGTAACAGGATACCTTAAGACCGATATTATCCTCACTTTAGAGATGAGGAAACTGAGATCCGGAGGGGTGACATCCTTTACAAAAGAGCAAGAGCCCCCTGCCTCCTAAGAAAGTTCTCTTTCCCTAGGCTGCAGTCTCCCTGAGCACTGCTTCTGAGCTGAAGCACCAGCCCAATCTGGGGGCAGCCACACCAGATCTCGGTTCTTCTCTAGTGTCAGCACAGTTATCTCTGCCGGACCAACCTATGGCTCCAGAAGGAGTTGCTGAGCCAAGCCTGAGACAGGAAACACCAGCCCCAAGGTCTCTCCACCTTGAATCAGGTATGGTTCCGACTGACCATTATAGCTGGTTCTTTTGTGGTCAAGAGCCCTGTGGAAAGGGCTGAGCTGGTAGCTTGTCTGGAGACCCAAGGGTCCACAGCCTGCTAGACGTCGGAAGCCCCATCCCAATACCCACAAGCTTCTGGATCTCCTTACATCTCATCTTCCCTCACAGTCTCACCTTTCCACCCAGAAGATCAGTTCTTTTCCCCTCTTACTCCAGGGCTTGGATGGAAGAGAGAGTCAGACGCAGAGGCCAGGCCCATTTGGGAGAATTAGCAAGACCCACTAGGCTGAATTTGTATGGAGGCAGGAGATGGAACGGGAAATGTACAGGGACAGGAGTCCTGTGCCATTCAGGTGCATGCTAGGTGCCTATGAGCTGCTCAAACTAAATGCCTCCCTTCTTGATCTGTAAAATGGGAATAATGTACTTCATGTGTCCACAGACTTTTTCTGTAAGGGCCAGATAGTCACAATTTTAGGCTTTCTGTATCAGCCTGTCTCTGTCCTGGCTGCTCAACTCTGCCCTTCTGGGATAAAGCAGCCACAGGAAACTATAAAGAAATGGGCATGACTGTCTTCCAATAAAACTTTATTTACAAAAACAGGTGGCGCACTGGATTTGGTCCACCCGCAAGGTGATGATCCCTGACCTAACTGGAGCGCTGCTAGGAAGATGAGGTGACAGGCGCGTCGCTGCTCTGTGGACTGTACCGTGTGGATCATTTGCGAGGAACTGGAGGGGCAGCTGCTATGGTAATAAAATAAAGCTCAGAGCAGCTCACTGGCGGTGAACGCTTCCAGACAGAAAAGGCCACAGGCGGCGCCTGGGTGGCTCAGTGGGTTGGGGCCTCTGCCTTCGGCTCGGGTCGTGGTCCCAGGGTCCTCGGATCCAGCCCCGCATCAGGCTCTCTACTCAGCAGGGAGACTGCTTCCTACTCTCTCTCTCTGCCTCTCTCTCTGCCTACCTCTCTGCCTACTTGTGATCGCTCTGTCAAATAAATAAATAAATAATTTTTAAAATAAAATAAAAAATAAAAAGGCCACCGACCCGGTAGTCACGTGGGCAGGGGCTCCGATGGGGGCTTAGCCGTAAGCCACCTCCTGACCCATGCAGATACGCTGTTTCCTAAAGGCGGTCTCTCGAGTGCAGACAAGGAAGCCCTAGCCCGCTTTGGTCATCCTGAAGCGAGAGTGTGGCAGTTCGCAGCCCCACCGCAAGGTGCTCCGACACCAGCCACCAGCGGGCTAGTCCCTGTGCCACGGTCCCTCCCCACCCCCGGGCTCGCCCCCCGGAGGCCCGCCCCCACTGGAGGCTGCTCTGCGCCCGGCCCGCCCCCTTTAGTCCCCGCCCCCAGAGCGCAGGCCGGCGTGCTCTGCGCCAGACCCGCCCCGCGCACGTGTCGCGGCAGCTCAGGCTGCGGCGGAGAAGGTGAGTCCCGGTTGCGCGCGCGCGCGGATTCGCGGAAGTGGGACGGGACTCCTCCCCAGGGTCTTCTCCAGCTTCGTGGTCGAGCTGCGGGGCTCACCGAGCTGCTCGACGCCCAACGGGGAGCCCTCGGCGAAGTTTCCGCAGCCCCTCCTCACCCAGCCTGGAGGAGGGCCTTGGCGCTGGTGGGCCTGGGGGCGTCGGGACTTTGTCCAGGACCCTTGCTTTCCTAGCTTTAGTCCCTTGGTTGGGAATATAGGCCCAAGTGATGTGCCCCTTTAGGAATTTTCGTGAAAACAGGCCAGGCGGTACCCCCGTTCTTGTTTGCAGCAACCTACGTGCTAATTAAACCGCTATCACAAGCAGGCAGGAAGACAGTAAGCTTCAACCAAAGTAAAATAATTATGAATTTTTGCTGAAATATTTATGGATGAAATAAAAGGACACCCGGGATGTGTTTCAAAATAAGCCAGTTGGAGGAGGAATGTGGGTGGGAGAAGAGAGGAAACAAGATTGGCCATGAGTTGAAGCTGGCTAATGTGCTGTTTTGTCTACTTATGTAGATATTTGTAATTTAGAATTAAAATTTTTTCTGAAACGAAAAGCTCTCTGATAGCCTGTGTGCCTGTGTTAGCTAGTGTTGTCAGGACAAGTACTGGATGGCAGGATTTTATTTTCTCGGGATCTGGAGGCTCAAATTCCAAGATTACAGTGTCAGCATGACATTTCTCCTGAGACCACACTCAATGGCTTGTAGATGGTCACCTCTGGCTTGTGCCCTCTCATGGTCTTTCTTCTCTAAGTGTCTGTGTCCTAATCTGTTCTTCTAAGGACACCAGTCAGATTAGATTAGGACCTACCCTAATGACCTCACTTTAAAGACCCCATTTCTAAATACAGTTACATTCTGAGAGACTGGGGCTTAAGACTTCAGCATATGACTTTGGAGGGGAGCCACCACTCAGCTTGTAACTTCGCCACTTAGCTAGTTTGGGGTTTCGTCCAATTAATCTATCTCTGCCTCAGTTTCCAATGTTCAAAAATAGGAGCAATATAATTAGGTCATGGAGTTGTCAGGATTCAGTTGTTGGACAGTATATATAAAGTTCTCAGAATTGTGTCTAGCGTACAGGAGATAAGTTGAATTTAGGTTTCACCTATAAATTAGGGATCGTAGGACTTCAGAGTGGGATGAAGAGTGGAGTGAGGCAGTTTGTACTTCATGCCGTGCCTAGCCATGGGAATAAAAGTAACAATCACAGCATTATCACAGGGGGTGTCTGCTGCTGTGCCAGACCAGTTGTTTTATGTGCGTTCATTCATACGCTCATCACAACCACCCCAAGGATGCCATTGTCGGGTGCCTGTTTGGCCGACGGGGAAGGTGGTACACAGAGATGGAGGTTGGATTTGAACTCTGGCTTGAGAGCTCATGCTCTTAGCCACCTGCCTGTATTGCCTCTGTTCAAAAGGATGTGGCCCTGGGCTATGTTCAGTCGGCCAGCTCACCCAGGGAACCGTTGGCTGATTCTCTTTTTCTTGGCCTAGGTATACAACGGTGCCAGCACTCATGGCCGGTCCCCTGTGGCGGGCTGCAGCATTTGTGCAGAGACACAGGACAGGCCTGTTGGTGGGTTCCTGTGCAGGGCTGTTCGGGGCCCAGATCTCATACCACCTCTTCCCAGATCCCGTGATCCAGTGGCTGTACCGATACTGGCCTCAGGGCCAACCAGCCCCACTCTCCTCAGAGCTGGGGGGACTCTTCCAAGAGGTGCTCCAGGACATCGGGGTCCCCTCAGGCCACAGCTACGAGGCTTTCACCACGTTCACCTTCCAGCCCGTGAGTGCTGGCTTCCCGCGACTCCCTGCGGGGGCTGTAGTGGGCATCCCAGCCACCTTCCTGGGGAGAACATTGACCAACACCGATCACCCAGTGGTGGTGCACGGGCAAAGAGTGAACTGGCAAAGCCCAGCAGGCACCCGGCTGAGAGATGCCTTGACCCTGTCCCATGAGGCCCAGAAGTTTGCCTTGGCCAAGGAAGTGGTATACCTGGAGAGCGGTGCAGCCGTCCTCCAGGCCCTGCCAGCCCCAGCTTGCCTAGCAGGAACCTGGACCCTGGGCGTGGGTGCCAAGCATGCACTGGGGCTCTACGGAGGCCCCATGAATTTACGGGCGGCCTTCAACCTGGTGGCAGCAGTGGTGGGCTTCGTGGCCTATGCCTTCTCCACGGACTCTCTCACTCATGCCCTGGAAGGCTGGCTGGACCGTCGCACAGCTGCACTGTCTGCAGCCTATGCCCGAGGGGGCGTGGAGTTCTATGAGAAGATTTTGTCGGGCAACGTAGCCCTGCGCAGTGTCTTGGGCAGTCACGGAGAGAAGCTGTATACGCCCAGCGGGAACATCGTTCCCAGACACTGGTTCCGCATCAAACATTTACCCTACACGACCCGCCGGGACTCCGTGCTGCAGATGTGGAGGGCAGCACTCACCGCGGGCCGTTCCTGAGGGTCTCATCACAAGGATGGATGGGGCTCATGCAGACACCACCCTGCTGTTGACTCTGGGGGCTCTTGGTGCCTCCGGCCCCAGAACCCAGTGTCAAATGAATCAGAGACTCTGAAACGAAACAGCCTAGATTCTACCCCTGTCCATGATTCCAGTGACCTTGGGCGAGTCCCTTTTGAATCTGAGCCTCCGTTTACTCCGCTGTAAAATGGGGGTATTTGTAAATCACCTGGCAGGATTTGGGGGTTGTGTGAGCTATGAACAAAAGGGCCTGGCCAAGAGGACACGCCATCAATGATGGGATGTCCCTCCTTGTTCTTAGAATTCCAGCAGGCTGTGGGAGTCAGGCCACATCTCCCCACCAGCAGTGCTTATAGGACGGGAACACTTTCCTACAGTGAAGAACCACCATGTAGTTCACCTGGTGGTCTCATCTCACTTCCTTCCACCATTGGAGAAAGTAAAGCTTTTAGAGGCCCAGGTGAGAAGCTAGCATGGCCCTGAGAGGCTAGGAGAGGGAGCTTGAGGTGGGATTTCAGAGCAGGTTTACCCAGGCCTGATGGCATGCTCAGACAGAGCCCCTTGGCCTGAAAGGGAGAGAAAGCGTTGCTGGAACCTGGCAAGACCTGTGGCATGGGAGACTTGGCAGGAACTCTGGCCAGAGGAAGAAGAAGGAACGAACCATTGCAAAACCAAGGCCTTGCAGGGAGGGCACCTGTTGATGTAGTCCAGAGCATGGCCAGTACCTGGAGAGGAGAGGAACTGGGGGGTTCCGAGGGGGATGGCAGGGAGGAAGCAGGGTGGAGGTGGGTGAGATGGACTGGGCCCAGTGTCACACCCGTAGCCCAGGGGAATGCTGCACCCTTACTCTGTTCGTTTCCTTCAAGGCTTCCTGGTGGCAGGTAGATCAGACCCCACTTTTAATCCCTGGATGGGAGACCCCTTCCCAGGGAAGGTAAGAGCAGCTGTGGCCAGAAAGCCAGACTCACTTGGCCATTCATGTATTTTTATTGCCAATTGTGTTTTCCCCGGAAGAATGGAAGCATTCAGGCCTGGCGCCGGTGTAATTCAGGGTGAAGAGACGGGGCCACTCCTAGGGAAGGGCACAGTGCAGTACCAGGAAGCCCACTCGGCCCTGGCACGCACTTCCTGCCGGAGACCGAACAGGCAGTGAGCAGGGTGCGGTAGCAGGTCTTCCTGCTGGGTCAGTCACAGTGGCTGGAGGTCAGTGCTCTGGCTCCGTTTGACCGGCATGTGGGACCCAGTGTTCGGCCTGGGCAGACACCCCATCCCTCAGATCCCGGGATGGCAGTGCGCACTTGCTTGATGAATGCAGAGGTGGACAGATGAGTTACTGAGTGGGTGAGCAAGTCTCCACTCTGGGAAATGCCACTGCAGGAGACCCCTTGGCTTGTCATCCAAGTGCTGCTGCCACGTGTGACTGATCTTGGCCAGAGAAGTGTAGCTTGGGGTCTGGATTTGAGGAGCTCCAGCTGCTCCCCAATCCCCATGCCAGTGACTTTCAGTACTGCAGGAGCAGGGTGATGGCTTCAGGCGTTTCCCAGGTGGTTCCTCCAGTCCATTGTCCCCACCTCTCCCAGTTCTTGGACATGCAGTTCTGACTGGGTTCCATCCTGCGGACAACCCTCTGCGGGTGTCCCGTAGCTTTCTGGCTAGAGCCGCCTCTCTGAGCCCTGGCCTAATGGCCTCTCTAGCCATCTGGTGTCCTGTCTCCCACCCCCACCCCCCAGCTATATGGAGCCTAACCTCCATAACCTCCATGGTTGCTTCACTGCTGGCCCCCTCCTTCCTCAGTGCCTGGGTCTGGGCTGCTCTCTCCCACCCTGCCCTTGTCTCAGGTCCTCAGAGCTCCTCCAGCAGGAGTACTCAACCACCTGACTCCGAACCTTCCCCATTCGTGCCTGTCCCATGCCCTGTACCTCTCCGCCCCCCTCAGAGCTTACTGTAAAGAAGTTACCCGGCAGATAGTACTCAGCCTCCCCTCCACTGAAACATGCTGTCTGCAAGGGCAGGGTGGTGGGTCTTGTTACTGCTCTGGACTGAGGCCTTCCATAACATTGTTGAAGAAGCGAGCAAGGCTCTGAAGCTACAGCAGCCGGGCCTGGCACCCTAGAGGCTGAGCCGTGACCGTCCGGCTGGCTGTGCACGTGGGCAAGGCCATCTGAATCCTATGTGACCTTGTCCTGGCTTCCCAACTTGGGACTCTCCAAGGGCAGGGCCTGGCCCGGATCTGGGGTTGTCGTTCCAGTGGGGGGACACAGGACACTTCTGGTCACTTCCAGTAGAGCACAGATTCCCACTCGGGCCACCAGCCTCCCCCCGCAAGGAGCTTTAGGAAAAAGGGGAACCTTCAAGTTTTATGATATACTGTGCCCCCACACATGGATTTGCGGTTTGTTCCCAGAAAGCTTCAAAAACATGCTCCATGGCTTCACAGATGGGCTAGGTGGCAGGGGGTTAGCTGGTACAAGTTGCATCTTTCCTCAGATGCCAGCTGCGTGCCTCAGTCGTCAGCATTGCCCTGTGTCCCAGGCGAACGTTGTTCTCCTGAGTACCCCCCCGCCCCCGCCAGCTACATGTTCACAGTTCTCTGAGTGTGAATATGCAAAGATACCCAACACCCCAGAGCAGTCCTCCATAGGATTCCAAACTAGGCTAACTGACAGGGCTACCGCAACGCAAATGCTCTCCGTGCCCCTCCCTGTGCCTGCATATGCACGCACACATGCAGACACAGCCGGAACACAGGAAAGGGGTTCCCAGAGTCTTATGCCATCACTGGCTCTGCCCATTCCTGACCCTAGCAGGCCCCACTGCCTTGTCCAGGAGCCACAGCGCTGTGCCCCGTGCAGCTGTGCCTATAGCCGGCGCATACACGTGGGACCCACATCTCCAGGCAGGCTTATACCCCAGGCTGGGCTGGAATAGATGTTTGGGTCCTCACCCAGCAAGACCTCCCGCCTACTAGAGCCCTACAGTAATGCCCACGGGACCTCTGTTGTGCACTAGACACTGCAAGCTTCCTAGAATCTTTTTTCAGTTAGCCCCAGATTGGAAGAGGTAGTTGGTAATGTCATTTCAATTTTACGGGCAAGGAAAGAGCACAGAAAGGTGAAGAAATGGGCCCCAAACCATAAAGCTTTGAAAGTGACAGAACAAGGATTTGAAGTCAGCACCCTGGTTCCAGATCCCTGTTGGGAGGCCTTCATTTACACTGTCCTGTTAATCCTGAGGGTTTTGTCGTGGAAATTTGTGCTGTGGCCTCTACAGCCTTTCTTCCGTGCAGGTTAGAGAAGACTTTCCGTGCAGGTTAGAGAAGACTTTCTGACCTCACCCCTTGTCAGGAAAAAATGGCCACTGAGCAGATGTTTCTGGAACTTCCAGGGGAGACACTTTCAGCTAGCTGAAGAGGAGGGGGCTGCCCAGTCCATCTGATTTGGTGCTGAGGTGGGAATGGGGTGGAAGCGCCATGGGTTACAGAGCCCTTGGGCCCCGGCTGAAGACAAGGTTACCGTGGGAAGCAGGAGAGGACTCGGCAGCCAGCTGTGGGGTCAAATGCTGGTCCTCCCACTTTAGCAGAGTGACTTTGAACAAGTGATTCCACATTTCTGCCCGCGAGCTTTCTATTAAATGGGGATGTTAACATGTAGCTCCTGGTATTGTTTTGATAAAATGAAATAAAGTTTGCAAAATGCAAAGCCCAACATGAGTATATAGTAAGCTTTATTTTATTTTTGGTAATAATGACCTGTCTTTATCATTTACTGCATTTGACAGAAATTACCCTTTTAAATTTTTACCTGTGACACTTCTACTTAGTTTAACTGTAACATGTACAACGTAGTGTAAATTAACCTCCATATTTTGTCAAAATACTGTCTTCATTCTTTGATCATGTCACACGCAGCACACACCCACTCCTGTGCACCCACACCCAGAGCCATACTTCCTCAGTGGGACCCAGGAATAAGAGGTCTGTTCAAAGTCTCAGCAGCAGGGAATACACTAACTTTTTTTTTTTTTTTTAAGATTTTATTTGTCAGAGAGCACGTAAGCAGGGGATGCAGCAGGCAGAGGGAGAGGGAAAAGCCTCCCCGCTGAACTAAGAGCCCAATTCGGGACTCGATCCGAGCACCCTGGGATCATGATGTGGGCTGAAGGCAGCGGCTTAACCAACTGAGCCACCCAGTCAGCAGTATCTCCTTAAAGACAAAGGTCTTGAAAGGATTAGTGCTCAGTGTTCTCAGCACAACAACGCATTTTAGTTCACAAGGTATTTTGGCAACGCTTCATCTGGGCAAGAATAGAGGCTTTTGAAAAATGAAGCTTTAAGGGATGCCTGGGTGGCTCAGTCAGTTAAGCGTCTGCCTTCCACGTGGGTCATGATCCCAGGATCCAGGGATTGAGTCCCGCATCGGGCTCCCTGCTCACTGGGAAGTCTGCTTCTCCCTCTGCCTGCTGCTCCCCCTGCTTGTGCTCTCTCTCTCTCTCTCTCTCTGACAAATAAATAAATAAATAAAATCTTTTTAAAAGAAAAAGAATAAGGCTTTAAGAAAGCTTGCTATTTTAGGGCTCAATTTTAATATAATGTAAGTTTAAAGTCTTTACATTTTAAACAAATAAAACCTCAAAATTACTGATTGATTCAAAATGGTTTTATGGAAAAGGTAACAAAATCTGTTACCAACAAAAAAAACATGGCACCAAGGGCGAAGGCTCCACCATTTTTGATCAAAGTGTACAAAGGTTCCGAGGGCCCATTCAGTTACAGCAGCAGGCAATTTCTCTTCCTCTTCTTTTTTTTTTTTTTTAAGATTTTATTTATTTGACAGAGATCACAAGTAGGCAGAGAGGCAGGCAGAGAGCGAGGGGGAAGCAGGCTCCCTGCTGGGCAGAGAGCTGGATATGGGGCTCGATCCCAGGACTCTGAGATCACGACCTGAGCTGAAGGCAGAGGCTTAACCCACTGAGCCACCCAGGTGCCCCCTTCCTCTTCTTGACAGGAGTCAATAGAGAAGCACTCGCATAGCTTCATCAAACACTGTCTGAGGCCTCACTGCAGGAGAGCTGAGCACCCCCAGTGGTTTAGAGCACCGATCTCCTTAGCTGTGGTCAAACACCACGGTAGGTGATGGGAGTCATCTTCTTCCCCTGCAAATTCTCAATCGTGTCTTTGTCGCCCTTGAATCAAGGTTAGTCCCCACCAAGATGACGTGGGTGTTGGGACAGTGACATCATACTTAAGGGTACCACTCTGCTTGAACATTTTCAAATGATGCAGGACTCCCTGCAAATTAAGAGAAAAGCAAATTAAGAACACATCTGTGTGCAGATAGGATAAGGGACTTCATCTGTCCTAATTTTGTCCAGCTGTATCCCATAAGCTCAGATTCACCGGTTTTCCATCTACCAGAATATTGGCAGAGTCGTTGTCAAAGACAGTGGGAATATATCCCCCAGGAAATGCATTGGTTGTGTAGCTGATCAGTAGGGAAGTTTCACATACAGCTCCATCTCCCACCACCACACACCTGGTGATCTTCGTCGGGGTCACTCATCGGGCTACAGCAGGCGAGGGGGACAGGGGACAGGGTGCTGGGGCTGCTATCCACACCGCCTTGCCCTCTGCTGATGGGAAGCTGGAGCCCAGTATATATGGTAAGTTTTTTTTTTTTAATAAATATTCTGTTTATTTATTAGAGAGAGAGAGTATGAGTGGGGGGACCAGCAGAGGTGGAGGGAGAAGGACAACCAGACTCTGTGCTGAGTGGAGAGCTCAACGTGGGGCCAATCCCATGATCCCACAGCGCTGAGATCATGACCCCAGCCAAAATCAAGAGTTGGACACCCAACCGTGGCACCCAGATGCCCATTATAGTAAGCTTTAAAAGAAGATTCTGGGACACCTGGGTGCCTCAGTCAGTTAAGTGTCTGCCTTCAGCTCAGGTCCTGGGATTGAGTCCCACCATCAGGCTCCTTGCCCAGCTGGGAGCCTGCTTCTCCTCTGTCCCTCTCTCTACTGTGCTCTCTCTTTCTCTTTCTGACAAATAAATAAAATCTTTTTTAAAGAAAGAAAGAAAATTGGTTCCTACATTCTGTGCTTTTAAGTGGGTCAGGTGCCAGGGTGTTCAAGGTCTTGGAGTTGCTGCCCCAATACCAGCAATTCCTTAAGACTAGAACCTTCCCAGGGAATTCACTGCTGCCTAATACAGGTCTGTGTTGAGAGCTTCTCAAAGTCCCAATTAGGGCAGTTCCTTAGCTGTCTTGGTTGCTATCAGTTGAGAACTGGAAAATTCCTTGGCAGCCCCCTGGAGCAGAGGACCCATGTGATCCTAGGGTAGATAGCAGGCAGGAGAAGAGGGCATTAAAATGGGAGATAGTCATTTACACTTAACACATTGGTAATTTTAAAATACGTGAATTTTAAAATATTAAAACCACCAGTGTTAGAGTGGTGGTTGTAAAATTAGTACAAGCATGTGCTCTTGGTGACATTTGTAATAGACAGCTCCCAAGGTGGCCCCCAGTGCCCCCCCACTCCTGGTGCTCTTGACCTCTGTCAGCCTCTCCCCTTGCTCCCCTGATTCAAAACAAGAGAATACAGCAACATTAAGGTGCCGTCACTTCCATGATTAGGTTACAAAATGTGACTTCTGTCTTGCTAGCAGACGCTATTGTTTTCTCAGATGCATGCTTTGATAAAGCAAGTTGCCACATGGCAAGGAACTAAGGGCAGCCTCTGACCAATAGCTGGTTAAGACATGAGGCCCTCAGTCCAACAGCCCATAGGGACCCGAATCCTGACAACAACCAAGTGAGCTTGGAAGATAATCCATCCCCAGCCAAGCATTCAGAAGAGACCATAACCTCAGAGACTGCACCTTGACTGTAGCCTGTGACAGACCATGAAGCAACACACACAGCTTATGCTTGGATCCATGACCCACACGGAAGCAGTGAGACAATAAATGTGGGCTGTATTAACCACTTAGTTTTACAGTAATTTTTTGTGCAGTGATAGATAACTAATGTACAGGATTAATGGACGTAATGTCTTCAGAAAGCCATTTGGCAAAACTTGATACAGTCACAAAACTTGATCTTCTGATCTAGTAACTTGAAACCTAAAAATTTATCCTAGAGCTATAACCCAACAGAAACCAAATAGTACATGCCCAAAGATGTACATAACAACATTCACTGTGGTAATTTTTTAAAAAAACATCAAAATAAGGGAAATGTTGTACAGCAAGGACCTAGGAAATTGTAGTACACCCATCTGTTGAATATTCTTTGGACACTAAAAAGTGTAATTACGAAGATTCGCAGAGAAATGTAGACATATTAGTTATGAATATCAAACCTTGAGAAAATGTGAAGTACTACTTGTATGGTGATAGCAAGAATGTAACCATGGTAAGACCTGGAAGGAAATTCACAAACTTGAAAGTAAATCTGGGGGTGCCTGGGTGGCTCAGTCGGTTGGGCGTCTGCCTTCAGTTCAGGTGACGATCCCAGGACCCCGGAATCGAGCCCTGAATCAGGCTACCTGCTCGGGAGAAGTCTGCTTCTCCCTCTCCCTGCGTTCCTCCCCTCTGCTTGTTCTCTCTCTCTCTCTCTCTCTCTCTCCCTCCCTCAATTAAATACAATCTTTAAAAAATAAAATAAATAAGAAAGTAAACCTGTTCGGGTGGAATTTTGAATGACTCTGCATTCAGTATAGGTAAGGACTGCCTGCTGTATGTATTTACTCAATGCATGAAGGCTTACTCAGAGGGGCCCATGGACCTGCTCTCTCTCCCTGTGTCAAGGTGACAGATCCTGGCATCAGAGCTCTTGGCTCTGTGTCCTTGGGGTGTGGCCAACCTTCTGTCTGTCAGTTGCCACGGCCGTCATGAAAATGTGCCTCTCAGATCTGCAGGGAGCAGACTTGACTGACAGCCGCAGCTGTTGTTTCTCTAGATCCACAGCCACGTTCTCACTGAGGCCATGCCTCGTGGGCTGCTTTCAGCCTGTGGCGGGACTGGTGGCACTACTATGGCAGGCCCAGTCCAGTGACTTGGGTGACTCCTCCGATGGGTGACCGTGGCTCCAGGACTCCCCTGGGGCCGGGGCAGGTCTTTCTTAGAGCTGCTCTGAAGTCTGAGACCCAGTCCTCCTCCATTCCCCGCTCCTTTACAGGTGTTAGACCTGCAAAGTGGCTCAAAGCCTCTCCCCAGCTTCTATGCCCACCCCCCTATGCCCTTCACAGGCGTTTCCCCCCAATTCTGCCTCTTTGTCTATTCCCCAGAGGACCTGAACTAGCAAGGTTAGTCACTCGGTCAGGTGCACTGTGAGGATCTGGGGAGCCCACAGTCCTGCAGAAGAGACCGTCTGACAAGTAAACGGTGGGACCGAGGCAGTGAAGGCGCAAGGACCCGCCTGCTGACCCCTCGGCTTTTCAGACGTGTGGCGCAATTTTATTTAATCACACCAAGTTAGTGTGTAGGAAATGTAAATGCAACAGTATGGTAAAAATAGCAGAGAATGGAAAAATCTAAAAAGGCAGTATGCATAAAGCATGCGAGTCAACGTTCATTAATGCCTCGTCTTCCGTTCCGACTGACACTCGATGCTTGCAGATTTCAAAACAAACTTTGAAATCATATGACTGTCCTGAAGAGATGCGCACATTTAGTCAGTTTGCAGTTGGCTTGTCCTCCACTTACATAGTGCGTCGTACAGACTTGTCCCGGGTCAGGTCCCAGCACAGAGGAAAGAAGTACCTTCGTGTAATTAGAAAAGATCCCCTCAGCCGTACTCAGGTTCAGACGGCCAGCGTATAAAGGACACAAAAACCATCACAACATGGTTCCAAGGAACATAATTTTTATAAAGAAAATTACTTGGGGCGCCTGGGTGGCTTAGTATGTTGCATGTCAGACTCTTGATCTCAGCTCTGATCTTGATCTCAGGGTTGTGAGTTCCAGCCCCACTCTGGAGCCCACTTAAAAGAGGAACAAAAAACAAATGTAAGCTTCTGTTTCCTATTTTAATTATTGAAATCTCTAACAATGACAGACTGTCACCTGTGACAGTAAATGTAGACAGTGATTCAATCAAACTTCTTAAAAGACAATTAGCAGTCTGATGTAACAGAAAATGATGGAAAATGTGATGTGATTCTGTGATTCCACGCTGGTTCTTTTTGTCATTTTAAAGACACATCATGGGACTGCCTGGGTGGCTCAGTCATTAAGCATCTGCCTTTGGCTCAGGTCATGATCCCAGCATCCTAGAATGGAGCCCCACATCAGGTTCTCTGCTCCACAAGAAGCCTGCTTTTCCCTCTCCTGCTTACCCTGCTTGTATTCTCTCTCTCACTGTCTCTCTCTCTCTCTCTCTCTGTCAAATAAATAAAAAAATCTTTACAAAATAAAAATAATAAAGATACATCACGTTAATGTCAGACCAAGGCACAAAATATTTAGTGCGTGAACCAGTTTTCTTTCTTTTTTTAAAAGATTTTATTTATTTGACACAGAGAGAAGAGAGGGAGAGAGAGCACAAGCAGGGGGAGCAGCAGAGGGAGAGGGAGAAACAGACTCCCTGCTGAGCAGGGAGCCGGATGCAGGGCTTGATCCCAGGACCCTGGGATCATGACCTGAGTGGAAGACAGATGCTTAACCGACTGAGCCTCCCAGATGCCCCTAAACCAGTTTTCTTTTACAAGCTAGCATTTTAGGGGCACCTGGGTGGCTCAGTGAGTTAAGCCTCTGCCTTACGCTCTGGTCATGATCCCAAAGACCTGGGATCAAGCCCCAATCAGGCTCTCTGCTCTGTGGGGAACCTGCTTCCTCCTCTCTTTCTGCCTGCCTCTCTGCCTATGTGTGATCTCCGTTTGTCAAATAAATAAATAAATAAATAAATCTTAAAAAAAAAAAAAAAAGAGCTAGCATTTTATTGTAGTCTTTTATCTTACTTTGTACCCAGTACTCTATCCTACTAGAAGCTATTCAGCTTAACCAACAGAAAAAAAAAAAAAAAATGATTTCTGACTAGATTTATAGGGGACATAAACTTTTATATCATCAAACTGCCTAATCAAAAGTACAATAATAAAGATGAAAATGCCTCCTATTTCTTCTAGAAAATAGTACTTTACAAGCTCGCTGCATCTTGAATGTCTTTACTACTATTGTCTGCCAACGGACAGCTGATAGAACAAGGAATTGTTAACCTGAGTTATGATAGCGCATCCCTCAGACATCAACCTAAAAACGAACTTTCTACAGAAGAAGGAACTATTTGAACATGGGGGAAACAATCCCTTATTCAAACCTCCTGGAAGTGAAAATGGCTGCAGATTTGCAGCATTTAGACAACTATGCTGTCAACACACTCTGTTTTAGGAACTGAGATTAAGACATCGAGAGAGAGCAGAAGAAAATGGATTTTTTCTTCAGAATTTTAATCAAACTCCTGATAATCGAAGATTTCAAGGCAAATACGGCACATAATATCTCAAGCATAAATGTAGATGGTGAGCCTTGGGAGCACCTGGCTGGTCCAGTCAAAGAGCGTGAGGCTCTTGACCTCAGGGTCATGAGTTCAAGCCCCATACTGGGCGTAGAGATTACTTTAAATAAATAAATAAACAAATAAATAAACTTTTTTAAAAGGATGGAAAGCCTAGAGGATTTTTGAGTTCCCAAATATTAAAAAAAAAAAATCTATCACTGCAACATGTAGTTTAATCTTAAGAGTGTCAAAGAAACTATTTTAATCTTCGGAGTTTCAAAGAAAAAGGAGTGGATTACACACTTGTGTGCATGCCGCACGAACCTGCATGCACACACACACACGCCGGTAGGTAACCCAATCCCTTCTTCCCATCGCCTCACTTCATTACAAGAAAATTATGCAGAGCTCATCATTGGTCTCGCTTGACCTAATGATCTCTGGGACCTTACTCGCTGCTGTCATTGTTACTTCTTGTATTTCAGCATAACAGAATTCAAAAGCAGCTTCTAGACGGGAACCTGTTTCTGAACGCCTATATTTAACTGGAGGGTACCTAGGTGATACTAACCCAAAGGCAGGGTTCAAACTTCTGGGTTCCCCTGTAAGCTCTGATTCGCGTGAGGCTCAGAATCTTGCTTCAGACCGTGGTTCTCCAGACAGACAGAGACGGTGGTGCCCTGAACTGGGCGGTGGCCGTGGGGATGGGAAGAAGCAAAACTCAAGACTACATCTAGGAGGGAGTATTGATGCAATTTGGTGGCAGGCTGGGTCTAGGGGTGTAAGAGACGAATGTCAGGGCTCAAGGGTTGGGAATGTCCCCTGGTTCCCGCTTGGCAGCTGGATGTCTGCGGTGTACCCTTTGCCTTTCCTGTCTCTGCTGCGGGGCTGGCAGGCGCTGAGTCCCATTCTCCTCCTGTCTCCGGGGATGTCCCTCCTCCCTTACTGACTCCACCTCCCTGGAAAGAGTTTTGGCGGTGGTGGCTGCGATGGAAGCCTGGCAGCCCATGGGATGCTTGAGAACTCCCAGACTGAGGCAGCATGCGTAAAGAGACCTCAACAGTGTTCTCTAAACCATCCACAGGTTGTTCAGGGTGAAGGCCAAGGGAGGTGAGCAGCTGGGGTCCAGAGGCGGGATGCTGCCCAGTCCTTCCTCAGCTATGTCTCTGCCTCAGCCCTCTCCTCCGTGCACTCTCAGCCACGCTCAGCTCCAGCAGGCTTGGGGAGCACACACTGAGCCCTTGCACGGCCTGGAGTCACCTGGACTCAAAGACCCCAGCTCCAGACTTCTTCCAATCCGGATCCCTGGGGCCTCCCCCTGCCTGCTGCACGGGATGGCCGAGAGAGTGGGCTGCTGGGCCCTGCAGGCTTGGCCAGGGGGTGGAGGGCAATCCCCTGGGACCTGTGCCAAAGGAACAGACTATGGAGCCAGAGCCCACATGGAAGGATACAGGGAATGGGCATCCACACAGCACACGGCAGCATCTCATTGCTTTCTAACGAGATCCTCTCTGGTTCTGGACTTTACTGTTGTCATCACAGACAAGTCCTGCCAGAGTCTGATGCCTGGACACTGAGCAGCTGGCCGGGCATGGACAGGTCACAATCAGGTGGACATCGTCTGCTCACCAGCTAGCTCCAGTTTCCACGACCTCCAATCAATGTCAGGGTTGAATTTTCCCTAAGGGCATCCACATGTGAAAAGCCCAAGGTCACAACTCTCTTCACTATAGCTTTCTCCCTCCCTTACCTGGGCTCCGGGGCTTCAGACCAATGAGCTGCTCCTCTTCAGAGTAAACCCCCGCTGACTGGGAGACTCCTTCTGGTCCCCACTGGTTGGGGGCAGCCCTGCTGCAGTCCTGAAGCATGCATGTCTCTGCTGATTGGTGGAGGCAGGAGAGATGCTGAATCAGGGTCCCGGGAGACCCAGGTCCAGTGGGAGGCTCATGGCCAGGGGGCAAATCTGTGGGTGCCTCTCCAGGCAGCCTTTGGCTTCAGAACCTGGCTGTAGGGGCGTCTGGGTGGCTCAGTGGGTCAAGCTTCTGCCTTCGCCTCAGGTCATGATTCCAGGCAGGGTCCTGGGATTGAGCCCCGCAGGGCTCAGTGGGGAGTCTGTTTCTCCCTCTTCCCCTGCGACTTCCCCTATTTGTGCTTTCTTGCTCTCTCTTGCTCACTCTCTCTCTCTCCTGCAAATAAATAAATAAAATCTTTAAAAAAGAAAAAATACCCTGGCTCTACAACTTACTCTCCTGAGCATGTCATTCACCTTCTCCGTACCTCAGTTTCTCCAGTCTGGAAATGGGAAATATGACAATGTCTGCTTTCTAGGGTTGTTTTAAGAACCTTAAGTTGAAAAAAAAAAAAAAAAGAATCTTAAGTTGATATCTGTAAAGCACTTTGCACAGTGCCCACATTGGGCACTGTGACAGTATTGCCCTCCACAGCGTCCTCTGACCTCCGGCCCGGTCTTACTCATGTGTCTGACTCCCCTATCAGCCTGGGACCTCTCTGAGGCTGTCCCCACCTCCTTATTCCTATATCCGAGAGTCAGTGTTCAGATAGTGTTTGGCGAGGACATGACTGAGGAGTGAGGGGAAGGAAGGAGCGTGACGAGTGAGGAGACCCCGGAGGCCCTGGCCTGGGAACCACAGCTCAGCCCAAACTTCTCAGTCCTGTCCCCTGTCCCCTGGATAGGTCACCTCAAGAGGGGCCCCCAGCCCCTTCTGACATGGCTCCTGACAACAGCTGGGGCTACCCTCAGGCCTCCATCCCCAGATTCTGATCCTGGCTGGCTGACACGTTGACTGTCTGGCGCTGGTCCCTGGAGAGGAAAGGTATCCCAGCCCAGAGGTCTGGGCTCAGAGGGCGAATGTGTGGAACGTGTGGCTGTCCCAGGCTGCAGACAAGTGAGGCTCTGGGAGGCCCCACAGGCAGTCGGGCCCCAGCTGCCCCATCCCGGCCCTGGCCCAACGGTGCCTCCTTCCAATGGCCACCCCACAGCTTCTTCCACCTCCCAACTCCTGTGCGACCCATTTTGGATCCCATACCCAAGGCCCTGCGTGCCAGCCAAACGAATGTCAGGACCGTCTGTTGCCAACGCCCGCAGCAGCTGCCGGGGAAAATGCTGGCATACGTAGAAATCAACTTTGTTTTGCCTCGCAAGAAGATCTTCAGTCGAGCAAGGGGAGGCTCGCTCAATCATTCAGGGGTTCCATTAACCTGCGGAAGACAGCCCAGGGGAAGGGCAGGCGGGAGGCCTAGAGACAGTGATGGAGGCCCAGCAAGCCGAAGGCCCTGCGGCCTCAGGAAGAAGCCACTGTGGTGTCACAGCCACAGGCTCGTGGCCCCTCATGAGAGGACCAGGCCCGTGTCCCCCTGACTGGCCCGACCCCGGGCCACCTCAGCAGAGTGAGCACGGTTGGCTTTCGGTGCCTACCCAGGTGGACAGAGCTCCCATGTTTCCCCAGGCCCCTCAAAAGGAGTCTTCCCCTTGCCTAGTTCTGCCCAGCCCCACAGGGAAGCGCCCCCATGGAACAGTAGTAGAGTTACCATGTGCGAACTGCTGCTCTGGGCCATGTTGTTGCCTCTTATCAGCTCATGCGATCCCCTTAAATTCCCACAAAACCCCTTAAAGAAAGGAAGGCAGGTATTTTTTCTCGGGCCCAGCTGGGAAGCTGCCGCCCAGAGAGGGTATGTAACTTGCCCATGACACCCAGTGATTGCTGGTGGGGCCAGGATGGGATCCCTGGAGCACTGTGCAGGGCTCTCTACCAAAGCTGTAGCCTCACTGGGGAAGTAGGGATCACGGGGAGTTTGGGGGGTGCGGGGGGGGTGAGGGGGTGTTTACATCCGGGACGGCAGCACCCTTTTGGGAAGCAGCAGAGCCTCCTGGAGATGCCAGGAAGCCCCACTCCCTGCTGGGGGGTTCTTGGTGAGGGATTTGAAGCATGCGGGGCACCCTGGAGCCCTGACTGGAACGTTTTGGTCACTGACTCACGGCTCTGTCCTGGGGGGATCTGATGCTGGCCCGAGGCGTCTCCTGAAAAGTGGGCTCTTGGTAAAACTTCCTCCAGGTGGAATGAAATTAAATCTGCTTTCAAAAGGGAAGCTTCTCAAGCGCCTGAGGTGCTCATGAAATGCAGATCCCCAGGCCTCCCTGAGCACTGGCCGACTAGACAGTCCGCCAATGGGACGCAAGAAGCTCCATTCGTCACCAGCTTCTCCTGGTGGTGATTTGTGTGGACCCCAAAGTGGGAGGAGCGCCCTGGGTGAGCCAAAATTTAGGTTGATGTTCTTTGATACCTGAGGAGTGGGCCCTTCCCAGGGCTTGCTTCCCCTTCTGAGGAAAATGGTCTCAGCCATTCCTGAGGCAAAGGGATCCTGCAGGAACCATGTGTCCCCTCACCTGACCTCTGTCTGTGGCTGGAGCCACAGAGGACACACATACACACACACATCACACATCACACACACCAACACATGTCATACCCACCTCACCACAGAGCACACACACACCAAACCCTCACCACTACACACCAGACAGGCACCCCCCCAAATCCTCACACATCCAACACATACACCCAGGAATGCACACACAAACCCCAAATCCTCACACACCACACACATACACCCAGACACACCCACACACATCACAAATCCTCACACAACACACACATAACCCAGACACACACACACACAACCCAAACCCTCACCCATCACACAGACACATACCATACCCACCCCAACACACATACACACACACATACACACACACCCCACGCCCCAGGAAACATTTGGAAGTCTGTCCTAAATAAAGATGATGTTAATTCACTGCTCCATCACATTATCTCTTGGATAGTTAAACCTATCCAAGGGGTGCAAGACAAGAGTCCACAGTGAAAGCTGAAGAACCAGGAGACCCTCAGAGATTAACAGTGATGGAGTCTGTGCTGTGAGTGGGTTAGGCTCTTGGTCACTTGTGCAGCTGTCGACTGGGTTCTGTCCCAACGCTCCCACGTTGAACGTAGCCCTGACCCCATGACCCACCGTGTCCAGTGGCTTCGATAGGTGATCAGGGTCACTTACATGTGAAAGCATTTGAGATCCAAGGTGTCTCCATCTTTCCTTCCCCAGCCAGCCTCCAGATGTTGTGTCCCTGAGTGAGGACAGCGTGGGACACAGACCCCACCCACCCCGGATGGACATGTAATGAGAGCAAAAAGGAAACCTGCATGGTTTTAAGGCCCAGATTTGGGGTTATTTATTCCAACCCCACGACTTAACCCCTTCCTGCTGCTATGCCACACTGACGAGATGAGCCACCACAAGGGTTAAACTCACTCTGCTTAGACAAGTCACCTAATCTGGGCACTCAACTAGAAGCGGGTTGTGGAGGGGCTCATTAGCAGGAGGTGAGAATTCTGCTTGCTGGAAGTGGTCCTGCCAATTCTTCCCGCTCAGGCCTTTCCAGCCTCAGCGATGCCTTTCTGAAAAACAAACATCAAGAAAGGATGGTGTGGAAATGAAAAGAAATGATCTTGCTAACACAGAGCTGCTACTAATGCCTTGTGTTAGGGTTGAGCGAGCTCTGTGTGTCTTCCTTCTTCCCCCGCCACCCCCCATGGAAAGAGCAGAAGCTCAACAGAGGGGACAGTCCACAGGCTCCAAACAAAGCAGGAAGTGGGGGGGAGCTCCATGTCTTCATTCCCCCCGCTTCCCTTCACACCCAGCTCTTTGAAAAGCTGAAAGCAACCCACAGATTCAAGGAGCTGTTTTCATTCTTGTGGTTATAAACCCCCCTCTGTTCCCATGGCAGCCTGGCGGGCTCCTGGGTGCACTCTTCACACGGAGCCTTGCGTCTGCTTCCTTGTCAGGCTCTCCCAACTGCGCTGTGAATGCCTGGCAGGCAGGGCAGTATCTCCCATCATGCATTCTGGCCACCTGACTGAACACCTCTGTGTGGGGGGCGGGGCTCACATAGAATAGGGAGGGGGCGGGTGGGGGAAGGAGGGGAGAAGGGAGGAAGCACTGGAAGGGAAGACCCTGTAGGCCTGACAGCAGCAACCCAAACCAGAAGCATCAACTGAGCACCGCTGTATACACAGTCACCGGCAAGGCTCTGGGGAAAAGTCTAGATTTCTAAGATACATTAATCAGTTTACGAACTATCATATATATTGTGTTTTGAACTTCACATTCATAAGTTGTCCTGTCTTCCTTCAGAAGAGTGGGGGTTTGCAGGGTTTACAGGCAGTATAACAAAAAAGCGGAAAGACCTTGGGCAGTGCATGTTGTTTTGAGTCTTGGCTTTGCCCCCAACCTGTGTACCTCCTCAGGAAGCTCAGCCTCCTGGCTTCAGAAAGGGAAGGACTGGCTAAGCACTCACAGCCTTCCTGGAGGGCCCCAGCTTCGCTGGAAACCTTGGAATGTTCCAGCCTCTGACCTCTAAGGCTGGGGCCAGGCTCAGGCCTGGAGGGCTAGGACAGGATCAGGGAGAGGGGCTGGAGGCCTAGAGCACATCCTTTCTTTGGCCTCCACTCACCCTACAGGCCCCAGCCAAGGAAGCCTGCAGGGAATAAATGGCCGAGTGAGGCTGGGCAGCCCAGGCGGGGGTTTTGTCCAGATATCCCAGCTGTCTGAGAGCACATGGGCAGAAATGAGTGCTCATAGATTAAATGCAACCAGAGGGACCAAATCCTGGGAACAGTGGACGGGCAGACAGCTGCAGAGTTCAGTGTTGAGGGTTCTGCCTGTCCCAGTAGGATGGGACCTGGGGAGACCATAGATGGCTAGTATCATCTCTGACCTCATGGTGACCACGGAGGTGGGGGGAGGGGCACACCATTACCATCAGCTATTCGTCAGCACACGTTTACTGAATACCCACTATGTGCCAGGCTCTGTTCCAGGCACTGGAAACGCAGAAATGGATACCATCCCTGCCTTTATATTCTACTGAGGGACACAGACAAGAAATGAGAAAGAAGTCATTATAGAGCCTACAAGACAGTGATCAGGGCTGCTGTGGGACCAGGGATGGGAGAGGCTGGGTTGGGGGAACAGGTGCTTTCCCAGATAGGGTGGCCCCGGGAGGCCTAACACGAGAAGGTGACCTTGGAGCAAAGGCCCAAACAAAATGAGGAGGGGGAATGTAAGAAGGATCTTTCCGGGCTGAGGGAAGGACAAGGGCAAAGGCCCCCCAGCAGGAGCGAACCCTGCATATTCGTGGTAGGAGCAGGCTTAGGGAGGAGGGAGAAGCGGGAGAGAAAATAGGAGGGGGAAAGGGCTAGATTGTGTAGGGTCTTGTGAAGGAAGGTTGAGATTTTTCCTCTGCCTCAGCTCCATGCCTCCCCTAACACCTCGCTTCAGGGATCCAACTGTCTGGAACTAGAAGCGTCTTTCTTTCTCACCTCCAGATATTTGCACAAGCCGTCCTTTTCCCCTGAAACATCCACAACCTTCTCTGCATGGCTCCTACAGACCCTGAAACTCTGTGGGGAAACCCAGCCTGATTCCACACACTGGCTCCTCTCCCCTATCTGTGCACCTTCAGCCTCCCATCCCCCATCCCCATCCCCACACCTCCCACTCCCCTTCCCCCCAACCCCCCACTGGTTTCTGCTGTCATTTTGTTGGATCATCTGTCAGGTGATTTCCTGGTTTCCTTCTTTCTCCTCCTAACAAGTCTACCTCACTCCCCTGTCTGCAAGCATCTCCCATGATTGCCGCTGGTGCGCAGAACTCAGGAAATTCTGCTCGAACAGCAAGGGGAACCCGGACTTCAGGGTGGAGAGGAGCCAGGGGTGGAAATGAAACAGGAGATGGGGGCGGGAAGCCGATGGGGGCGGGAAGCCGGTGTGCATTGTTGAGGCAAAATGAACAAACCTTTGAGAATCTCTAAAAGTCAGAAAGATTGTTCTATGGAAGCCCGAGTCAAAACAGCTTCCCCGGGAAACAGGTTCTTCATCAGGAAAGGACAGACTCCAGAGAAAGAAGAGTTATGACAGGATTCTATACTTTGTACAACTTGTAAAAGCTCGAGAGATTACAGAGTCACATAGAGGCAGGGATCGAGAGTTTGGTCATAAAAGAATGCAGGAAGTAGGAGCATTGATGGGTATCTCAAGGACAAGAACATTTTTCTTAAGGCTACTCATTCCCAAATCAGATGCATGACACGTGCCCGGTGGGCCATAAATCAGGCTTTGGGGTTTGAACAAAGTTTATGTACAGTCTTGTGAACTTAGAAGGAAAGCTAGAAAGGCTTCCCTTGTATATCAAGACTTTAGAGCATTTTTCTCGCATCATCATCGGGCCAGGGAAGGAGGGCAGGAAAAGAGAGAGCCAGACACAGTGAGAATCTGCAGACTTTCAAGGCGTGAAGCATGCAGTCTTCAGTTCCCGTGTGTTGGGACCCCAAGACTTCCCCGGACATTTAAACTGATGCAGTCAGGCTGGGTCTAAGAGCCCCAGGGAGGGTCCCACAGGACCAGCCGAGAGAGTCCTTGGCCTCACACAGAATGGAAATCAAAACAGAAAACAGAGTTTATTGAATTGTGTGACAGGTAGAGAAGAACAGATAGAGTGTCTGGGAGACTTAGAACAGATTAATGAGTCTTGTCACCGCTTGGGGCTATGGATTTATATTACAACAAGTCTAGGGTCTGTGTTCCTTCAGGAACCCAGGGTAGGTCCAATCAAAGACAAGTTCAGGTGTTACTCCACAAATTACCAAAGGTTGCAGCGCCTGGGTGTCTCAGTGGGTTAAGTTAAGTGTCAGATTCTTGATTTCAGCTCAAGTTCTGATCTCAGGGTTGTGAGATGGATCTCTGTTTTGGGGCCCCATGCTGGGCCTGGAGTCTGCTTGAGATTCTCTCTCCTTCTGCCTTTGCCTCTCCCCCCAGCTTGGACGTGCAGGCTCACTCCAGCTCTCTCTCTCCTAAAAAAAAAAAAAAAAAAAAAAAAAAATTACCACCATGAAGTCTGGTTTCCCCTCGCTGTGGGGGTGTTGATGCCAACAACAGCCAATTTATTTGAAGCTAACGTCCCGGGACATGTCTGGGATCTGGTTCATCTTGAGTGTTAGCAGGTGTTTGAGGCCTAGGACCGCAATCAGAGTGATTCACTTTCCTGCTTCCATGCTGAAGTGGGAACATAGTTCTTGGCTTATTCAGAAGCAAAATGTGGAACATGAGTCAGTGGGGCCCAGCAGGAAAGCATCGGAGACAGAGCATTTCTAGCGTGGAGCCCCTTCTGCTTCCCTTCTTCACTTTTTCTGGCCTCCTGAAGATCTTCCCCAATGACAGGCACTTCACAGATGACAGACTGAGGGTCTGCAGGCCGGGCCTGTGCTGGACATACAAGGGCTTCTGGCCCCCTCTACCTGAGACAGCAGACCCTGTGCAATCCCCTTTCCCCAGGGACATAATGGGTGAGGACAGGTGAGGCCAGATCAAGTGCCAGAAGGCGGGCTGGCATGATGTTTTTGAAACATTAGGTGGTTTCTCCAACATTCCCCACCCCCTTTTCCCCGCCTTCTTTTCACCTCTTCCTTTAAGCTGGGATCCTCCCTTCTGGGAAGAGGAAAGTGTGTGCGAGCAGAGAGGGCAGAATAAAAGCGGTCACTTCCTGGCTTTTGTTTTCAAAAGGCCTCCCAGACCACTAAGGGCAGAGAATCACTAAGGGCTTGGACAAAAGACCAGGGAGTAAACCGCTGGGGAAGGAGAACAAGGTTTCCTGCCCTAGCTTAGAGTCCCTGGGGTGGGCAAGAGGAGGGGTCAAGGGGACGAATTGTAGGGGAGGAGGTAAGAGATAGATGTGCAGGGCCCTGCTTCCTGAGGGGATACCCTGGCGTGTGGCAGGACCAGGTGGGGTGACAGGATGTGAGAGCAGGGGGGACCTGGCTGTCATTTCCCTGGGAGGCACCAGTGGGGGGAGGGGATAAATTGCAAAGAGCTTAGCTTTATCTTTTCCTTAGCTGTTCTTTCAGAAAATCCAGTGCCCACAGACCAAGAAGCCTGGTAGCTCCCTGTCCCCTAAGGCCTCAGCCACAGAAGCGTTCCCTCTTCCCTCCACCTCCCTCTAGGACAGAGAGAAACCTGTATTCAAAAAACAAAGCTCAGGGCACATAGGTGGCTCAGTCGGTCAAGCGTCTGACTTGGGCTCAAGTCATGATCTCAGGGTCCTGGGGCTCCCTGCTCAGTGGGAGCTCAGCCTGCTTCTCCCTCTGCCCCTCCCCCCAATCGTGCTCTGTGTCTCTCAAATAAATAAATAAAATCTAAAAACAAACAAAACAAAACAAAAAAACCCCAAAGCTCAATCAAGTACATTTTAAGTTCTAATTGGCTTTATTAAACAAAGAGGCATGACCCCATCTAGCACATAGAGGGGAACTCCAAGAAGCTGTACAAAATGGGAGGTTTTTATAGGAAGGAGGGTGGGGCAAGAACGTTCTTAGCAAAAGGAAGGATTGTTTCTGGCTAGGTCATTTTCCCTTAGGGGGAAGGAAGTGGGAGGTAGGGGAGGGGAGTTCTTCTTGTGCCGATTACCTCATTAGAAAATTCCTGATTGAAAGTTTCAAACTTAGTTTCTGGAATAGTTTGAAACTGCAATCAGTTTAGGTCTTAAGCCTGGTTTGGTGACTTGGTCTGGCCCAGGTGACACAATTTTGGACCTGTGGTTTTCCTTTCAACACCCTGAAGTGATCGAAATCAAGTTACTGCAATCTCTTGGAGAAACTGGACTTCCAGAGAAATGTAAAACATCAGAGTAAAATAAAATAACTTTTCTTGTTCACCTGAGTCAGATGCAAACAAAAATGTTACCTGAGAAAGGGGAAAGAAGTGTACGGATTACACTGGGGGATTGGTGGGTGTGGTCATGGAAGGCTTCCTGGTGGAGGGGAGGTTGAGTCAAAAAATTGAAACTTCTCCCTATGTGTGCCAATTTAAATTTCCACCAGTGTCCAAGATATCCTGTTGTAGCTAAGACAACTCTCTGTTCTAGGAAAGTGGGTCCAAACATACCCCAGATGCTCAAAATCCCATGCGAACTTTTCAAGGGGGCTGGTTGTGGAGCCTGGGTACAAACTGCTGACTATGCCCAGGGAGGCTAATGCACAGGACCAGCCGAAATCCGGCTGGCCACCATTACTTGTTAGATGCCCTGGCTGGCCAGCAGGGGGAGCAAGCTGGCCACAGCCCAAGGCCCAGGAGGAGAAGGGTGGGTGGAAAGCCAATGTGGTAGTGTCCCAGCATTTAATTGTCTTCTAGGGAGTGGGATCCTTTGTGGGCGTCCAAACCACCCCTGGGCATCCATCCATCCTCCCTCAACCCTGCAATTTCTGAAGAACAGTGCTTTCAGGTGCCCCCCCCCCCTCCACCAGCACCACCAAGCCTTCCCACGTGCACGCAACTGGGCAAAGAAAGGTCAGATCTTGCTGGCCCAAGGTGGTTTCTGGGGTGGGAGGCTGGGCTGGTGTTTCTCACCTAGGCTGCAAGCCTTCCAGCTGTGGAGACACCTCCATGAATTATGTCACTTAAAATGGAAGGTATGGAAAATGGAAACATAATAATGAGCAAAGACACCATTGCTGTTAATGGACAGAGACCACTCTTAGTACCCTCCAATTTACTGCTGCTATTACTTCCATTACTAATTTTTTTTTAAGTGGGTTCTATGTGCAACATGGGAGTTGAATTCGCTACCCCCGATATCAAGAGTTATATGCTCTACAGACAGAGCCAGCCAGGTGCCCCTACTACTACTAATATTAATAACTACTAATAATAAATTATAGACTCACCCAATGATGAACTATAATGTAGCCATTAGGAACACTGTCTTCAGGAGCACCTGGGTGGCTCAGCGGGTTAAGTGACCAACTTTTTTTTTTTTAAGGTTTTATTTATTTATTTGAGAGAGAGAGAGAAAGAGAAAATGTGCAGGGGGAGGGGCAGAGGGAGCAGCAGACTTCCCACTGAGCAGGGAGCCCAATGCAATGCAATGCAGGACTCATCTTGACCTGAGCTGAAGGCAGACACTTAAACCTACTGAGCCACCCAGGGGCCTCGGTGTCTGACTCTTGATCTCAGCTCAGGTCATGATCTCAGGGTCATGAGTTTGAGCCCTATGTTGGGCTCCATGCTGGACCTGGAGCCTGTTTAAAAAAAAAAAAATAGTCTTCAAGGGATATTTAATGACATGGGATAGTGCTCATAATACAATATGCTAGTTCTTCTCCATTTTCCAGAACCTTTCCAGAATTCCATTCTTTCCAGAATCATTTTCTGCCTCACTCTGCACCCCAGGACGTGTCCCTGTTCCCTTGCCCTCTGGCGCAGGGTGGGTTCGGCCAATGCAAGGATGCGAACAGGAGATGGAAGGGCAGGAGGAGAGACACGCTGTGATGTGTCTTCCCCGTTCTCCCGCCTCTGCTCCTCTAGGACTATAGCTCCTACTGGTCAGTCACCTCTAAGAATGCAGCACTCTCTGGGCTGTCTGGACTCTCTCTTCCCATCAATTTCTCTGCTCTCCCTTTGGGCTCTGAAGGCGAGAAGGGCTTCCTGCTCTGGCCGGTTCCTGGATGTCTCAGCATCTTTGGCCAGTTCCCACACCCTCTGTAAATCATCCCTCACTAAATGGCTTTTCATTTGAACCATCAGCGTGAATGCTGTTTCCTGCCAGCATCCTGACTAATACACAGGTTAAGTGAAAAGAGAATAGGAAGCTTTGTACAAAAAAAAAGAAAGAAAAAAAAAAAAAGGGGGCCCAGGGCTTTACCCTCTTGTTTCACGGAGCGCTCACAGCAATGTGGTGGAATGCAGTGGAGAGAAGGGTTGACACCAGATTCAAATTTAGAAAGCATTTGAGGGAACATTCTAATAATGTCTTTACGGACAGGGAAGAATGTGCTGACAAAGAAAAAAGTGAAGAGGGCCCACGAGATATTTATTCCATTTTAGCTTATTTCCACAAAGCGACTCCCAGATTGTAGTTTTTTTAATGCAGAATACTGTAACTCTTTAAGAATGTGCTTCTGAGAAGAAGGGCAGGAGGAGGAGGAGGAAGAGGAGGCTGCTTGATAAAGTAGGCCACAGGCGCTCAGATGACCTGATTTTTCCCTGCAGCAAATTCCAACCCAACTTAGAATGGGAGGAGCCAACTCACGTTCTTGGACTCCCGGCACTACACGGTGTGACCTCAGCGTTTTTAATCTGTAGAGTGATTATATTAATGCCTATCTTAAGAGGCGCTGTGATGATCGATGAGTCAGTGTATGTGAAGGGTCTGGCCCTGCGCCCAGGTCGTCATGGGAACCGAACACATGGAGTCCCCGTTTTATCCTTTCCGCCACGTGGAGAGGGGGCATTCGATGCTGGGACTGTGTGGGGAAGAAGAAATGGGACGGGAGACACAACAGCTTCCTATTGTCACCTAGTGCCTGGAGCTTAGCAATGGCCCTCAAGGAGGAGTCGACAAATCAGCGAAGGAACAAGGGAGACTTCTTCCGAGATCTCCCTCCCCAAGCTGGGTCCCGGGAAGACTCTTCCCAGCTTCCACTCTTTGACCCAAGAATTTTTATTCTCTATCCCCGCGTATTAGTTGTTTATTTCTGTGTAAGAAATTCCCCCCAAAACTTAGTAGCCTAAAACAGTACACATTTATTATCTCAGAGTTTCTGGGCCCAGACTAGCTGGGTCTGCAGGGAGGGGACTGACAGGTTGCGCCTGAGGAGCTGGTGGGCTGCTTTCTTATCTGGAGGCTCTGCTGGTGCGGCCTCAGAGCCTGGGCGTGCACTGTTGCCCATCCTGGAGATCTCACAGACTCATTCAGATTGTTGGCAGAATCACGTCTCCTTAGTCATAGATTTAGGTCCTCGTTTTGCGGCAGGCTGTCGGAAAGAGCCCCTCTCAGCTCTTGGAGGCCGGCCACAGTTCCTCGAGAAGTGGCTCCCTTCCTCCACCTTCAAAGTCAGCACGAAAGAATCTCTCTCTCACACCGGTCTGCTCAGGGCCGTGTGTGTGTGTGTGTGTGTGTGTGTGTGTGTGTGTATGATCACCTTCACCATATAATGTAACTTTGTCAAAGGAGTGACTGTCCACCACATTGCCGTATTCCTACTGTTCAGAAGCAAGTCTCAGGTTCCACTGGGAGAGGGTGGGGACTATACAGAGTGTGATTCCTGGAGGGGTCACCTTAGGGTATGTGTACCACACCTATCCTCTCAGAGTCCTGTTATCTGTTGGGCGATGAGCACACATATATTTTCCTTACATATACACTATTTGCCTTTCTCCCAGAATGTTCAGGAAGAAATTCCTTGTGTCCAGATCACTGTTGTAACATCAGGTTTCCTGGATGTCTGCCACCGGCTTCCTTTGAGGTGATGGAAGAAGTGCATCACCTCTAGAAGCCTTTATACTCTTCAGATTTGCCACTCAGGCGGCCACTCATTGTCCACACTGACCCACCCATGTATCGGCACCAACAAGGTATGGCATAGGGGACAGACTGTCACCCCTTTGATAAAGTGGCATATATGGCACTTACCAGCATATATTTCTTGAGCTTCTGCTGTGTGCCTGATGTTATACATAGAGATAATGCTGCTAGCCTCTGCCTTGGTAACCAACTCATTCACTTTTGTTGAGTAAAAGCATATTTCTTTGCTTTGAGTTAAGGTATGTATTCCACTGCAAGTCACACAAGACCCAGCAAACAGTGACTTGAGGAGGAGGGATTTCTTCTAAGCATCTAACAAGAAGCCGGGGCAGTCCAGGGCTGGTGCAGCTGTTCCTCCAACATCTAACTTTAGTCCTCATGGTCACAAGACTGCTGCAACATCACCAGGCATTGCATGCATATTTCACACAAGAAGAGGCAGACAGAGCAAAGAGACTTGCCCTTTTATTCTGGAAGGATCACCCTCCCCAAGAACTTCCACCTCCATCGTATTGGCCAGAATGTAATCACATAGTTAGCAGTAACTCCAAGAGAACTGGAGAAATTAATTAGGGGGCCCAATGCCAGCAGGAACAAAATCAACGTCCTATTAGCGGAAAGATGGGAAATGTATTTGGGGTAGGTCACCAGCAGGGTTACTGTGGGGTCACCAGCAGGGTTACTGTAGGCCAAATCTTCATGGCTCCTCAACATCAATGGTTTTTGCAGTGACAACAGTTGATTCCTTCTGGGTTCTTTGTCAATACGCTCAGTTTATTTCCTGGAATGGCATCATCTGAGCAACTGGGAGATGCCTTAAAATGGAACTAATGGCTCTTCTTCCCCAAGAGCCCTGCTGTGCAGAGCTCTGGCAGGATAGCAAGGGGTCTTTATGAGCTGTCATTGTGCAAGCAATGTTTTAGGCTAGAGGTCTTCTTTCCTTCTGTTTTTCAAAACATGCACAGACATAGAGAGAACAATGTGGGGGCCCTTGAGCTGTCTGCCCTCAGACCCATGCCCCTTGTGCTGACCCTACTCTTCTCTGTGCTGCAGGGGGCTGAACCCCAGGGACTTCATTTGGTGGCACAGTAGGCTTGACTGAGAGGGAGCCCCTGCAGGAGGCTGGAACATGGATGGAAGGGAGAATCAGGGTTTGTCTCTCCCTTTCTACCTTGGAGAGTGTCCTCACAGCAGGTGGGGCTACTCCGTGGCTCCCTTGCCCTTCCCCCACAAAAGGCCTGCTGGGGTTTCTACTTTGCTAAGCAGCTCCCCATGAGAGCACCCTCTCGTCTTGTCCCTCCAACCCAGGGCTGGTGGTGGCTGACTCTAATCTCTGGGTGCTCAGCTGGCCTCCCCAGTCTCCCAGCTCCTGTGTAACCAGTAGTTGGCCTCGAGTCTCTGTGCCTTAAAGGCTCAGGGGCTGTTTGCCTCCTGGTTAGATCTCAACTTAGAGAAGCTGTACAGTAAACACCAAACACCCATCATGTACATTTATTTAGTTAGTTAGTTTAAAGATTTTATTTATTTGAGAGAGAGAGAGAGAGAGACAGCATGAGCAGGGAGAAAGGTTGAGGGAGAAGCAGACTCCTTGCTGCGCAGAGAGCCGATGCAGGGCTCCATCCCAGGATCCTGGGATCCTGACCTGAGATGTGGACACTTAAATGACTGAGGCACCCGGGAACCACCCTGCCCCCATCACGTACATTTAACAATGATTAGCAATCTGCCATACTTCCGTCATCTATTTTTATGTTTATGGGTTGGGGGGGGACCCGGACATCCTGATGTTGCTAAATGATTTCAGGATGTATCTCCAAAAAATTAAGGCTATAACAAGCATATTTAAATCATTCCCATGTTATGTTCACACATTAGCATCCCTAACAAAATGAGCAAAATTTCCTTCTGGTCATCTAACGCCCAATTCAAATTCAAATTCTCCCAGTTGTTTCAAAGATGTCTATTTCACAGTCGGTTTGTTCGAATTAGGATTTAAGCAAGGTCCACACATTGCATTTGGTTGGTATGTTTCCTGAGTGTCTTTTGTTTCCCTGAGTGTCTTTTAAGCTTGAACAGTCCTCTCACAAGGTGTCACACACACACATACACACGCGCACACAGACATGCACACACCGGTGATGGCTAGCACGGCCGCACTGAGCCCCTGCCTCGCCTTGTTTGTGCCTGCTTCTCACAGACCCCCTATACAAACTGTCCCCCTTCTCTCCCAGGGACAGACCCTCTCTGCCCTCTGGACTACCACCAGAGTTGAAGTCCTATGACTCAGCTTGGTCCTTGACTCGTTTTAACAGTCTCTACATTTGTTTGTTTTGTTTCCCTAACAGTGTATAAAACCAGATGGAGAGAAAACCTAAACCTCTTAGTGACTTTCAGCCACACAGGGATCTTAAAGGTCATCTTATCTAAGCCTTGGTTTTTCCTTTTTATAGCTTTACGACTTGCGTCAGTAGTACGTCACTGAATTCACAGATGAGGAAACTGAGGTGCAGGGACCACACACCTCAGCCTTTCCATTTTCTGATGGCATTGAACGCCGTGTGTCAAACACAGAAAATGCTCGCAGAATGGCTGTTGCCTAACAGATCTTTTCAGCTACGGATCTGCCTTTTAACTACTTGAGGTGAGAGCAGTTGTGACCCCTTAGAGATGGTTGTTGGAGGCAAATGATTGGCTAAAAATACTGCCCCCCATACCACCATGTCTTTGAATTTTCAGGTAGTCTGATCCATTGGGTGCCAGGAGCCTTCTAGCAGTGGCTACTGGAGTCAGCCAGCTAATCTCTGGGAAAGCAGTCCCCAGAAGATGTCAAAATACATTATACCTGGGCACCTAAGTGGCTCCGTCAGTTAAGTGTCTGCCTTTAGCTCTGGTCATACTCCCAGGATCCTGGGATCAAGCCCTGAGTCTGGTTCCCTCCTCAGCCAGGAGTCTGTTTCTCCCTCTGCCTCTCCCCCACAACTCACTCTCTTTCTCTCTCTCTCTCTCTCTGTGTCTCGCAAAAATAAAGAAATAAAATCTTTTTTAAAAATTCACACTCTACCTGTAAAACCACAGAAACAGAAGGCACATTGGCGGCTGTCAGGGGCTGGGAAAAGGAGGAATGGGGAGTAATCCGTTAGTGGGATAGCATTTCCTTCTGGTGTGGTGTAAATGTTTGGAAACCAGATCTATATGATGGTTGCATAACATTCTGAGGGTACTAAATGCCACTGAATTCTTCACTTTTAAAATGGTCAATGTTCTGTGAATTTCACCGCAATAAAAATAAATACAGGACACTGAACAGGATTAAACGTTCCAATTCAGCCCCGCCGGACCCAGCCACACCTGAGCCCTCCCGCGACCTCAGACGGTGTGAGCGATCACAAGATTCCCCAGCACTATGCTGGGGAATATTCTGCTCTCCTCTCCTCAGTCCAGGGAGGCACAGAGACAGAATTGCCCTTCGAGATTAGGGGAGGGGGTGCCTGCAAGAAGCACATTCCTGGGTTGGAGAGAGGCTTGGCGGCAAGATGGAGAGGCCACAGTGCAGTGGCTTGTGTGCCCAAGAGGGGTCCGTGAATTTCGTTGGGACACTGGGTTCCTTGGGCTTCCCTACCAGCACTTCTCCTAAGAAAGCCAACCCCAGGCAAAGGGACTCCAGCTGTCAGAGAGCTGAGGAGAGGCAGAGGGAGGGGCCCACGGTTACTCCTCTTGAGACATGACTGTTGGACCCCTGCCATCCTGAGAATAGCAATAGAGAAGCCACAAAAGCCACAGAAGTAGAGGTTACACTCGAGGCCCAGTGAAGCAGAAAGACTCTTATCCTTGCTCCCCACCCCTTCTCCAAGTCCCCAATGTTGGGTGGGGAGTGAGGAGAGGTGTGAAAAGCAGCCCCCCACTCCCAACCCCTGCACTCCCAGCCTCCCCCCTGCAGGCCAGCAGGTGCTGGGACAGGGACAGGCAGGGAGCATTACATCAGCACCAAAATTTAAGATTTTTTTTTTAAAGGAACGAGACAAGATGGGAGGATATTTTTAGTACATGAAAGCAACCCAAAAGCTATGAGTATGGGATCAGCCCAAGATTTTACTGAAGATTATGAAAGGAGATTCGCTATACTCCATCTTTAAAAGATTTGGAGGAAAAAAAAAAACCCATTTCATGTTTGTGCCCCACAGGGTCGCAACTGTGAAGTCAGTTTGCTTCAACCGAATCTGTTTTCTCATCTGTTAAGATGAGGGTAATGATGCCGTCATGCTGGTAGCTGGTCATTGGGCTAATATTCCTAATGCCCCTGGCGCACAGGCAGTCCATAAAATGTGGAATGGAACAGCAGCTTTCAGAAAGCAAGCTGCTCTTCTGGGCAGAAACATGCACATCCTGGGATGCTGATGCTCCTGGAGCAAGGCTTGGATTTTCTTGTCCCCTGAGATCTGAAATATGGCTCGGCTTTTTTTTTTTTTTTTTTTTTTTTCCTTAGGACAGCTTCCTCCATGGATTGAAAAGCTGCAGAGAGGAAAGACCACGTAAGGACAGAGAGAGAAGGAGGCCATCTGCAAGCCAAGGAGAAACCAAGCCTGCTGACACTTTGATCTTGGATGTCCAGCATCTAGAACCGCAAGGAAAGGAATTTCTGTTGTTTAAGCCACTGATCTGTGGTGTTTTGTCAGGGTGGCCCGAGCTGACTAAGAGAACTCAGATTTGTTTGTCCCATGGAACGTAGAACACAGCAACAGAATGGCAGCCACCGACCCAAGCCCCGAAGAGGCATCACACGCTTCTGCTCATGCTCCTGATACACACCATGAGAAGAACTGGCCCCAGATACCCACTGGCCCAAGGAGGAGCAGAGTGTTCTGGAGTGGACATCAACCCAAGGGGTAGTATCGGCCCTGAGTGCCGAGCCAAGGATAAGTATCCACACCTGAATCCCACCTGGTCCAGACACCTGACAGTCAACCTCAGGCCCGTCAGAAGGAAGTGCACGCTTGCTGTCCTACACCATCCAGGTCTAACAAACAAGCTATGACACAGAAACCCCGGCATGGATCTGTTGTGAGAATAACACATAACATACGAAAAGACTGAGCAAAGGTAAGACATAAATATTATTTTTTAGCAAGGAGATCAAGCCTTATGCCATCAAACTGGGGAGGGAACCAGGGGCATTCTTTGAACAGTGGCTATGGAATGAGCGTTCATTGAGGAGGAGCATGACGGGAGGAATCTGGATTACCAGTGATTTTTTCAAAGAAACGGTTGTCTTACTTTTGAGTTACATACGTACGTAAATGATGGGCTGACAGTCATCAAAGTTCAGTTGCCATGTGTCTGCACCCTAGGTGTGGCCTAGCCCCTAGGAGAAGCTGGTGTCCCCACGGCCCTCTTGACGCCCCCTGACAGTTTCATTTCGATCTGCAAAGGCAATCCCTCACCCGGTTCATATCTTGAGTTTTATCAGCTTTCACCTGGTTGGGGCCAAGACTGATTACAAATAGGGCTTTTGACGTTCTTGTCATGCCTTCCCGCTTCCCTCAACCCGCCTTCCAATTTTGGCACTGAACAATATGATATCTCATTTACTTAAATCCTCACCACTCTCCTTTGACATGGCCATCATCCTCCCTCATCTTACAGGTGAGGGATCTGAGGCTCAGAGAAGTCATTTGCTAAACAGCCGCTAGCTGATTTGGGAACTGGGTTTGTCTGACTCCAAAATATGTTCACCTCCTGGAGATGGAGTACGGGACACGCTACCAGGAGTGGTTCTAACAAGGGTAGAACTCCCTTGCGCTGGAGACACATGGAAAGATGCTGCAGAGAAGGGGAAGCTGGAGCTGGCCTTTGAAAGACCAAGAGGTGCTCACCAGATCCTGAGGAAGGAGGCGGAAACCCAGATGATGCTCAAGGAGAAGAGAGCCTTGGAAGCCAAGGCTTACGCTGGGGCAGATCTTATAGGGGAGTGATGGGGGGCAGAGCAGAGCAGGGGAAGTCATGTGCTCTTTAAACATGTTCTTTAAAAACCTTTCCTAAGGTTTTTAAAGGGGAACGTGTTGGTATCATGCATGGTGGCACGCAGAGGGGCAGGAGTGGGGCAATAATCTGCCTGGGTGCAGGCAAGAAGGGGCACATTGTCTATAGAGAACTGCAAAACAAACAATAACACCATTTTCTACGGACTGAATTGTATCCCCCTCCCAGATTCATATGTTTGATTCCCAATGTGCTGGTATTGGAGATTTGGAGGTGGGGCCTTTGGGAGGTATGTAGGTGTTTTTGTTTGTTTGTTTGTTTTTGTTTTAAAGACTTGATGCCTTTATTTGAGAGAGAGAGAGAGAGAGAGAATATGGGGAGCAGAGCGGGAGGGAGAAGCAGACTCTCCACTGAGCAGGGAGCCCAAGGAGGGGCTTAATACGAGGACACTGAGACCATGACCTGAGCCAAAAGCAGACGCCTAATCAACTGAGCCACCCAGGCGTCCCAGAGGAAATTGGGTTTTGATGGGCCTCCAGTATGGGATTAGTGCCCTTTTAAGAAGAGACATCAGAGAGCTGTCCCATCTCTCTCTCTCTCTCTCTGTCTCTGCCACGTGAGGAGACAGCTAGAAGGCGCCATCTGCAAGACAGCTGATGACTCTCACCAGGAACCAAAACTGTCAGCACCTTGATCTTGGACTTCCAGCCTCCAGCACCATGAATAATAATTATCTGTTGCTGAAGCCACCCGGTCTATGGTATTTTGTTGCTGCGGCCTGAGCTGAACTGAGACAGCAGTCAAAGTCAGTCAGCTTTCATTACCAGCATATATGCTGGTATTCTGAAGAATGTCAATGATAAAATAGTCCTCTGCAGCTGAAGCCGCTCTGACCCCTGACATGACCACTGTTAGGATGGTGATGAACTTGAATCAGCAAGAAAGCAAGAGTTAGCTTGTTGGATATGCAACTAAAATATCACTAGGTAAATCTCGTAAGGATACCCACAGTAAGGTAATACTGATATGAAGTCTGAAAGCACACAAAACAATACTATATATTATTTAGATATATATACACACATATCTAACCAAAGCATAAAGATTTTCCTAGAAATACCAACACCAAGTTTAAAACTGAAGTTTTCTCTGGTGGGGAAAGCTGGAAATTTAAAAAAAAAAAAAAAAGTTCCTAGACATAAAGGTAGCATTTCATTCATAAGCCAGATGTTTCCTTCTATTATCCTCTATTTTTGTAGGGTTTAAATGTTTCATTACACAATGTACATCGATCAGTCAAGGAGCCCACTGTCCTTCCATGCTGGGGCAGGCCTGCCACCAGCCTTTCTTTTTTTCTGTGAACTGGCTTCTCTCTCTGTCGGGGGTGTGACTGAGCCTGGAGCTTGGGAGAAGAGCAGGGGAGCTCAGGGGGTCTGGTGGGGGACAAGGCAAGAGGTGTGGCCGAGTAGGTGAGCCACTCTTAGATCATGGAGGATGTTGGGTGCCCTACGGGAGAAGTTGAGCTTTGCATGGAGAGGGGAGTAATTGGGGTAGACCAGCAGCTTAGTCACAGGGAGACCGGTGATGTTGGAAACACACAAGAGACAGAGAAGGGGGAGTCTGAAGGAGTGGAAGAGATATGGAAAGAAGGCGTTGGCAGGAGAAATGGGGGCAAATCCAGTCCCATGGCTGATGTGCTGTAGGATGGTAGCCAGTTCCAGCTGGAGGTGGAGTTTCCTGGGTAAAAATGGAAGCAGCCAGCGATTGCTATTTATAAAAATAACTACAAAGGCTTGACAACCCAGAGAGAATGCTGAAAAAGTAAATTGAGGGCTGTTGGGAAAATGCTCAGTGCTTCTCATCTTCAAAGCATTTCTGAGACATGAGGTCATGAATCCTCCTTCCAGAGCCCTGAGAGAACTAGAGGGGGAAAGGACGTTGGGGACACAGTGTGGGTGACTTCCCCAAAGTAGCAAAACTGGCAGCTGAAGCTTTTATCATGGGATGCCACTTGAATGTTCACTTCTTCGGTCTGCTTCTCCACCCTGTTCCTCAGACCCAGGCTGCTCGGGGACTCGAATGTGCTGCAGCAAAGCGGGGTTGGGAAGCCAGGGGATAGGTAGAGCTGCACAAAACATGCCAACAGCCAGGTGGGGCACAGCAAACAAAGATCCAGGTCCAGGGGCGCCTGGGTGGCTCAGTCGGTTAAGTGTCTGCCTTCGGCTCCCATCATGATCCCAGGGTGCTGGGATCGAGTCTTGCATCGGGCTCTCTGCTCAGCGGGAGCCTGCTTCTGCCTCTGCCTGCTGCTCACCCCTGCTTGTGTGCTCGCTCTCTCTCTCTCTCTGGCAAATAAATAAATAAAATCTTACCAAAAAAATGTTTTAAGATCCAGGTCCAGGTGATAAGGCAAGCTGAGGCTACTAGTCAAGGGTCATGTTGGGTGAGAGTCCAGGTAGGGCCTTGGGCGAGACCTTGAGGGTTTAACTGTGAAACTGACACAGGCCCAAGCTTGGGAGCAGGAGGAAGGTTTGAAGCCAGACCAGGCAATAGGGAGAGAATGAGGGCAAAGAGAAGATAGGAAGTGTGGGCCCCGGGACACTTGAATGAGAGCTACCTGCAACTGAACTCCCAGAACCATACTTGAAATTCTATAAGCCTGCAGCATGGAGGCTGTTACCACCCTTCTGTAGAGCAAGAAACCAAGAGCAAGGGTCTCGCACAGTGGTAGTGGTAAGATTTGAACCCAGATTCCTTTGCACAAATCCCCTTGCTCCTGGCAAACTCCCATTCATTCTCCAAGTTTGTTTGTTTGTTTGCTTCTTTCTTTCTTTCTTTTTCGTTTAAAGTTCTTATTTATTTATTTGACAGAGAAAGACAGGAACACAAGCAGGGGGAAATGGGAGAGGGAGAAGCAGGCTTCCCACCAACCAGGGACCCCAATGCAGGGCTCTATCCCAGGACCCTGGGATCAGGACCCGAGCTGAAGGCAGATGCTTAACGACTGAGCCACCCAGGCACCCCATCATTCAAGTTTCTATCCAAGTGCCTCTCTTCTGGCAGCCAGCCTGGACTGCCCCAGAGTGGAGAGCGGTTTGCTCCTCTGTGTTCCCCCCAGCCCAGAGCGGACTCCTTTGCGAGCGCCCATGGAGTGGAGTTCTTGGAGGCTCTTGTGGCTTGTTGTCTCTGTCTGGACTGCACGCGCCCTTGGGGCAGACTCTCGGCTTCCTCCTTGTTGGCTCCCACCCCTGGCAGCACCAGCTTCCGCTGCTTCCCTGGGAGTTAGCCTTGCCCCAGGTCTCCCATGGAGTGAGCTCTAACTGACAAAGCCTTTCCCAGTGTCTTAGGTCAGATTCCCAAGAGGAGAAGCTGATGGGTCAGAAGCCACTGCCCGGGCCGGAGGGGTGGGGTAACCCAAGTGGACCAGCTGGTGGTCTCCCTGTGGGCAGGACAGGCTCAAATAACTGATGAGCCAGAACAAAGACGGTATGGACCAAGCATCTAGATCTCAGTACTGGGGATTCATCTGTGAACAAAGCAGATGGTGGTATGTGCATTCCTATGCAGAGACAGACCACACATAAACACACCTGTATGGTGATTTCTAGCAATGGTCTGTGCTGTGAAGGTAGGGAAAGGGGACAGTGCCAGGGCTGACTGTGGGACCTCCTTAGCTGGGGGAGGCAGGGTGCCAGGGAAGGTGATGAGCATGGCCCAGGAGGGACATCCACATTCAAAAGGACACCTCCAGGGGTCCCACCAATTTGCAGAATATCTACGCGTCCTACATTGCTCAGAGACGGTGGTGACGGTCTTTACCCCATGAAAAAAACATGCCCAGACCAAAAGCACGGCTTCAGTTTCATGGTTCAGCATATTTTTTCCAGACTCCACAGTGAGAGATTATTTCATTGCCTTCAACAGAAGGCGTATTTGTATGTGTACATATGCTTGAGAGAAATTTACTGAAAAGATGTGGGTACGAGACCAGCTGGCAATGCATTCCAAGCCAGGATCCTCTTTCTGCAATCTGCCCAAGAGTTCTTGTTTGCAACGCTCAAAAACCAGCTGGGGAAGGATGCAGTACAAGGAAGGCATGGGGGGCCGATTCATACCTACCCTGGAGTTCCCCCCCACCCCCCCAAAGGAAGGGAGGTCCTGCCCTTGAAAGGAGGGATGGAATCAAGACTTTCCAGGGAAACATGAGGGTCTTGGACCATCCATCTGGTCCAGAGGATAGATTTCATATCCAGAAGTGGAAAGGGCAATGCAGTGAATCAAGGGTCTCTCTTATAACCTCCTTCTAAAAGGCCTTTTTTAGGGGTGCCTAGGGGGCTCAGTGCACTAAGTGTCTGCCTTCATCTCAGGTCATGATCCCAGAGTCCCAGGATCGAGCCCTGCATTGAGCCCCACATCAGGCTCCCTGCTCCGAGGGGAGTCTGCTTCTTCCTCTGCCCCCACCCCACTCATGTTCTCTCTCTCACTCATGCTCTCTCTCTTGCTCTCTCTCTCTCTCAAATAAATAAATAAAATCTTAAAAAAAAAAAGACCTTTTTTAGGGTCTTAACTGTGCCAGCTCAATGGATAGAATTCCTACCACTTTCTCAAAGTAATTTTCCCCCCAAACTTTAACGTTGTACTGATCTTCCAACGTATCAGGCATGGCAGTATTTAAAAGACAACAGAGGTGATGTGTTCCTTGGCTGTCTCAGTCAGTAGGGCATATGACTCTCAATCTCAGGGTTATGAGTTCAAGCCCCCTGGTCTGATTTGGAACCTACTTTAAAGAAAAGAAGAGAGGTGGTGAAAAAATTGGAAAATGTGAAATCACAAGTTGAGAGACTACTAGAATGTTTACCTATTCCTTTCCCTCCATGCCCCCTTTCTTTCTCTCCCCTTCCTTATTGCATCTATTCCTCTTTATGGCTAGATGAAGGCGCTTAAAAAAAAAAAAAAAGGCACATCTAGGGACAAGATAAACTGGGACCCCAGGCTGGAGAAAGAAGGATAAAGATAGTGATGTAGGCAGAAGAGTGACCAGATGTCCACATCCTAAGACCCAGAACCATGAGTGCATTGGGTTGCATGGCAAAGGGGAATTAAGGTCACTCATCAACTGACATTAAAATAGAGGGATTGTGCAGGAGGGCCCACTGGAATCCCAAGGGTCCTTGAAAGTGGAGAAGGGAGGCCAGGGTGTTGCAATGACAGAGGGACTCCAACCACCGGTGCTGGCTTTGAAGATGGAGAGAGGCTCTGTCAGTCAGAAAAAAAGGGGGCCTCAAGAAGTTCGTTGGGAAACACAAGAAATGGATGGATTCTCCTTTCATAGTATCAAGAAGACACTTGAATTTTAACCCGGTGAGACCCGCATGGGATTTCTAACCTGCAGAACTGTAAGATAATAAATTCATGTTATTTAAGCAGCCAGTTGTACCGTAATTTGTTACAGCAGCAGCAGCAGGAACAAAATACATAGGGATGTAAAGCAGAAATTAGAAACAAGACCCAGAGATGGCAAGAAGCAGTGAGCTGGAGAACAAGAAGGCAGTGGGTTCTGGAGATAGGAAGACACAGGACAAGTTGAACTGGGTTCTTTATGGGACACTTTGACCTCAGGGTAAGGAGGCATAAGACAGCTCCCCTTGCTGGCCATTGTCATATTCCAGACGGACTACATAATGTGTACAGCCCAGTGCAAAAGGAAAATATGGGGCCCTTTGTTCAAATTCATGAAGAGTTTTGAGACAGTGACAGGGCTGCTCTGAGCCCGGGGTGCTATGTGGCCACACAAGTCACATGTCCATGGGGACACTGTTGCTCATCATTATTGGGGGTCTGGTGGTGCCGTGCCACCTCCCTGAAGTAGTCCTGAGTTACTCCAGAACCTTTATGTGGGCCTCCACTGATGATACTCCTTTTTGTCTGGAACCTCTCCCTGTGGCCCCAGTGTAGACCTTTGCCTCCGACCTAAGACTTTAAAAGGAGGACATGCCTGATACAAATTACTAGATGCCTCTTTCTGTGTTCCTGCCTGCCTGGCAAAATCTGAGTATTTCCTTTGGCTGTGGCCAGGGACTCTAGCACCAACATGGGGAGAGGTTGTCTCAGATGGATCTGAGAGAGCTCAAATCATAGGCAGGAGTCAGAACGCAGAATTTTTTTTTTCATATGCAGCATTTTTATCCTTAATCAGAGCAAAAGGAATAAACTGTGCAGTTCCTAAAATGCCCATGTTTCTGGAGTTTAGAATCCCAGTTTATGTTCCTTCTGGCAAAACATATATTTTTACAGAACCAACATCCCTTACAAAGTAGCGTTTCGGGACCCAGTTAGGTGAATGTAGATTTTGAGTGGTTAAACCCACCCCACCATTTGTGTGAGTGAAAGATTTAGCCATGTGTGGCACACACACCCCTCCAGGGACACCCCTCCCCTGCAGCTGGCCCTGAGATGAGCCATTCAACCAGGGACCAGGGCTCTGTTTTCAATCTGATGACTTCTGCCGAGGTGGGTGAGGGTTTGGTTACAGTCCATAGGACTGGTTACCTGGAGTCTTTGGCTTCCATGTTTCTCACGGAGAGCACGATTTTTTTTTAAGATTATTATTTTTTTTAAAGATTATTTATTTATTTATTTATTTGACAGAGAGAGAGAGAGAGAGAGAGAGCACAAGTAGGCAGAGCAGTAGGCAGAGAGAGAGGGAGAAGCAGACTCCCTGCTGAGCAGGGAGCCCGATGCGGGCTTGATCCCAGGACCCCGGGATCATGACTTGAGCGGACTGAGCCACCCAGGTGCCCCATTCTTTTTTTTTTTTTTAAAGAGAAGGATAAGATTTTCTTACCAGTTCTCCAAAGTCTCTGGAGAGTTCTTTGCTATTATTGAAGGAATGGGAGTCACATTTCAAAGGAATTGCCTTCTGACTCCCCACTTTCACACTATCCTTGCCATAAGACCAGGTCCACATCCAAGATGTCTTCAGTCTCCGGTTGCTGTCTGAGCTCCCGAAAGGGTACAGAAAAACTGATTGTGAAAGGACGAGGAAGGGGTTATGGGCTGAATGTGTCTGCGTTCCCCGCCCACCCCCCAAATCCACATGTTGAAACCTAATCCCCAATGTGATGGTATTAAGGGGGGGGGCATGTGGCAGTGATTAGGTCATGAGGGGAGAGCCCTCATGAATGGGATTAGTGTCCTTGTAATAGGGACCCGCATAGAGCTAGCTTGCCCTTCCACCACGTGAGGACATAGGGAGAGGATGGCCCTTTATGAATCAGGAAGCAGGCACTCATTAGACACACAGTCTGCCAGCACCTGCGTCTTGGACTTTAGCCTCCAGAACTGTAAGAAATAAATGTAGGCTGTTTAAATCATCACATCTGAGGTCTTTTTGTTATAGCAGCGAATAGACTAAGACAGAAGGGAAGTGAAAAATAGATACAGCTAGGGAGAGAAATAGTAGGAACAATTGTCACTGAATAGGGAAGGGTAATTTCCACTTGGTCAGCGCTGTGAAGGGGCAGAAAGGAGCCAGGCGCAGCTCATGGCCATAATAACTTTATCATTTAGCCTGAGAGCATGTGTATCGGACAGAAGGCCATCGCTGTTTGTTTTTTGCCCGAGTCCACTCTCCCCCACCTTCCTCATTGCTGGCAAAGCTCTTGTATTTTCTGTTAAAAAAAAAAAGTATTTTTTTCTAATATCTATCCATTCATTTTTAGAGAAAGGGAGTAAGCTTAAGGAGGGGCAGAGGGAGAGAATCATTCACACAGACTCCCCACTAAGCAAAGAGAGGGACATGGAGCTCGATCCCACAACCCATGAGACCATGACCTGAGCCGAAACCAAAACTTTTAAGCAAGAAGTTTTAAAACTGACGTTTAATATCGTTCTCCCAAACTTCAGAGCATGAGTGCATTGGCCAGCAGTCTTATTAAAATACAGTTTCTGATTCAGTAGGTGGAACATGAGATTCTGCAGTTCTCACAAGCTCCCAGGTGATGGGGATGCTGCTTGGCCCAGGACCACACTTCGGGAAGCACTGCTGTAATCCACATGCAGAAAAATGCAGAAACCACAGCCTACAGCCTGATGGCCCCATGCCCGTGTAACTGAAATCCATATTAAGAAATGGAACGTAAGTTGGGTCCCAGAAGCTGCCTTGTGCCTCTCTGATCACTACTCCCTTCCCTGCCCCCATGATAATAACAAAGGCGACACCTCTCCTGACTTCTAACACCGTAAGTTAGTGAGGCTTGTGTTTGGACTTCATATAGTACCTGTTATGGATTGAACGTTGTCTCCCTCAAATTAGTATGTTGAAACTCTAACCTCCAGCATGGCTGCATTTGGAGATGGAGTCTCCAGGGTGTACTTAAGGTTAAATGACGTCATATGGGCGGGGCTCTGGTCCCATAGGATCCATGTCCTTGTAAGAAGAGACCTGAGAGATTTCCCTCTTCCTCTCCAGCAGCACACTTAGGAAAGACCACAGGATGACACAGAAAGAAGGTAGCTGTCCAAAAGCTAGAAAGAGAGCTCCTTGAGAAACCGAATCAGCCAGAGCCTCGATATTAGACTTCCAGTTTCCAGAACCGTGAGAAAATTAATTTCTGTTGTTTAAGCCAGCCAGTCTGTGGGATTTTGTTACCGCAGTCGGAGCTAAGTAACACAGTATGTATTCTTTGAGGTCAAGCCTGGAGCTTGATTGGGCATCTAGCTTCTGCAAGGCCATGTGCTCAGGGACCATGACACTCTGCAGCACCAGGCGGCAATTTCTCTAAGCCGAACATGGGCTTTCCACAGCCCTGTTAGTGATTGGTTTGGATGTGGTCATGTGGTACCATTCTAACCAATAGGAAAAGACTGCTGGAGGCGTCTGGGAAAATTCTTTCTCTGAAAAAGATGCACAGACAGAAACATTCTGTTTTTGTTTGATGTTGTTGTTCTCGGAATTGGAGCAGTTGCTCTGTAACAAGGAAGGAAATATCTGAGATCTAAAATCAACTTCGGGGTGCCTGGGTGGTTCAGTGGGTTAAAGCCTCTGCCTACTTATGATCTCTCTGTCTGTCAAATAAATAAATAAAATCTTTTAATAAATAAATAAATAAATAAATAAATAAAATCAACTTCCAAGGATGAAATAGTGACAATAGGGCTGGGATAAGGGTGAGGTGAGTGAAACATTGACCTGAGGTACAAAATTTAAGGGGGTATCAGAAATCTCAGCAGTCAGGATGAATAATGTTTAATGCAATATTTTGAAAATGAAAGTTAATGCAAAATATCTACAATGAGGGGTGCCTGGGTGGCTCAGTCATTTAAGCCTCTACCTTCAGCTCAGGTCATGATCTCTGGGTCCTGGGATCGAGTCCCACATTGGGCTCCCTGCTCAGAGGAGAGCCTGCTTCTCCTTCTCCCTCAGCCTCTCCCCCTTCTTCTGCTCTCTCTCTCTTGAATAAAATAAATAAAATCTTTGGGGAAAAGAAAACCACAATGAGGGGCATCTGGGTGCCTCAGTGGGTTAAGCATCTGCTTTCAGCTCAGGTCATGATCTCCAGGTCCTGGGATCCATCCCTGCATTGGGCTCCATGCTCAGCGAGGAGCCTGCTTCTCCCTCTCACCTCTCCCCCGCTTGCACACACTCTCTCTTTCTCTCTCTCAAATAAATAAATAAAATCTTTTTAAAAACCCACAATGAACAAAATATCAAACTGTGAAATAGATAGGAAAGTATCAATACCAAGCTAAGCAACAAGGAAGCCTGAGGCAAAAGAAAAAATCAGTAATTCTGATCCCACTTTTATTTAAAAGTTTGATATTTTGTCCATCATGAATGTGTCTGTTAATTTTCATTTTTTAAAAATATTGCATGAAAGGGCACCTGGGTGGCTCAGTGGGTTAAAGCCTCTGCTTTCGGCTCAGGTCATATCCCAGGGTCCTGGAATCGAACCCCACATTGGGCTCTCTGCTCTGCAGGGAGCTTGCTTCCTCCTCTCTCTCTGCCTGCCTCTCTGCCTGCTTGTGATCTCTGTCTGTCAAATAAATAAATAAAATCTTTAAAAAATATATTGCATGAAATACTATTTATTTTTATTACCAAATTTTTCCCATCCCCTTAAATTTTACATCCAAGGCAAGTACCTCACACATCTCACTTAATAATACCAGCCCATAGTTAAAATGAAAACTCTAGGGGCACTTGGCTGGCTCAGTTGGACAAGCTCGGGACTCTTGATCTCAGGGTCATGAGTTTGAGCCCCATGTTGGACGCAGAGATTACATAAATAAATAAATAAACTTAAAAAAAAAAAAAACCTTTCCAAGGGTTTAGCTTGGAGATTTTTCATTATATGGAATAATAAAAGTTGTATTGTAGACATTATTTTTAGATGGGTTTTCTGTTTGCTCCAGTTGAGAGTGTAATAAGGAATACAAGATCAATTAGCTACAGGTGACAAAAACAACTGATACTGCCTAAAATTGTGAGAAAGGCGCTAACTCATATTTCATAGAATCCAAATCATGGTGGACTCCAAATGTAGTTTAACCAGAGCTCTGGCTTTGTGCCTCTCCTAGTCTGCTCTCAATGCTCTCCTCCAAGAGGTTTGTCTGAAGGTGAGTAGCATATAACCAAGAATTCATCTAGTCTGGGGCGCCTGGGTGGCTCAGTGGGTTAAGCCTCTGCCTTCAGCTCAGGTCATGATCCCAGGGTCCTGGAATCGAGTCCCACATCGAATTCTTTGCTTAGCAGGGAGCCTGCCTCCTCCTCTCTCTCTGCCTGCCTCTCTGCCTACTTGTGATCTGTCTGTCAAATAAATAAATAAAATCTTAAAAAAAAAAAAAAAAAGAATTCATCTGTTTTTTGTCCTAGGTTCCTGGCACAGGCCTCCTTCTCCTTCTCCTTCTCCTTCTTTTTCTTCTTTTTCTTCTTTTTCTTCTTCTTCTTCTTCTTCTTCTTCTTCTTCTTTTATTTTTTTTTTTTTTGTCTTGTCTGGCACAGGCCTTCTAAAAGGGTTGTGATTTCTTGGGTGATAGGATTGTCTTTGTCTTTCATAAGCGCCTGGGATCACACCTGAGTTTAGGCCAACAAGGTGGCCCAGGATGGGGGCTGAGTTAGGGTTTTGAGCCGGCCCCACTTCCAAGGAGGGGAGGGGAGTTGAAGACTGAATTCAATCATGTGGCCAATGTTTAATATGGAATGAAACCTATGGAATGAAACCCCAGTAAAAACTCCAGATGCTGAAGTTCAAGTTCAAGTTCAGCGGAACTGCCTTGTTGGTGAATGCACTGATGTGCAAGGAGAGTGACGCACTCTGATTCCATGGGGGGAGGGGGGACAGGTCCTCCATATTTGGGACCCTCCCAGACCTTATCCCAAGTTCCTGATTTTTATCCTTTCTGTAATCAAACTGTAATCATAAGGATAGGGCTTTCCTGACTTCTATGAGTCATTCTAGCAAATTATTAAAACTGAGGGGTGTCATGGGAACCCTCAGATCTATAGCCAGTTGGTCAGAAATGCAAATGGCTGGGACCCCACTTGCAGCGGGCATCTGAAGTGCAGAAAGTCTTGCAGGGAACTGTGCTTTTTTTTTTTTAAGATTTTATTTATTTATTTGACAGACAGAAATCACAAGTAGGCAGAGAGACAGGCAGAGAGAGAGGGAGAGGCAGGCTCCCCACTGATCAGAGAGCCCGATGTGGGGCTTGATCCCAGGACTGAGATCATGACCTGAGCTGAAGGCAGAGGCTTAAACCACTGAGCCACCCAGGTATCCCGGGAACTGTGCTTTTTTAACTTTTGAGGTCCACAGGCAGTCCCCACTGACTCCAGGTGGGATTTGTATTTCTATCTGGGGGATTATACTGCAGTACACAAGCTGATGTCAGAACCGTTGGTATCAAGATAGTCAGCCTCCCCCCAGAGTCACAAAAAGACTGCCAATATCAATATACTTACTAGTTTATTTCTAGCAAGGAGGGAGAAAATTATCCCCCAGACATAGACTAGATCATCTTTCCTTCAATCCTAGTGTGCCCATTTATATCAGACTAGATCTGAGAGAGTCACCAGGAGACTGTCACTGCTTGATTGGTTTAAGTCCAACTTCTTTTTTTATTTTTTTTAAGATTTTATTTATTTATTATGAAAGAAAGAGAAAGAGTGGGGACAAAGGAAGAGGCAGAGGAAGGGGAGAATCTCAAGCAGACTCCATGCTGAGTGTGGAGTCCAAGGTGGGTCTCAAACTTATGACCTTGAGATCATGACCTGAGCCCAAATCAAGAGTCGGACATTTAACCAATGAGCCACCCAGGTACCCCTAAACCCAACTTCTTCTTTTTATTTTTTTTTTTGAAGACTTTATTTATTTATTTGGCAGAGAGAGACACAGGGAAAGAGGGAACACAAGCAGGCGGAGTGGGAGGGAGAGAAGCAGGCTCTGCGCGGAGCAGGGAGCCTGAATCGGGGCTCGATCCCAGGACCCTGGGCAGCCGAAGGCAGACGCTTAACAACTGAGCCACCCAGGTGTGCCTAAACCCAACTTCTTAAAGCAATTACTGGCAAGCATTGGGGTTTGCTGTGACTGGTTTAGCTTAATCAATCTTCCCACCCTGCCACCAAGAATTGAAAATGGGGTGGGATACCAGACTGGCTTAGTCAGTGGAGCATGCAACTCTTGATCTTGGGATTGTAGGTTCAAGTCCCACATTGGGTACATACAGAGATTACATAAAAATAAAATCTTTAAGAAAAAAGAAGAATTGAAATGGGGTCATCGTCCCTTAGCCCAGATAAACTATTTTTTCAGGAGCGGTAAATAATTAAACAAAATGAAGTTTCTGTTAGGTAAGAGAAGGGGCCATGAACAATGGATGTCAGGGAGACCGCCAACAATATAGTGCCATATAAAAAAAGAGAATGGCTTTTGATTTGAGTCCCAGCTTCAATCTTTACTGGTTGTGGGTCGACTTCGAGAGTCTGTTTGCTTATCTGGGTAAAAAGGAAATACAATGCCTACCTGAACGAGTGTTTGCAAATGAGTATTACATTAAACAAAAATGCATAGTGCATAACATATACTAGTGCATAATTAATTGTGTGGCACCTGACATTTAATAGATACGTAATTACATGCGCAGTACGTGACATACAGTAGGCACATAATTGCACGCACTGTAACTGACATGTAGTAGGTGCACAGATATCTTTCCTTCATCCATCCTCCTTTAGCCACTGGGCTCCTGGGAGCTGAGTGCAACATTTCATCTTTGATTACCTTGAAGAGTGCCCAGTGCATGGAGGGTGTTTAATAGACCTTTGCTAAATGAAAGGACAAAAGAACATTCCTCTGAGTAACTGGAACCTTTTTCTTCCCTAATGTGAAGAATTATGCAATGAACTGTGGACCCCATTCTTACTTTGACACTAAGAAATTTTAGCTAGCTAAATTTGAACTGCAGCTGTAACAATGAGTTGGCCTTCATAGTCCACGCATCTGAGCTCCTTTGACCTGATCTTGATTTTCTATTTTCTGTTTTCCTGGGGCCTGAATGTTTACCTCTGTTTTCATTTCTTTTTCCAGAAGCATTTCGTTGTAAGTGTCCTTGCCCTAAGCCATTTTTGTTCAAAGAGATAGGGCAAAATCAAACAGGCAAACCAAGCAAATCCTAGCTTTAAAAAAAAAAAAAAAAAAAAAAAGCCACTGAAGACATCAGGGACTTTCTGCCATTATTAAGTGAATTTTTCCTAGGCTGTATCAGGCTTTGTTCCAAGGGGGCGGGAGCGCCAAAGGGAATGGAGCAGTGCGAAAGGCGTCCAAGGAAAAAGGTTTCATTTAGAGGCGAGCCTACATTACACAGTTGGCAATGCGAAGCTGAGCGTTCTCTCTGCTTCCAGGGGGAAATGAAAGGCATTCCCCCTATAGCTTTCCTTTCAAGCTCTCACAGCTGGAAGGGCAGGAGAGCCAAGTTCTACCCTTTTCAATGCAGGTTGTCACTCGGATGCCAGGATCTTCTGATCTATTAGCCAAACACCCAACGTGAGAAAAGGACTCATCATGCATCTTTTTCTTATCCATCATTAAATGCTCCATTTAACACAAAAGAACCTGACTTTCCCTTTTTCTCTTCTGCGTTGCTTAAGGAGAACACCACCACTAAGAGATTAAAAAAAAAATTACAAAGGGAAGCGAAAGAAGCAATAAGATTTGAGAGCAGACCTCTCATTTGTAATTCTGCACCTGAGGGGCTGTATGTCGTGGACTCTGAGAAAAAGAAAGGGAACTTGGGAATTCGCTAATGGAAACCCTTCTGTTTCACTGAGAAGCAGTTAATCTGAGAGGTAAAGAGACTCACCCAGGATCACGCAACTAGTTAAGGGCAACGGGGCAGGACCAGATACACATCTCCTGACTTCTTTTTTTTTTTTTTAAGATTTTATTTATTTACTTGACAGAGATCACAAGTAGGCAGAGAGGCAGGCAGAGAGAGAGAGGAGGAAGCAGGCTCCCTGCTGAGCAGAGATCCTGATGCGGGGCTCGATCCCAGGACCCTGAGTTCATGACCTGAGCCAAGGGCAGAGGCTTAACCCACTGAGCCACCCAGGTGCCCCACACATCTCCTGACTTCTAATCCAGCCTTTGCTCCCTACACGATGGACCTTTTCATCAGACCATTTCCACAAACTCTTGTAAGCGATTTCATAATTCAGATAGACGATGCCCCTGCAGGAAGGCCAAATTGCGTAAAAGCGCCCCTGCTTCTATGTTATTTTAAACCAACAGCCCAAATAGTAAAACCCAAGAGCCCAGCTTATTTTTCTTGTCATCCGGAATAAAATAGTTTACAGGCAGACATTCCCTAACTCACAAAGACTCTGCGTTCTAACAGTGCATTTGGAATTTGCTATTTAGAACGCAGGATGTGTGTTCTTCCCGGGAAATCACATGATCCAGTGTGGGTAGAACCCCTGGCCAGGTCACAAAGGCCAACTTCACCAGTCAGCAACCACACCGGAGTCAAAGCTGCCCTTCATCATACCATTTCCCAGCAAGACCGTGTCCCGAGTTCCGGGAGGGAATAATGGCAACACAGCTAGTGTCCCATGGCCCTGGCAGGAAGATGTGCCCCCTCCCTGCTGAGCTCAGGGAGTCCCAACAGACCCCGAACTGGCCATGGGCTTTGTAGGACGATGGAATAGTTTCCAGTTAGGAGTTGAGCAGGTTCCTTAACCCCTTTGGGCCTCTGACAAATCAGGATCATTATCTTACCTCCCAGGTAAGTGATCAGGACAAAAGAAGACAATACATCAAGAGGACCTATTAAAGTGTCTTGCAAACATCACAAGCTATCACTTATTACTGTTGCTGCTCAGGGAGAGTGGAAGGATGGGCTCTGGCTGTTTAGAGAGCTGGGATGCCCTGTTTGGAAAGGCTGACTCTGGGGTGGAGGAAGGCTTCTGCCCCAGGTGTGGTGGACAGGAGACAGTGAGGAGACCCAGATTCTTGCCCCCCTGCCCTCCGTCCATTGAACAGGAGTCACAGCAGCTCTCCTTCCATCCGGGGAGGACAGGAGGAAGACCCTGGGTGGGGCCCACCGTGCCAGAGTCGTATAACCCTATTATTGAAAGGGCCAGAGCCAGCAGCATGCAATCATGTAGCAGACCGCCCTCCGCAATCATCCTTACCCATCCCCAGGGACCGGCTCCCCAACCTCCCATCATGCTTCTGGGCCCTTTCAAGTCTCACTGCAGTGACTAAAATATCCAAGCCACTATAACAACCTAACTCTAAACTGTGTTAGATTTTAGGCTCCAGCTCCCTCCTCCTGCAGGCAGAGGCCTACTTCAGGCTTCCAAGCGGCCAAGGGGAGGTGTGGGGGTCTGTGTGGTTTCTCTGTTTGGCTTCTCTCTCGCAGCTCAGCCCTGACCCCCTGGGGTCACTAGCTGGATTTCGAATGTCTGAGGTCAGACTCACAGGGAGAGAGGGTGGAGGAAGAAGAGCAGAGCCCCGTGACCTGGCACGGCATCCCCTGGGTATCTGACACATGACAGTTACCTCTGGATCCAGAGTGGAACTGTCCCAGTTTGCCCAGAACTGTGGGATTTTCCAGGATGCAGGGTTTTCAGTGCTAAAACTGGGGCAGCCCCCAGGCAAATCAGGAGGAGTTGGTCACCTTACCCAGGGACACCAGATGCGCCAGCTTCCTCCAAAGCAATACTTTTCTGGAGACTCTTCAGCACGGAGCAACCAGGGTGGAAGAACTGGTAGACCAGCTGGCTGTATGCTTCCTTAGCAGGTCCTGCTTAGAAGGTCCACCTGGCTCCAAGATGTAGATTCCTAGCATCTTCTAAGTGGTTCTCTTTGAGACCTCTGTTTAAAGCTGAAACCCACCCTCAGATACAAACTGGAGGAATTTCCAGTGCCATGGTGAACCCTGAACTCAGTGGTCCCCCTGGATGTTCAGAGCATCTCAGCAGGGATCCTCAAGAGAGAAGCTGGGAAGCTTTGTGTAGGCCTTAGTCCAGGATCCAATCTTAGCTCATCCTTTCATTGCCTGGGGCTGTGTTACCTTGAGCAAGTCATTGAGCACCTCTGTGCCTCAATTTCCTCACACGTGAAATGTGTTGATAATGGTACCTACTTCATAGAATTAGTCAGAGGATTATCAAAGTTAAATCACGTAACAGTGTCCGGGACCCCGTAAGGGCACAAGAAATGCTAGCTGCTATCAACATGAGTATAGCAAGCGAGGATGGTGTAACAAAAACTTTAGTAAGTTTCAGATCTATTGCAGACATATTTTCTCAAGATATTTTCTCAACTTTAAAGCAAATTAATGAGTCAGTGTTACAAAGACACCAGGGAAAAGTCAACACTCGTACACTGCTGGTGGGAATGTAAATTTATAGTCTCTCTGGAAGATCATTTAGCAATATGTTTCAAAAGCCCTTAAAATGCCTTTGACCCAGCTATTCCACTTCTAGGAATTTATCCTGGGGAAATAATTAAAGAACTGGCTAAAGGGTAGTGCGCAAGATTATTCATTGCAATGCCCTGAAAACAGAAAAAGATAGGAAATAATCTAAAGATTTTAAAAAAGGAAACTGGTTAAATTTTGGTTCATATATGTAATGGAATAACATGCAACTAATTAAGAAAATCTTAAATCTGTAGTTATTGACATAAGAATTTGTTCATATTATGAATGGTATACACATTTAGAAAGCGTACTTTTTTAAAAGATTTCATTTATTTATTTGAGAGCGAGAGAGAGAGTGCACGCATGGGAGAGCACAAGTAGCGGGAGGGGCAGAGGGAGAAGGGAGAAGCAGACTCCCCGCTGAGCAGGGAGCCAGACATGGGACTTGATCCCAGGACCCTGGGATCATGACCTGAACCAAAAGCAGACGCTTAACGGACTGAGCCACCCAGGAACCCCTAGAAAGTGTATATTTTTTTAAATCACATATATGCCAGGATTTTTCTGAGCATAGGGATTATTACAATATAGTTGAAGTCAAAAAATATATGTGTGTAATTTTGTATTTTGCTATTTCCTTTTTTGCTCAACATCATGAAAGAACTGTTTTGCACCATCCAACAAATCTTCTATAAACTACAGTAGTAATCACCCATCAACTTGATATTTCGTGATTTAGATAACCCATAATTTATTGTTTTATTTTTAAAGATTTTACTTATTTATTTGACAGACAGAGATCACAAGTAGGCGGGAGGGTGGGGGAAGAAGATCCCCCGCTGAGCAGAGAACCCAATGCGGGACTTGATCCCAGGACCCTGAGATCATGACCTGAGCTGAGGACAGAGGCTTTAACCCACTGAGCCAACAAGGCGCCCACAGCCCATACTACTTTCTAACAAGGTTATAGCCACACATACCAAGACTCAGTCTGGAGTCAGTGCTTATCTTCTTTTCTCTGCAAAGAAAGGAGATCAGACTGCTCATGTGCTCTCTTTTCCAGGTTACTTGTCCTAGATGAACAAATCATTTTGAAAGTATCTTATCCTCCTATTATGATGAAATCCGCTGGTTCCATGTGAGACTGCACAAACTACCACATACGTGAGACAAAAAAAAAAAAAGAGGGGCGCCTGGCGGGCTCAGAGGAGCACTCGACTCTAGATCTCAGGGTTGTAAGTTCAAGTCCCAGGGGGTGTAGAGATTACTTAAAAATAAAATATTTTAAAAAAGAGAGAGAGAGAGGAGAAAAGTAGTCCACAGTTACCAACCCCCTATCCGTACTCACCAGTAGATCGGTTTATATGGCTGACCGGTAATTTGATTATGCAACATGTAACTCAGTACAGCGTTTCAGCAATTTCTAAGTGTATTTGAATGATTGTTCTTAAGCATGTCTTATTTCTGGTGAATTTTGTTTATTTTATTTAGAATTATAGATTATATAAAATTGGAATGTATTAAGAAAGAGGCATCTTGGTGGAAGCGTCAAACAAAAACTGACAGATAAAAAACCAGGAAAAGCTTTGAAATGTCACACACTCTCTTGATCTATCCTAAGTGCAGTCTAAAAAGTCTAACAGACAAAAGCATGAAGTAAAGAAAAAGAATCGCATAAAAGAATCGCAACCAAGAAAAAAACAAGTAATGAAAATGATGAGAGAAGAGAGAAGGATGATGAGAATTAGAACATGCCAGCGTCCACTGGGTGGCTCAGTCGGTTAAGCCTCGGACTCTTGGTGGGGCTCAGGTCATGATCTCAGGGTCATGAGATGGAGCCCCATGTCAGGCTCCATGATCACCAGAGAGTCTGCTGAAAATTCTTTCCCCTCCCTCTCCCTCCCGCTCTGCTCATCCCCCACTCTGTGTGGGCACTCTCAAATAAATAAGTAAATAAAATCTTTAAAAAAAAAAGAAGAAGAATTAGAACATGCCAAAAGCAGTACTTCATTAAGAGCAAGAAATACATTTTGAGCATAAATTCTTTGAATCGCCCAATTTAATGAAGAAGAGTGAATCATAGAAATATATTTTAAAAAATCGACATTCTCAGTGATTTGACCACAAAATACCAACAATAAGGAGAACATAGACTCATAATAGGTCACCACTACAAGGACACTGATCAAAAAATGTAGGGAAAATATAGCCCAAAAATGTAGAAAAGTGGGGGCGCCTGGGTGGCTCAGTGGGTTAAGCCTCTGCCTTTGGCTCAGGTCATGATCTCAGGGTCCTGGGATCAAGTCCCACATCGGGCTCTCTGCTCAGCAGGGAGCCTGCTTCCCTCTCTCTCTGCCTGCTTCTCTGTCTACTTGTGATCTCTCTCTGTCAAATAAATAAATAAAATCTTTAAAAAAATGTAGAAAACTGTATTATAACAATATGTCCAATAGTTAACCACTACAAATCTTACCTTATTTGTTTTCTGGATTTTGTGATGTTTGTGGTATTTGTCAGCTTTTTAAAATTTGCTGTGATTTCCCCTAAGTTGAATATTCACATTTATGCCTAATTTGATCTTCATAATTTGATCTTCTCTTTCTTAGAAAGGGTCCCAGGTCTCAGGTTCTCAAAAACCTAGATGTGCCCCTTCTGTGAACATAGGGCCTACACACATACTTAGAGAAGATCCCAAATCCAGTTTTGGTTACCTTCATCATCATACCTGGCATGTTTGGGTTTTTTTGTGGGTTTTTGTTTTTTTTTTAGACTTACAAATATCTTTTTTTTTTCTTAAGATTTTATTTATTTGACAGAAAGAGACATAGCGAGAGAGGGAACACAAGCAGGGGCAGTGAGAGAGGGAGAAGCAGGCTTCCTACTGTGCAGGGAGCCTGAGGTGGGGCTCCATCCCAGGACCCTGGAATCATGACCTGAGCTGAAGGCAGATGCTTAATGACTGAGCCACCCAGGGGCCCCACATGGTGTGATTTGTAACAAGACCTACCACAGCCAAAGTCCCTTTGGGAAGGACTGGACAATACCAGAAACACCTCGTTGGAGGTTCTATGGGTGACAAAATAGGGTTAAGTCACTCAGCTTTTGACATGCAACACTGAAACATTTACTGAGCCTCTACTACATACACCAGGCACTGTGTTGAATAATGATGAATGATAGGACTCCGGTGAGAGAGATGGATATGCAAACAAGAAGTCAGTTTGTGAACCAGTGACAAACTGACTCAGCAGGGTGCAATCATTAAGCAACTCTACTCCCACCAAGCCCTTCAATCTGGCTCCGGGGTTCCTTCCTTCCTTCCATCCCAGCATGACATCCTAGGCAGGCATCACGCATAGGTCCATTTAAGTCACAAGAACAAGAGTTGTTCAGGAGTCTTGTTCAGGTAATAGTCAAAATGCTCAATTTCACCCAAAGGTCAAGTGTCTCTCTCTCCCAGCCGGGGAGCTGGCAGCGGTGGAAAGAAAGGCGTGGGTATGGCCACCTCCCCCAGGCACCTTCCCTTCTTCCTTCTCCCACTCACTAGCCAGCGTTATTGGTGAGGGCTGGGGGAGGGAGAGAAGGGGAAAGGAGCAAGAATAAAGGAGCAGAAAAGATCTTACTTGATTGCGTCAGTAGTGACCTGACAACGGGGGTTTGACAACTGACATCTATTTATGACATTTCTGTGGATTTTTTGGAGAAGCCACAAGAACTTCTGCTCCAAAGCTTCCAGCCTAAGGTTGCCAGATAAAATACAGAATGCCCGGCTAATTAGAAGCTCAGATAAACAATACATAAGTTTTTCGTATTTAACAAATATTACATGTGATAGACTAAAAAACTCACCCTTTGTGTATCCAAAATTCTAGTTTAAATGGTCATCTTGTATTTTTCCTTTGTTAAATCTGGCAACCCTATCCCAGCTACAGCTTTCATTATGAGGTTGGGGTGTGTGTATGTTCGGGACAGAGATTGCAGTAACTCTTCAGCCTCTGGTTTTTCCAGTAGTCCGTCTCTCTACTGGGTCCCTTTGTCCCCACCCCAGGCAGCTCTCTTTGGTGAGGTTCCTTTCTGCTTTATTTTATTTTATTTTTTGCTTTATTAAAAAATTTTTTTTTTTTAAGTAACCTCTACACCTATGGGGATCAAACTCACAATGCTGAGATCAGGAGTCACATGCTCTGCCAAAGGAGCCAGCCAGGCGCCCCAGGTAAGGTTCCTTTTAAGGAGGTTCCACGCAGTCTTACCACTTCCTGAGCCATATCTAGTCCACGGCAACTGTGCACCTTTGCCTCATTGCCCTCCGGAGCAGGGAAACACTGTCCAGTGCCATCTCGCCTTCTGGGACCAATCCACCCATTTCCCCAAACCCTTACAGGTATAAGGAAATTCCCCGATGTCCTTCTCACTTACCCTGAGGTAGAAGGAAGCACCAGTCTCCCCTGCCCCACGGAAGGCCACAGGGTTGGGGTGGGGTGGAAACACACAGCCCTCAGTCAGTCTTCCCCACAGAAACCCTCCTGCCCGTCATTCATAGTGGGAAATGGGGAAGTGTTAATAAGGCTGACAGAGAGAAGTTTCACATTCTCTGAGCTTGTCCTGTGTGGGGACTCTCAGCAGTTTGTGTGGATGGGGAGTTCCTTGGCACTGACTGTTCTGTTCCCTGCCTTTGAGGCCTTTACTGAAATTTCTGGATAACAGGAGAAATCCCTTTTAACATCCAGTTACACTCCCGAAAGGAGTCCAAGTGGGGCACCATGGGAGCTGTGGGAAGAGCCTTTCTGGCTGGGTCTGGGGCGGTCAGGAAGGGCCTCACAGAAGAGGAGTCACCTAGCAGGCCCTCACCCGGGGCTGCTCTTGCTCTTAGGTGCCCATGATCTCCTGGGATGGCAGTAAACAACAGAATTGGCTTTAGTGGGTCTGGGGTGGGGCCTGAGAGTCTGCATTTCCCACAGCTCTCAGATGATGTCCTCACATACACTTTGAACAGAGAGGGGCTCGAAAGACATGCGTAGGAGGAGTTGCTAAGGCCTTGGGTGAGAAGGGAAGGGTTGGGCGTTGCAAACAAGGGACCAGCAAGTGCGAATGCAGAGGAGTTCAGGTCATGTCAACATTGCCTTTGTGGCTTTAGCCTGTAGGTCACAGGCTAAAAGGGACCGAGCTGCACTGGTGGGAGGGGGAAGGGACGTTGCCAGTAGAAGTTCTAGAAGGGTCCTAACTATGACGGCAAAGCAAGAACAGGAAAAGCAGGCTGAGTGGGCTGCATTTGTGTCAGATCTTGTAAAAAAACACTTTATGAGCTAGCCTATATAATTGTATTTCACAAAGCCCTGTGAACGTTAATTACTGAGTGAATCTCATGGCTTGACCACAAAGTGCCTGGGACGGATACGTTCAAGTCTTACTTTGCACAATGCCCAGCCGGCACTGCCTTGCAGCAGGTCCCACAACTCTGTGTCTCTCAACACACTGAAAAGGTGTGAGTCACATGATAAAGGTCTATTACCCTGGTGTGACACCGAGAAGCCGGTCAGCAACTCACATAGCCTAACTTGAATGTGGGATGCAGAATGCTGACCCTTAAAGAAGTCAATACACTAATCCCCAGAGCCTATGAATATGACCTCACGTGGCCAAAGAGACTTTGCAGATGGGATTAAGTCAAGGCTTTTGGGACGAGGAGATCACCCTGGGTCATCTGGGCAACCACCTGAGCACGGACCCATGCTCCCAGCTGCGGTCAGACAGAGCGATGCGACAGTGGAAGAACAGCCAGAGAAAAGGCAGCGTGAGAAGTGCTGTTGCTGGTTCAGAGATGCAGGGGGCTATGTCCACGGACCAGAGAGAGCCCCCAGTGAAAGGCCAGCAAGGAGATGGAGACTCGGGCCCTAGGGTGCATGGAACAGAGTTCTGCCAACCATGCGAACGAGAGAACAGTTCCTCCCCCAAAGTCTCCAGAGAGGTATATGGCCCTGCAGCCGTGTGGGGGACCCATGTCGGGCTTTTGACCCACAGAACCGTGTGATAATAAATTGCGTTGTTTCAAGTTGCTCTATCTGTAGTGATTTGTTACAGCAGCAACAGAAAACAAATACCCTGCCAAGAAGGACCTCCCCCTTCCTTGTCAGAAGCCTGGAACCTGATGCAGAATGCTAGCCTCCCTGGGCTGTCACACCCAGATGCTGGAAACTCCCCAGAAGCAGCTGCTGTTTGCTGAGAACAATGGGCTGCTTGTCAGCCTGGGAGAATGGGATGACAAATCCGCTTTGCAAACAGCCCTGAGTCGGATGGGCAGGCCCTCTGAGATGGCAAGTTGGTCCTTGAATACTTGCCTTTTGTCCTGCTTTTACTTTCCATGGCTTGCTGGCTGGCTCATTTGGCATTCGGACTGCATCCAGAAAGCCATCTCCACTCTTTTCATAGAGAAAACCTATGTTCATAGGACATAGAAGGGGAACTCACGCCCATCTCCGTGGCTTCCAGGAGGGGCCCTGCCCAGATATCTCAGTGGCCCCTTCCTGGCCCCGTGGGGTGGTTACAGCAGGAAGGGATTTGAAAGGGATTTGGACATGGAAGGAGGTCAACTGCTAGAGAACCTGTCTTCCAGGGGGCCTGGCCAACAGGATTCCAAAGGTTGGCATGACAGTGGAATTAAGAGGCAACAAGAGTTGAGAGCTAAAGGACACTGGGCCCAGTTAACCAAGAGGGCTTCCCTGAGGGCTAATAAAGCCATCAGCATCCAGTATCCATCAGGGGTCCGAGATGGGTGCCCAAGGGCCGAGATGGGTGCCCAAGGGCCGAGAGGGAAGTGCAAGAGCTGGTGGGTCTGCTTCTGTCACTCCCCGCCCCCCGCCCTCTCCTGCAAAGGGACCAAATGACTAAGGTCACACAGCAGATAAACAGAGCCGCCTGGACCTCAAACCGAGCACAGGTCATTCTGCCAAAACAGCCATCAACTTCCATGATCATGAACATGAGTTCAGAGTTACTTGTACACACAGTTTCTGCAGGTACGGATTGTTCTCTAAAGGTTAACATCTAAACACATCAATTAAGGTCAACCTGCTAATTTCCTGAGCGACTGAGCGAATTCAACTCTTTCTCCTCTCTCCATCTAAAACATGCTTTCTAGACTGTGAGTTAAAATTTCACAGCATTAGATCAAGGCACATTTTTCCTTTTTGGCTGACAAATGAAGGCTTGCTCAGGTCCCCTCATTCATGGGGCTATGCACTTTGTGGAAGGCCTGATTTCCCCAATGGCAGGCTGAAAAACAGTGGACAGGGAGGTCACTGGGGCTCTGAGGTGGAGAGGCCTCCACACTGGACTTGGAAGGTCCCAAAGCCATGCAGACATTCCTGCCCCACTCTGTTTCCTGAAGCCCTTTGAGGGACCACCTTCACCTCCAAAGACATTGGCTGCTGAACAATTAAAGTCATTACTTCAACAAACAGTCATTGATTACCATCTGCTAGACACAAGAGTCCTAGGACAGAGGGGCTCCTTACTTTCATCTGCATCCTTATGGGCTCTTGACGCCACCCCTCTGTACCCCAATTCTACTACAACCTTCCAGCCCAACACAAAAAGTGGCCTCTCTCAGCTCTGATCTTTACTTTCTTCCAGCTTCTTATTTTCCATCCTCCTCCTTGGCTCAGTAAATGCATAGAGAATTCCAGGCAGTCCCCCCTCTCCACCCCACTCCTCCCACCCTGGGGTCTTGGCCTCAGAGCCAGGGCAGGATCCGGATCTACTGATAAAGCACTCAGAGCTTCAGTCCAGTTTCTGCAGGGGACAGCAGCAGATAGCACTCTCCCTGGGGGACTGGGTGCAAACGTCTGTTCTCGGGTCTAGCAGAAGCCCTCCACCCAGGCCCTGCAATGGCAGCCCAGACTTGTCATACCTAGGGGTCCCCTGACAACAAGCCTGGGATGCCCATCTTTCCTGTAGTCCGTTCCATCCCCCGAAAGGCCAGTTTCCGCAGCTCCAGGATGATTAATGCGGTAACTGGACTCTGTGAAATGCCTTTTCATGCAGTGCATTCACTGAAAAGACTGTGCCATCTGTATGGGATCTGTGCGGAAATGTGGGGAAATGGCCGCGCGTTTATTTATGTCACCCACTGTTAGCTAAGAATATCCAGGTGTTCTAATAACGGAGGTACCAACCCAGGAAAAAGTTTCAAATGGCAGAAAGGATGCTGAGCTCAGGATCAAGAAAACAAGCCCCATGGCCCGAGCTGAGTGGCCTCAACAAGTGTCCTTTGCTTTGTGAGCCTCAAATTCTTCCAGGGGGGAAAACTGAGCCTATTAGTACTTGTTCTGTTGACCCCAAAGGGTTGCAATGAGAATCCAATGAGAGGGTATCTGTGTAGCGCACATTCCCTCAGGGGCTAGCAGCCAGAGGACAGATGAATCCCCATTAACAGATGCGCATGCCTCCCACCTGCCGATGTACAGCACACAGCACTCTCCACATAACATTTCACCAGAGAAATTTTTGGAACCCACTGGGTGTGTCTCAGGAGAACCCCCACATAAGCTTTTCAAGTGCCCAGGATGCCCTCCGTACAATGACCCATACCCTCAGAGAAGGTGAATTTCAGGGCTTTAGACCCTTTGAACTGTCTTTGTGTCAGAATGTGTCAGAATGATACCTGGAAGCTGGGAGTGTGGCTAACACACCAGACCTGCTCAGGAATCCAGGAATGCCTGGGCTTCAGGGTACACTCAGAGAATACAGCTACACAGAGGGGCAGGGGCGCAACATCAGGCCCTGGGCTGAGGTCTGACAGAGTTTCCCATTGACTCTACACGGCTGCCCCAGAGGTGGGCATCGTCCCCTTGCTCATTTTACCCAGGTCACTCTATGGATAGCCGTAGTTAGTAGAGCCCTATGGTGAACCTTTGTCATTGTGGCTTCTTAGCATCAGGATATCCTTATTCTATGCTTTCTTCTGGAAGTTTTGTCATTTTGAAACTTATATTTAGGTTGAAACGTATATTTAGGTTGATGGTCCAACTCGACTTAATTTTGTATATAATCCACCTGTATATAATACAAGTTGAGAATTAAGGTTCTTTTCTTCTGCATATGGATGTCCAATTGAGGATAGATTTTTTGGGGGGGAGAAGGAATGTCAAGGTAAGTGGGAGGAAATGTTCTACTTACCACTAGGGAAACCAAGCTGAAGGGGAAGATGTTCCCTCTTTCCATTATTCGGTTGTTCAGAACTTTAACTCTTGAGGAAGACAAGCCAAGGCATAGATAGCTAAGTTCAAGATTATTTGACGTGGCCCTGAAATGCAGAGACAAGAGCCCCCCCCACCACCACCTCATCAGTCTGGGGTGTCTCCCCAGGCAGCCTCTCCACTGTGCCTCACTTTTTTTGGGTCCTGCCCCAGCTGGGGCCTCCCACCACCCAGTAATTCTGTGAATTACCCGCTGTTCCTCATATAAATTTCTGCTTAAGTTAAGCAGAAACAGTTTCTATTTGCAAACCAATCCCTGGCTGCTACAAGTGGAATTCAAACCCAGGTATCTCTTTCCAGAAACGCCCATGTGCTTTCCAACATTACCATTCACAGTGCACAGTGAAAGCTTATATGCACAGAAGACATAATTAGTGTTACAAGGCATCAGAGTGGACAATATCCTCAGAGAATAAGTGACAGGGTGGGGGCAATTCTGGAAGAAAGCAAACTGGCCCCATCAAGGTCAAATGCTCTAAGTCTCCACACTTACAGAAAGGTTTTGAAAGGAAAAGTGCAAATCAGGAAAACGACAGTGTAAATAGGGAGCACCATCTGGATAATGTGATTCCACCACCTGTTTCTCAAATAATTGCATTCAGTTGCAATTTTTAAAAAATTCTTCTATGGTCTGGGTATGGCCATAATCTCAGAACCCAGAATTCTAAAGCCAGAAAGGACTTTAAAGTCACCTAACTTTTGGGGGCACCTGGAGGACTCAGTTGGTCAAGCTTCTGTCTCTTGATCTCAGCTCAGGACTTGATCTCAGGGTCATGAGTTCAAGCCCTGTGGTGGGCTCCATGCTGGGTGTGGAGCTTACTTAAAAAACAATAATAATAAAATAAATCATCTAACTTTCTCACCTCATTTCATAGATAAGGAAACCAGTACCCAGGTAGGTTAAAATAGTTATTTATTATCACATATACAGATAGTCACAGAACCAGAGCTAGAGGATTCTTTTCTCTTCCAAGTGAAAGGAGGATGGAAAGTCCAAAAATCCGGAGGGTAATCCTCCTTATCCAATGGGGAACTACAGTATTAGTTTAATTATCTAAGAAATGAAATCACAGGGCGCCTGGGTGGCTCAGTGGGTTAAGCCGCTGCCTTCGGCTCAGGTCATGATCTCAGGGTCCTGGGATCGAGTCCCGCATCAGGCTCTCTGCTCAGCAGGGAGCCTGCTTCCCTCTCTCTCTCTCTCTGCCTGCCTCTCCATCTACTTGTGATCTCTGTCTGTCAAATAAATAAATAAAATCTTTAAAAAAAAAAAAAAGAAAAGAAATGAAATCACACACTTCCTCTAGTCTTTTTGTCTCTGTGAAGTCACAGGTTCATTCTCGGATGCTCCCCCTGAGATGCACTCACTCTTTCCTCTGTTTCTACATAGGAATCATCCAGGTAAACCTCACCTCCCAGAGTCTGCTACTGTGTCCTGAGGCACATACTCAAGTGAACAAAGCATTGCAGAGAGCCAGGGAGTAGCTGAAGTTTTCTAAAGTATAGCTGACCTTTGAACAACGTGGGGGTTAGGGGCGCCGAACCCCAAATCCCTATAACTTCTAACTCCCCCCACCAAACTTAACTAGTAATAGCCTACTATTGGAAACCAAGCGGAAGAGGAAGCCGTTTATGTTACCGGAAGCCGTCTATGTTACCGGAAGCCGTCTATGTTACCGGAAGCCGTCTATGTTACCGGAAGCCGTACCAGTAACCTAAATAGGCACTTAGCACATATTTCATATGTTCTACGTGCTCTGTACTGCATTCTTACAATACAGTAAGCCAGTGAAAAGAAAATGTTATTAAGAAAATCCTAAGGAGCAGAAAGTGCATTTATAGTAGTCTTACCACATCAAAAAAAAAAAAAAAATCACACAGAATTGGACCCACATAGGGTCACCTGGGTAGCTCAGTTGGTTAAGCGTCCAACTGTTGACTTCAGCTCAGGTTATGATCCCAGAGTTCTAGGATCAAGCCCCACATCAGGCTCTGAGCTCAGTGTGGAGTCAGCTTGGGATTCTCTCTCTCTCTCTCTCTCCCACTGCCCCTCCCCCTGCTTGCATGCTCTGTAAATAAATAAATAGAGTCCTTATTTTTTTAAAAGAAATGGACCCACACAGTTCGAACCTGTGTTGTTCAGGCTGAACTGTACATCTTTTCCTCCAATTTACATAAGCTTTCTTGAATATATTACCTGGGAGGAGTATTATGTATTATGTAAAAGTATTATGTAAAAGTATTACTTTTAGACAATCATTTAGATTAGTTTCTAAGGAAGAAAGGTTGCTCAAGAAATGTAACAGAAAACCTAAGGTCTTTGGGAGCCTGGCTGGCTCAGTCAGTAGAGCATGCTACTCTTGATCTTGGGGTCATGAGTTCAAGACCCATGTTGGGTGTAGAGAGTAATTTAAAAAAATAAAAAAAATTTTTAAAACCTAAGATCTCTACAGAGGCATTCTCACACAAGCAGGCAGCCATTCATAGTACGATTTGAGGAAAAGCTTCCCTTCCAAATGATATATTTCTTTAAGAGGATCTCGAAGTTAGAGAATGTCCCTGGCAGCACTGACTCAGCTCACCCACTCTCCACAGGCCCTCCCCAACCACCTGAGACCCTCCACTGAGGGGTGAGCCTGTCCACATGGACAATGTGATGAAAATCTGGGGCACCTGGGTGGCTGGGTCAGTTAAGCATCTGCTTTTGGCTCAGGTCATGATCCCAGGGTCCTGGAAGGAGAGCCTGCTTCTCCAGCTCCCTCTACCCCTTCCACTCCGCCTCCCCACCCCACCCCGCCATCCCCACCCCCAGCTCATGCTCGCTGGCTCTCTCTCTCTCTCTCTCACATAAATAAATAAAATCTTATTTTAAAAATGTGGTGAAAATCTTAGGAAGAATGAAGTTATTTCTTTTGTAGTGATGTGAAAGTTCTCCAAGATTGATTGAAAATGAAATTAGCAAGTGTGACAATTTGATCACATTTTTGTAAAAAGTGTGAAAATCTTGTAAAAAATTTTGTAAGAAATAAATGTGTACGATTTAGCAAAACACACAGAGATAACTTGAGAAAAGAGATATGGAAAACAGTTAACTGTGTTTGCTTCCCGAGGAGTGGGACTGGTATGACAAGGAGGGAAATTTTTTACTTTTTCCTTAAAACATGTCTGTGATATCAACAAAATTACAACAAAAATTATGAGCATGTGATACCTTTATAATAAAAAATGAAACTTTTTTAAAAATCCAGTTTCCTAGGTATTACCCACAGATCTGGAGTGAGTGGAGCTTACAAATCTGTATTTTAATAAGTTCTTCATACAATTCCAAGTGCAGCCAGAGTTGAGAACCATTGGGTTGAGGCATTAAGGGTCCCAGCTAATGTATTACCTGGGAAAGGTGGTGATTTGGTGTTATCTTAATATGAATCACTCTCTCAGATTAGCTCCTGGGGACAAGGGTTACAGATGAAATTCAGCAGAAGACTATGTGGTGTATTTCATGGAACAGAAGTGAATAACTCCATGAAGGCCCAGGGGGGCCAGCCAGAGAGCACTGACCTGTCTCAGTCAGCTCAGGCTGCCATAACAAAATACCACAGATTGTGTGGCTTAAACTGATCAAATTTATTTTCTCCCAGTTCTGGAGGATGGAAGTCCCAGATCAAGGTCTAGCTGGGTTCCATTCCTGAGAAAGCTCCCTTTCTGACTTGCGATGACCACTCTTCCTTCACCTGGCCTTTCCTTGAGTGTGTATGGAGAGTAAGCTCTCTGGTGTCTCTCCTTATAAGGACACTAATCCTATGGGATCAGGGCTCCATTCTTATAACCTAATTTTGCCTCTATTACCTCCCTAGAGGCTCTATCTCCAACATAGTCACAGGGGTGCTTAGTAGGGCTTCAACAAATGAAATGGGGGAGGAGCACAAACATTCAGTCCATGGCAGAGCCCAAGAAGTGGAAAAGAGAGAAGGCAAAGATAGGCCAGCCCACAGGGTGAGCATCAGAGGCCCCATTTTGTCCTGTTGACCCACATGTCTGTTCTCCCCATCTCCAGGCACAGACTTGTAACTCAGGAACCCACAGGCAATTAGGATATTTGTTTTATTTGGCAGCCCCAAAATTACATTTAAAAATAATTCTGGGTTTTTTATGAAAGGCAGGTTGGGGGAAAACATCTGGAATGAAATACATCCACAGACAATTTACACAGACGAAAAGAGAAAGGGAAAGAAAAATCCGACCCCAAATTATACTATTCTTAACGGTGCCGGGAAAGACATGTATGAGTAGGGAGGGGAACAAACTCCTGAGTGACTGTAAGAGAAGGTAAAGGAAACCAGAGTGTGGGTGGGTCTGTGAGTACTTTGCTCTCATATTATGGAAAGAAAGAAATTTCACTGAAGTAATTTTGAGGCTTTTTCAAAAAAGTAATTTTTATATGTGGTTCTAAATTATAGACTCGAGTCAACTGAGGAACGTCCCACAAGATTAGTATCTAAATTCCCCTCCTCTCCACAGACCTGTGTCCTGTTCCCGCTAATATGGGTAGTCCTCTAAGAGTAAGTGTGTTTCTGGCAGACATCAGGTTCAATAGCAGTGTTTCTGTGTGATGTTGTGATAGAATAAGGAATATATATTTGGTCTTTGTCCCTAGTTCCTGTCACAAAGAGCTTCTGAAACCCCTGGAATCTCCGGAGTGTAAAGAGTGTCTTTGGTATACTGATGAGATGACTGTTGGCTGAAGGACTCCTACATAGCTCGGACTGGAGGGCTTGGAACTTTTGTCAGTTGAACCTCCAGGGTGGGGAGAGAGCTGGAGATTAAGTTGATCATCTCTGGCCAAAGATTTAATCACCCATGCCTACATAATGAAGCTTTCATAAAAACCCCTGAACTACAAGGTTCAGAGTTTCTTGGTTGGTGAAAACACTGAGGTGCTGGGAAGATGGACCATCCAGAGAAGGCGTGGAAGCCCCAAGCCCCTCTTATAAAATGCATCTCTTCCATTTGGCTGTCCCTGAGGTGGGTTTTCTTATAAGTCATTCATAGTAAGTAAACTGTTTTCCTATGTTCTGTGAGCTCTTCTAGCAGATGATCAAACCCAAGAATGAAGGCATGGGAGCCCCTACTTATGGACAGTCGGTCAGAACTACAGGAGGCTGGTGACTTGTAATTGGCCTCTGAAGCCAGGGTGGTCTTGTGGGACTGAGCCTTTAACCTGTGGGGTCTGACACTCACTCTAGGTTGTCAGGGTCAGAACTGATTTAACCTGTAAGGTACCCAGTTGGTATCCGGAGAGGTGGATAATAGGGAGCTGTTGGGAGGGGAAACCCACACATTTGCTGTCAGAAGTGTTGGAATGTAAAAACAGCCTATGCTTCTGTGTGTCCAACGTACTGAGTTGAAAAGGGTTTGACATCTGCCAGAACTCTTTCAAAAGGGCTGATGAAGAGCTCCCCCAAATGACAATAGTGATTCCTCATTGCCAATCAGTTCCTCTCTGAGAATATCTGCCTTGGGGACAAATCTTTGCTGAAAGCCCACTGTTCCTAATGGTCTCTGTTGACTCCTTTAGAAGGGAAGATGGTAGAAGGGAACTAGCATGGTTGGGTGTCTATTAAGTGCCTTCTAGAACTTATGTCACTGTCACTTATTCTTGATCAGTTCTTTGGGGTTGTTATTGCGCTCATTTCACAGATAAGCGAGCTGAATCCTAGAGTCTAGACTCCAAATCAAGAAGATCTAGCTTCTCCACCTACTAGCTGTAACTTTTGGCAAGTTACTTAACTCTCTATGTTCTCAGCTCTTCAGCTGTAAAATGGGAAGAATAAGAAAATCCCCCTGAGAAGATGGAGAGAATACATTGCAAATCATCTCTGGCCAAAGAGAAATAAGTGACCAATAAATATCAAGTACTGCTATTATTGTTATAGTTACAGAAGTTAAGTAGCTTGCTCAAATTAAAATTGCTTTTAAGTGGCTCAGTTGGTTAAGCATCTGTCTTCAGCTCAGGTCATGATCTCAGGGTTCTGGGATCAAGCCCCATATTTAGCTCCCTGCTCAGCAGGGGGTCTGCTTCTCCCTCTGCCTCTTCCTCTCCACACCCCCAACTCATGCTCTCTCTCTTTCTCTCTCTCTCGCTCTCAAATAAATAAATAAAATCTTCTACAAAAATAAAAAATACAATTGCTATCAAGTGCTAATGCTGATTTACATCCCTGTCTTAGTCCAAAGCACATTCTCCTCATTACTTAGCACTCTTTCTAAGCTGAGGATGAAAGACAGGAAGACAGAGACACCCATCCTCACCCCTCAAGGGGAATCAAGGTATCTAAAGGTATGGATTTGGTCCATGTTACCTCCTGACCACAGCATTGATTGATTGACTGATTGATTGGTTTTGTGGTTTATTGGTCAGAAAGTGGGACTGGGTCTTTGGAACCCACTGTGATGTTCAGAAAATTTGGCTGACTTGGTAGTGGGCAGGGCCAGAAGCTGGGACTAGACCGGCAAGGGTTCAGGCAACTGGGTTACCACAGGCCTGGTACAGGAGTGAGTACAAAGCCTAGGCAATATGTTTGTGGGCTCAACAGGCTAGCAGTCCAGGAAGGTCTGGACTATGGGGTCAGGCAGGCAGGCTGCAGGGGGATATGCCTAAGTCAGCGGGCTATGGTTGAGCTGGAAGAAAACCATGGAGCTAACAGCCAATGAGTTGACCTGGAGCGATGAAGGATGAATCTGCTTCTCCTAGGGAATCATGGGGAGGGGGATGACTCTCAGTAATGGCTCTGGCCATTCCTTGTCTCTTCTAGTGAGGGTGTAGGAGTGGGAGGTAAGGGTGTGTGTAAAGAACCCACATGAAAATAGGAGCTGGACACTATCTCTTTCACCCTACGCATTTTACACATGGTGTTTTTGTTCTTACCACACGCTCATCTAGTAGCTAGTCCCAACTCTAGGATACCAGTGGGGAAACTGAGGCTCATACAAGTCAAACAATAATGCTCAAGGTCAGTGTTAGATTGTCAAATAAGCCAACTAAAAGTCTGCTTAGGAGATTTGCAAAGCATGAATATTTAAGCACCATTTTTTAAACTAATTGTCAATTTGAATTTTCTAAGGATGCATCAAAGCAATCCTTGTTGGAAACATCAGAACTTTGTTGGACTTCCTTACAATTGTTTTGATGTCTTAAATGGAATGGAAGGGGGAGGGTGGAAAAAAATGGCTTTCTTCCCATTTTCCTCTCTGCTTTAGTGGGGCTAGGGGAGAGAAGGAACCATTTTCTAGAAGCCTTCAGCAAATTTCCTCCATCATCTTTTGGCTAGGACAGAGTCACACATACATTCCCCCCATTCTGCCCCCCGCCCAGACCAGGCTCTGACAAGGGAACCAGCATTGCATTAATTGTCTTAGAATAATCAGAACTTATACTATGAGGCAGGGCAAATTGCCACACCATAAAACTGGGTTCGGTCAGCAAGAAGAAGGGGACAATGGCTGTTGAGTATGCAGTCAGGGGAGCTATCACAATACTTCTGGATGCTCCAGCATCACTGGGGAGCTAGTGAAGCATGGACCACTCATGTACCAAATGACAGCCTTGGGTTAGCGTTATGAGAGCATTAAGGGACTCTTAAGGAAACTTGAATCTCACGACATAGTATTCTTAGTACTGTGTTCTAACGAAAGCTTCTGTGCACCACGGCCCCTAATTCTTTCACTTTCCTTAATCAGCTAAACTCCTTGTGACCTATCTTCACTCTGTCTCTACTTCCCACTCCCTCTTCAACTCATTGTTATCTGCCTTTCACTCCTACCTCTTCCTTGCAACTGTCTAGCAAAGGTCATGAATGAACATTGAACCCCCAATTCCCAGCACACTTTCCCACCCATGGTTTACGCAGCTCTATGACACACAGCACGGTGAATCCTTCCGACAGTCTTGATAAGCTCTCCTCCCTTGAGGCCCGAGACCCTACTCTGTCCCCACCCTGACTGGTCTACTATAGGATCTATTTCCAAATATTGGGGCTCACTCCCCAGGATTCTTTCTTTTCCTTCTCTTCTTAAGTCAGATACTGTCCTGAGGACATGCACTACTATCTCCAATATCTAGTTTCCATGACGGCTGAAGACATGAGATGCAGACTTAGAAGTTTAACTGACTTTTGGACAGTTTTACCTAGAATCACACAAGCACCTCAAATTCAGTTTCTTGTAAGTTGGCCTCATCCTTATGTATTTTAATTCTACTCTCTTATCTTGTGCTCCTGATCCTGGCAATTGGCCATCCAGCCGCTTGGCCAAGCCAGAAAACTGGATCCCACCTGGATCATATAAGAAACGATCAGGTCATCTTGTTTCTATTTATTTAATATCTCTAAGTATCTCTGTTATCTTTTATATCCACAATTCCCACCCTGGTTGAATACTTATCATAACCTGTTGGGTTATTATGAGGGTCTAAAGTACTTTCTGGTTTTACAGCTCCATTGTGGGAGGTGTAAATTAAATTAAATGTGATTATGCTTCCTGAAACCTCCACATTGGAGTTTCCTTACCTGTAAAATGGGGACCCTAATACTTGCCAAGAGAAGAGCTGGAAGCATAAATTCAGTAGTGTGTAGAGTAGACATGGCGCTTAGTCAGGGCCCCATCTGTGATAACAGCGGCTACTCACGGAGCAGTCCCACTCTGTGCGAGGGCAGCTCCGGGTGCTTTATGTTTGTTGGTTCCCTTGATCTTCATAACAACCCTTTCAGGTAAGTGGAAGTATTCCCATTTTATAGATGGAGAAACAAACACAGAGAATTTGAGTAATGAATTCATTTGCTAGGGCTGCCATAACAAAGTACAGCAGACTGGGGGCTTAAACAACAGAAATGTATTTCCTCATGGTTCTGGAGGCTAGAAGTCCACAGTCAAGGCGTTGGCAGTTTGTTTTCTCCTGAGGTCTCTCTCCTTGGCTCACAGATGGCTACCTTCTTGTTGTATGTTCACATGGTCCTCTGTGAGTGTGCGTGTCTGTGTCTAAATTTACCAGTCATGCTCGGTTAGGTCCCTAATGATCTCATTTGAACTTAATTACTTCTTTAAAGGTGCCATGTCCAAATACAGTCACAGTCCGAGATACTGTGGATTAGGACTTCTGCATATGAAAGGGAGGGGACAGAATTCAGCCCATAACAAGAAGCTTGTTCAATACCACACAATAGTGAATTTCAGAGATAGGATATGAATCCTGGCAGAACAGCACAAGGTACTGTGCCCTTAAACACAAAGCAACTCTACCTCTTCATGACTGGAGATGACTTAAATTAATCCATTGGCTTTAGCTATAGGTGCTCGAGTTCCTAACAAATGTGTTATAAATTATCTGGGGAGAGACATGCAAATCTAAGGACTCATTTCTGGAATATTAGTATAAAGCCAATAGGATGTCCTCAGCCACAAAACAAAAACAAAAACAAAAACCACCTTCTCAATAATTTGAAAGCTCTTCTTGTCCACTGAACTCATCCAGCAACTAAAGGGTTTGATGTCATTGATACCAAAATAATTCACATCAAAGTTAAATCTATTATTCTGTAAATAAAGTCCTTTGGAAATTGCTTCAAATAGACTATGACATTTTAGCTCTATTCCGAATTACCATTTCACATTCTTCACTTCACAGGAGCTCTAAAACAAGGGCACTTGTGCCTTCCCATTTGGGTTAACTTGACTTTTAGCTAGAGAAAAGTACTCTGCGCTCCCAGTACTTACCTAGTTTTTTTTTTTAAGATTTTTTTTTATTTATTTGACAGATCACAAGTAGGCAGAGAGGCAGGCAGAGAGAGAGAGGAGGAGGAGGCAGACTACCTGCTGAGCAGAGAGCCCGATGCGGGACTCGATCCCAGGACCCTGAGATCATGACCTGAGCCAAAGGCAGAGGCTTTAACCACTGAGCCACCCAGGCGCCCCAGTACTTACCTAGTTTTTCTTCTGTTATATTTTAACCAAGGTTCCAACAGCAATGCTTCAGGACAACCTTAATGGTATATGCCAGGAACTGGAGCAAGTGCCTTATGTCAATACAAGCAGGTCTCCCTGTGTCTGGCCTCAATTCCATGAACACTTAGCCATTTCATCCCTTGTAAAGAGGAGGAGAATATCGGTTCCGCCTTTAGGTCAACCCCTTCTCCATTGGTCTCCAAAGTCCTTTGGGGCAGGTGCTGTGTTACACTCATCTCTGCAAACCCAGATCCTAGCATAGTGCTGAGCACACAGATAGCATTCCATCAAGCCAGATGCTCAGTCCTGCTGCTGGGGTTACAGGTCCTAGTCTACCTCCTGCTTCAACTGGGATTCATTCAGAATAGGGGTTGGTGTTGGGGGTGGTGGTGCAGAGCACTTCCAAGGAACAGAAAGCATCTTTTCATACAGGTACCTGAGTGGTACAGATGATATTAGATGGAGTTTGACAGTATTTGCAAAAGAGTCAAGTTGTTGGGAAAACATCTAACTTCCCAAAATGACTAAGTTGGAGGACAGGAAATTCAATGTGTAGATGTTGTTGATATGTTCATTTAAAAGAGAAAAGATATGTTTTATAGCTATCACACATAAAGTTTATAATAATGCATGCTCCCTCTTCCCTATAAACTAAATGGAGGTACAGTTCCAACTATCTCCTCTGTTGGTTGATGTTTCCCCTGCTCTTTTCCCATGAAGACTAGATCTGTGATTCTGTAAAATCCTTCCTTACCACCTAAACGGAGAAAACATCCACATATGGCAAGATTCTGATATGTGCTATCATTCCAAATGCCACAAGCCCAAAACAGAAACAAGGCACAGCCTTGGAAAAATTCTCAATGCACTGCCACAGTTAAATCAGGAATATCTTAAAGCATAAAATTAATTAATTAGTTAATTAATTAACTAATTAATTAGTTAATTAGTTAATTAATTAAACAAACAAGTTAGGGCAAACGCCCAGTTGTAGAAGCAAATAAAACTAGCTGTTGAATCGAGATACCCTGGAGGGGTAGCTCTCCTCCTCCCATCACCTCACCCCCACCCCCCCATCCCCCACCCAGACACTTTGCCATTGTTTGGCTGAGCCCTGGGCAGGGCTTCCAAATAACCCACTCTCCATCAGGCAGGAATTAATTACTTCTCATCTATAGAGCGATTCTTAACCATTACTTGGTAGCACCCTGTGCCAGGCAATGGGCTCACTGATTTAGTAGTAGCTCTTTTCCTGTTTACAGCTCCATAAGCATCCACAATCCTCCTCGAGGACGAGACACTTGTCTAAGCACATATGGCAGGTCTGCTGTACCCCAAAGCCCAGCTTCCTTCCACAGAACTGGAACTTCCCAGGCAGGACAAGGGTTTGGCTTTTTCGGGAAAGCTGTGCTCATTAGCTACAGGGCTGAGAACAGCACAGGACTTAAAGACTTTTGAGGAGCAAAGGCCAGTGTTTGCAGAGTGTGAGGCAAACTCGAGGATGGTTGCTACTCCTTGCAGTCACTCTTTGCACGGAGGAAGACAGCTCAGTGTTTCCTGGAGTGGGTGCAGGGCTCAGAAGAGGAGGCTCCGAGCACAGGTCGACATGGGGCCATAGGGCATGTGCTGTCCCCACAGCTGTCTGCTCAAACACCTGATAGAGGAAGGAGAAACAGAAACCAGAATACAAACCTGTTTCGACAGGAGCGACTGGTCCAGATCTCTGAGCTGGCAGTGCCATTGGAGACTGGTGGGGCCATGCGGAGATACGAGAAAGACCAGGAGGGTTGGGGGAAGGCAATGAGGAGCATGTTGTGGGGGGTGATGTTATTTGATGGTTTCAGTAACTATCTTTGAGTGCCAGGCACATGGTGTAGAGCCCCTTTTATAGGAAACTTCAGTAATCTTCCCGAGGCTAGCAGCAGCTCTCCAACGTATCCCCGATGGAAGGACACTTGGCAGAATGCACGCCAATCTGATGACAGTAGTCAAGTCTTGAGAGATGGGGAAGGCCAAAGCTTGCACCCGGCCATCAATGGAGACACATGCTCTCTGTGCACTATCACTTCTTTTTTCTTTTTAAAAAGATTTTTATTTATTTATTTGACAGAGAGAAAGAGATTACAAATAGGCAGAGAGAGAGGGGAAGCAGGCTCCCCAGCGAGCAGAAAGCCCGATGTGGGACTTGATCGCAGGACCCTGAGATCAAGACCTGAGCTGAAGGTAGAGGCCCAACCCACTGAGTCACCCAGGCACCCCTATCATTTCTTTTTTTAACAAGGAGCATATATTATTTTAATACTGGTGTAACCAGAATGCAATAGATTAAACATGGATCATGTATGTAAAAGTTTCTTGTCAGTTGCAACACACAGTGTAAATATACTTGACAAAGAGAAGCACAGGAGAGAGAGGGGCCCCGACACCTGTGTCACAGGCAATCTGTCATTCTCCATAGTGGCAGACGCTGCTGCATATCTTCCAGGTCCCAGTCCCCCCCTACCCCCCCACCTTCTCCCTTGGGATTAACATGGAAGGAACGCCGCATTTGAGCTGGGAACATGGCAGCCATGGAATAAAGACCCCATTTCCCAGGCTCCCTTGCATCTAGGTGTGGCCACCAAACTAAGCCCAAGCCGGTGAGGAAGGGACATGTGGCAGCTTCAGGAAACCTTCAAATGGCAGGCAACTGGCTCTGCCCCCATTTTCCTTGTCCCTTTCTCAGTGGTTTCCTGAACTACAGATATGTTGGAGCTCTAGTCACCAATTTAGGCCATAAAGATGACAGTGACCTCCTTGGGATAGCTGACCAGGGAGCTGGAAAGAGCCTCGAGCTGAAGACCTAACAGGACAGGTCCATGCCACCCCAGGACGGCCAGACTCTCTTCAGTTTTTCACAGGAGAGGGAAATGAATCCTTCCTTGTATGAGCCACTGTATTTTGATTTTTCTGTCAAATGTACCCCTTTTATTCTTCCCTTTCCAGTCCAGTTCACCCTACTGAGGGCCTACTGTGTGCTGAGCATCCAAGTAGGCACTCTCATGTGTCTGTTGATCCAACCCTCTCGAACCTATCTCCCTCCTGCAGATTCTAGGTTACATTTAGAAGCAACTTAAGGCAACATCTACCTTACTGGTTTCAAATATTTTTAAAGCAGCAGCTGTTTACTGTTTCCTTCCTCTCCTCCACCAAACAATGATCATACACATTACCCCAAGTTATAAACAAACAAACAAAAAACCCCAGCAGCCCTGGGAACACCTTGCCAGAATCTAACACTCAGTACTGAGTGTGCCTGGATATTAACAGTGCACAAGCTATACTCTCCATATTGGGGGTGGGGGAGGCGGGGGTGGGCAGCGACAAATTAGCTGGCAATTGCAATAGTGTAAAAAGGACCACGAGAGGGATGGATACCTGGGCCATGGGAGCACAGAGATGGAGCATGTCAGCCTCTCTTTTTTTTTTTGTAGTTGTTGTTTATTTCTACTTCCTCTCTGCCAATGCCTAAGGTCTCTTAGGAGCCCCTCTGCTAAGCCAAGGGGGCTGAAGCTGAGCCACAGTCTCCATTGTTCCTCTCTATGAGCCCCTGAGTGTCTCACAGACCATGTACTTATTAGTGGTCTATTGTTAATGACCGTGGTAAGCTATCCAAGCTGACTTTGTATGAATCTTCAGAGTTTTCTAGTTACAGGGAGATGGAAATCTCAGAATAAAATCTGAGGCTTTTTGGTTTCTAATGGATTTTCAGGAAGCTCATTGGTCCCTCTTGAACTGTTTTGTATGTGTTTTCCCCTGAATTTCCCAGCTATTACGCTGAGCACCACCTCAGACTCAGCTGTCTGTTAAGTGGGACCGGGAGGACTATCATTAGCATCACAAGGAATCCGCAAGCTGAGCCTTTAACCAGGACTGCACAGGCCAGTCCAGAAGGGAGTGGAGTTGGTGATGGGAGGAGAGTGTGATATGGGCCAGAGCTTGGGAACATCTCAAAAGGCTCAGACCTGGAGATGGAAGATTTAGGTGCTCTTGTGAAAGCTGAGCTGGCCAAGTCCACAAGGTCTGGTGTTGGGGACCCGAAAGGAGAGCAGGGAGCAAGAGAGAAATATAGGGTCAAAGGGGTGGACAGAGGTGATTCACTGGCACGTAATAGGTCTACTATAATTATCTCCTAGAGAAAGGAACGGTGGAGGGAGATGGGGCAGAAGGAAGGAAAGAGGAGGAGGGGAGAAGAAGGAAGGAAGGAAGGGAGGAGGGAAGGAGGGAGGTGGAGAGGAAAGGAAAGAAAAGGACGAGTTGCAAACTCCAAGTAATAGGCAGCCAAAAAAGAGAGCCACGGTTGTCTCAATAAAATAAACAAGACAAGAATGTGCACGCAGGGACACTGAGGAAATGCTTCAGCTGGCAGAAAAAGACACACACACACACATACATACACATACACATATACATATATGGGATAGCCAGCCTCCAAGATGGGCCCCAATCCTTGCCCCTCGGTTTTTACACCCATATGTCGTTCCCTCCTACACCGAATACAGCTGACCTGTACAGCTGATAGGATACGCAGAAATGATGGTGAGTGACTTCCAAGACTAGGCCCTAAAAATCACAGAAGCTTCTGCATTGGTCTCTCTGAGATCACTCATTCTGGGGGAAGCCAGCTCTCGTGCCATGAAGATGCTCAAGCAGTATCGTGGAGAGTTTCACACCAGTGAGGAGCTGGGGCCTCTTGTCAACAGCTTACACCAGCCAGTCAGCCAGTCATCTTAATGAGCCATCTTGGAAATGGATCCTCCAGCCCCACTCAAGCCTTCAGCTTCAGACGACAGCAGCCCACTCTCAGATGCCTGACCCATAGGAACTGTGAGATGATAAATGTTTGTTGTTGTTTTTTTTTTTAAGATTATTTATTTATTTATTTGACAGACAGAGATCACAAGCTGGCAGAGAGGCAGACAGAGGAGGTGGGGGAAGAAGTCTCCCTGCTGAGCAGAGAGCCCGATGTGGGGCTCGATCCCACGACCCTGAGATCATGACCTGAGCCGAAGGCATAGGCTTAAACCACTGAGCCACCCAGGCGCCCCTGTTTGCTGTTGTTTTATGTCAAGCAACAATAGATAACTAATACAAAATGTGTATTTTCCATGGATAGATTTTTTTTTAAAGATTTTATTTATTTATTTGAAGAGAGCGAGCAAGAGAGAGAGAGGGAGAACAAGTGAGGGACAGGCAGAAGGAGAGGGAAAAGCAGACCCTCCACACTGAGCAGGGAGCCCGACTAAGACTCAATCCCAGGACCTGGAAATTGTGACCTGAGCTGAAGGCAGATGCTTAACTGACTGAGCCACCCAGGCGCCTCTGATGTGTGTCACTCTTAAGCAGATTTTAAAAAAATTTTACATCCTTTCTTTTTCTTTTCTCTCTCTTTTTTTAAAGATTTTATTTATTTACTTGACAGAGAGAGATCACAAGTAGGCAGAGCAGCAGGCAGAGAGAGGGGGAAGCAGGATCCTTGTTGAGCAGAGAGCCTGACCCAGGGTTTGATCCCAGGACCCTAAGAACATGACCTGAGCTGAAGGCAGAGGCTTAACCTATTGAGACCCCCAGGCACCCCTGCATCCTGTTTTTTTTTTAATTAATATTACATAATAAGCATTTTCTATGTCAGTAAAAGTTTTTATAAACACAATTTTTTTTTTAATAAACACAGTTTTTAATGCTTGGGTAATATTGTCTGTGTGCATAGATGAACTGTAACTAACCTATCCCCAGTCGTGGGACATGAAGTTTGTTTATTTTAAGTCCTGGGTTGGGGGGGTGTTGGTAAGGGACTCCTGAAGCTCAACCCAGCATCCTTAATTTCAAGGTGCATTTATCCAGGGAAGTGTGTCGGCTTCCACAAATAGGTACAACTGCTGTGGTTTTTAACATTCTCTGTTAGAAACTTGGAAGCTCTTGGTTCTGTAAGTTATTGCTAGCCTGTGAGTACAGCTGTTCTACCCTCCTCCTCACCTGTGTTCTTCTCCCCAACCCCAACCCCCAGTTTGGCTTTTAGACTAAGTTTTCCTTGGTTCTCAAAAAACGAATCATTGCAAGTAGAAAATGCCAATAAACTTTTCTTGCCACCTTACTTCCCGCATCAGACATGGGCTGATACCAGTCATGCTTTCCCAGAGGCCCACTCAAGGCAAATGATACTGTTGGAGAACGATTTGTCAAATATTCTGTATTTTCTTTTGCCCATTTCCAAATTCCTTCATTTAATTTTAAATTTGATTTTAATAGACTGTGGATTCCTGTTGGATTAATCTTTATGGCTCATCAGAACTTTCAAATTTCCCTAATTGTAAATGCCCTTTACATGTGCTTTTCTTCTTTCTAGAGTGTCTTTTTTACACCCCAGGGGACACCTGAGTCTGTATTTAAGGAAGATACACAGAAGTGCTTGGACTGGTCCAAGAAGTGCTTGGGTAGTGAGAAGGGGAACACAAGCAGGGGGAGTGGGAGAGGGAGAAGTAGGTTTCCTACTGGGCAGGGAACAAAATTCAGGACTTGATCCCAGGATCCGGGACCGCAACCCAATCTGAAGGCATACGGTTAACAACTGAGCCACCCAGGCGCCCCGTCAGACTAACTTTTATTTTATTTTATTTTATTTTATTTTATTTTACTTTAAAGATTTTATTTATTTATTTGACAGAGAGACAGAGAGAGAGCACAAGCAGGTAGAGTGGTAGGCAGAGGGAGAGGGAGAAGCAGCTCCCTGTTGAGCAAGAAGCCCAATGCAGGACTCAATCCCAGGACCCTGGGATCATGACCTGAGCTGAAGGCAGTCGCTTAGCTGACTGAGCCACCCAGCTGCCCCAGACTAACTTTAAAAAGAAGGAACAACGCATACAGATTTAAGCTCCAGGTATAAGGCTTTCCCTGTCCTCCACCTGCCTCTGTCTCTCTCTCTCTCTCTCAAGCCGGATGCCCAGGTAGGAAGGAAAGTGTTCAAGACTGTGTGACTTTGATCATCCTCAGAACAACTAGTAGTATTAGAATCTAAAGAGGCTCCTGGCTGGCTCAGTTAATAGAGCATGAGACTGCATCTTCTGGTTGTGAGTTTGAGCCCCACAGGTGGGTGTAGAGATTAAAAATAAAATCTTTGAAGAAGAAGAAGAAGAAGAAGAAGAAGAAGAAGAAGAAGAAGAAGAGGAAGAAGAAGAAGAAGAAGAAGAAGGGGAGGAAGAAGAAGAGGAGGAGGAGGAGAAGGAACTAGTAATGGCACAACTGGATTGGTATTTATAGGACTTTATAACTGGCTGATTTTGGTCAAAGAAACATTCTTTGTCTCGCTCATGGTGGGTAGTTGTTTTCATTTGAGTTCAGCCCAAAGAGAGTTGAAGAGAATGGAGCATGACCTTAATTTGGGGATTAATGTATTACTGAATTTTGAGATTGAAAGGGAAAAAATGTATAACTTGCCAAATTCCTTAAAGAACAGTATAGTTTTTCCACTGAAAATTACCAGACCATTAGTAACATACTGTTATTTATCAAACATTCCATCAAAGATCATGATATACATGAATTAGATCCAATCCAGGGGCTCACTGCCCTTACTAGAAATTAATACAAATTTCGATGACTAGTAATGAATTTTAAGAAAACTATTCGTTGCCTTCCATTAGATGTTTTGCTTTGCTTCCATCAAAAGTTTATATATAAATTTGGAATCATCATTAAACTGGTTAAATACGTAACAATCATACATCAAGTTTCTAGCAGTTTACATCTCGACTATTAAAGCAGAGTTTTCGGGCGCCTGGGTGGCTCAGTGGGTTAAGCCGCTGCCTTCAGCTCAGGTCATGATCTCAGGGTCCTGGGATCGAGTCCCGAATCGGGCTCTCTGCTCAGCAGGGAGCCTGCTTCCCTCTCTCTGCCTGCCTCTCCATCTACTTGTGATCTCTGTCAAATAAATAAATAAAATCTTTAAAAAAAATAATAAAGCAGACTTTTCAATTTCCTTCCCTTGCACTGAGGCATAGGGTAAACTCCCCTCAGCGTCAAGTTTCCCCACAGCTGTGGTTGTTGATCAGGGATGGGACCTAGGGAGGGTGTAGGTGATATATCAGAGCCGGGAAGGGAGAAGGAGACACAGTATTGACACAGGAGCTCAGTAATTCTGACATGCCCTTTGTGGGGAGATATTGTTACTCTTTTCATTGTTCTTCCAGATTCAGTCTGCCCAAGCCTATTCTCTCCTTCCTTGGCAGCATGAAATTAATTTTTCCTAAATCACTGAATACCCCTTCATACTCCTTACACACTTTTATCATCTGCCACTTAATGTTCATACTCTCCAGCCTGACTTTCAAGAAATAATTCCTCCCACCCCCACTCCCACCACCAAGGCTTTTTAAGATTAGAAGTTAATCATAGGAGCGCCTGGGTGGCTCAGTTGTTAGGCATCTGCCTTCCACTCAGGTCATGATCCCAGAGTCCTGGGATTGAGCTCTGCATGGGGCTCCCTGCTCAGCGGGGAGCCTGCTTCTCCCTCTCCCACTCCCCCTGCTTGTGTTCTCTCACTGTATCTCTGTCAAATAAAATCTTTTTTAAAAAAAGTTTATCGTATATCCTGTTGCTCCTTGCCTTAACACTTCCCTTTGAGAATGGAACTAGAAAATCACTTTATTTCACCAAGTATTTCTGGGGATCTAAAAATAAATGAAAGCCAGGATCAATGTTCTCAGAAGTTTAAAAGTCAAATGGGGAGAAGAGAGGAACTGACCCATTGCAGCGTCATGGGCTATGTGTTTCTGGAGGTGCAAAGAGTTGAGTCCCGGGTGAGGGGAAGATCAAGGCAGGCTTCTCAGAGGAGTCAACCTGAGTGCTGAAATCTTAAAGGTGAGTAAGAGTCTGGCAAAGAAAGGAAAAGCAGGGCAATATAGGTGGAAGGAAAAGACTGCACTAATGAGATGAGAAGGAGTAATCGCCTTATGATAGATGAGTCATCTGTGGATGAAACATGTGTGGGGTACAGTTGATAAACGTATTGCCAACAAAAACCAGAGATTACTCAAGTCCAATCAAGGTGACAGGATATTCTCAAAAGTGGTATAGAAACAAGGAAAGTCGTAACTTAATCTGGTGTATTGAACCCCGCTGCTGGAGGCGTGATGGACAGAGGGAACATGCCAGAAGTGTGAGAGGCTGTCAAAGTCTGTTAGTATTTATTAAGTGTTATCCAAGGGGGTGACAAATGCATGGCGTGGGCGTGAGCACTGTTTCACTGAGAGGAGTGCTCTATTGTAGAGAAAGATCTTCATTCCCTGTTCCCTAAATAATTTTCTCATGCCTGTGGACCTTCACACTGGAAAAAAGGTATCCTTATAGCAAACATCAGTGTCTGGTCCCTAGGAAAGCGTATTTGCTTTAAAAAGAGTGACCTTGGTTTGTAATCAGTTTCTAAAAAATTTTGAGCATCTGTACAGTGCTAAATGCCCTCTACAAAGCTGAGGACAGGGCTTTCAGACCTGGTGGCCCCACGAGGCTATGATGCCTTGGGGGCTCTGAGTAGTCAGTGGGCCTTCCCTTCAAAAGCAACAAGAACAACCTGTGTGTCCTGTTACTATTGCACGTTTTGCGTGTCTGTTGTCTTCTCCTTGCCCTCACCTCCCTCCGGAATATAATCTAGAATGGTAGGACTCAAGGTGCCTCCCCGTAGACGGTCTATCGCCAGTTCATAGTAAGAGAAATACCAAAATGCAGATTAAGCAGATAGAACCTGTTAGAGAATTTTAACAGAGAAATTGATTTCCTTTGAATCTAGTAAGAAATTGACCTTTGTATTCTATTCGTGTTTGTCTTCTCGTTTAACTTTCTAGTAATTTATTTTTATTTATATTTTACAAAAATAATTGAGCCATAACAGATTGGTCCCTCACTCGAGGCAGTTTGAGAGGTGCTGATCAAGAGGGCAGAGATCCTCATTTTGCACAGACGCTGTATTATGTTCGGTGCCTGTCCAAATGGGAGCTGTGGGTCTCAACAATGTTGCCCAGTAGAATCAACCTGGGAGCCGAGAAAATCTTTGTCTACACCCATAGTTGTAAGAGAAGCCTGGGGCCCACCGCGGCCAATTAGGTGAGAATAGAGGTGGCATCAGAGTGGGCCAAAGTCTTCTGCACTTACTAAAACTTCCTTGTTACTAGTGTGTGGCCAGGAATGAGACTATTAATGTGGGTGTTAGCCAACTGATGACCGCAAGTTGAATTACCAAAACATGTCAGCTAGCCAACAGCAGGTGTTTATTGCAATGCTGTACTCGGTGCTGAGTAACATGCTACAAAGGTGTGAGGATTAATCAAGATGTTTTTAAAGGCTTTATTTCAGAGAGAGAGAAAGAGAGAGCGAGCAAGTCCATGTGGGGGCAGGGGGCAGAGGAAGAGGGACAAAGAGTCTTTTTTTTTTCTTTTTAAGATTTTATTTATTTATTTGACAGAGAGAGAGGTCACAAGTAGGCGCGGGGGGGCAAGCAGGCTCCCCGATGAGCAGAGAGCCCGATGTGGAGCTTGATCCTAGGACCCTGGGATCATGACCTGAGCCGAAGGCAGAGGCTTTATCCCACTGAGCCACCCAGGCGCCCAGGGGGAAAGAGTCTTAAGCAGACTCCAGCGTGAGTGCAGAGCCTGACTCCAGGCTCGAAATGGGGCTCAAAATGGGGCTGGAGGCGGGATTCCATGTGGGTTTCCAAGGGGCGCTCCATCTCATGAGCCTGAGACAACCACCTGAGATCATGACCTTGAGATCACTACCTGAGCGGAAACCAAGAGTCAGTGGCTTAACTGACTGCATTACCTAGGCGCCCCTTAATCAAGATTTTCTAATCTGATGTTAAGGCTCCTACAGACAAAGCCAACACAAAGAAGAATACAGACCATTAAGAAAACACAGGATTCATCTACTAATAAAGGAACAATTTATACACAATGAAGGGATGGAGCCCATCTTTTTCTTTTCCTTGTCTTTCTTTTAAGCAAAGGGCACATCCAGTAATCTTCCACCTGATGGGAGATTCCTCAGCCTGGCGCCTTCCATTTGGTCCAAGAAGCCACTAGATGTCACTCAAGGTCCCTCAGGCTTCCCTCTCAAGGCTCCACCCAGCCATCAGTTCTCCATCAGATCCTTTGTCCCTGCAGTCCACGCTCCCAATGACAGCCAGGCAAAACCGAGGCCACAACATGTGCTGGTTGACTGGGCTCCTTCCACTGCTTTCCCTAGCGTCCGAGACCCACCCATTCCTTCACGGATTTGAGAACAGTAACTGAGGGCTGGTATTAAGACCAGATGTTACATTAAGACTTGATGAAATAATGGCGAGCCATGGGTCTTGTCCATGGAGTTTAATCTATGAAAGCACTTATACTAATTTGTATTGTTTATTTACTTACTAATTCTCCCTCAGACCAGAGGCTCTCCAACTTTTTTGGCCACCACACACAAAGGAAGAGAAACATTTTACATCACAACCCACATACACACAAAACAAACAAACATACAACTAATGTTAAAACTTCATAGTACCAGGTTTACCTTCACTTTGTGTGATGTGCTCTATTTTCTAGCTAGTCTAATTCATTTCTTTTTTTCAAGATTCTTGTTATGATCTACCACACTGATTTCGCAATGCGCTAATAAGTCACAAAGTAAGAACAAAAAATACTTGCCTTGAGGGCAAAAGCCACCTCCTACCTGTATTTCGGATGCCTGGCAAATAGTAAGTGAATAAAAAAATACTTTTTTTAAACAAATGAATGTTTTAATTTTTTTTAATGAATGAATATTATGAGAATGAATTTACATTAATATTAAGTAAACTAAGAAAATTTAGATATAGATCAAGTGCCTGTAATATGGATAATATGGATAAGTCCAAAGAATGTACTCATATATACAGATTATATTCATATATATCTACAAATATTTTTTTCAGATAACATACAGATTATACACTAGGCACACAGTATATACTGTCAATGTAATTTAATATTTTAGTCACACTCTAGGGCTCATGCGTTTTTTAAATTCAAATGGCTAAAAACATGTTCATCTTGGAAAAAGAAGTCATAAGGAGAAATTAACTTTTTTTCCAGGTATTATAACTGATTAGAAATTTTAATGGCTACAAAGCTTGGCATCGGGGACTGTGGCATCATGTGATGTGTTTTAGGGTCTGGGAGTGAACAGTCAAGAAAGAATTCTCGGGACATCATCCATGCAAAAAAAGGTGGTTTTATCAAAGCACGGGGACAGGACCTGTGGGCAGAAAGAGCTGCACTGGGGTTGTGAGAAGTGACTGATAATATACGTTCAAGTAGGGAGGGGCTTAGGGTTAGTCTAAGTCTCTAAGGAATTTGGAAGCAAGGTTTTCAGGACCTTGAGGGGCTTGCTGCTGTTAAGATAAGGTCATTTACTACTGTTTAGTAAAATATTAGTCGTGAGACCCTTCATATGTGTATCAGTGGGTCACAGGCTTGGAGGATGAGTGTTAACATATATTGGGGGAGGAGGTAGAGATAAAGGAAGTTTCCAAAGTGATTTTATATATTAAAGAAGACTTACAGTATCCTGGAAGGTGCTCTAATGTCAAGCTAAGGTTGTGTTTTGCCTCTAGCAAAGTATTGACATTGAGGCAGCGGAGCTCCTTGAGCTAGGTTGCTCTACCTGTCTCAAGTACTTGTCAATGGGCTGGAAGTTGTAAGGAAATTTAATGTCTTCTGCATTTCTCTTGTCTGTGTTCTCCATATCATGGCACATAGAATAATGGCCTCCAAAGATGTTCACACCTTCTGGCGCAGAATGATCATGTGAATACGGTAGCTTGCATGGCAAAAGGAACTTTGTAGATGTGATTAAAAATAAGGATCTTGAAATGAGGAGATTATACTGGACTGTCTGGGTGTGTCCAATGTCATCACAAGGGTCTTTATCTGAGGGTTGTGGAACATACAGAAGTGATGGGGCAGAGATGTGAAGACACAGACTCCTGTGTTTGAAGATGGAAGAAGGGACCACAAACCAAGGAACACCACAGGCCTGAGGAGCCAGAAAAGCCAAGAGATTCTCCTCCAGAAAGAACATAGCCTAGCAGTCCCTTTTGGACTTCATATGTCCTATTCATACGTCCTATTACCTTTCACCAGAATTATTTCCAGATGGTGATAGATTTAAGTATTCAAAAAAGCAAAAACAACTGAAAGTATTAGAAGAAAATGTCTTCATTTTTGATTGAGGAAAATACCAAACCCAGAAACAATAAGAGGTGGATAGTAGTAACTCACACAAAGTTGGTGGGTGCAACTTGGCAACATTTATCAAAATTAAACATGCCCATACACTTCAACCCAGCAATTTCATATCCAGAAATTCATGTTAAAGAAACACTTTGTCTTACATACAAAGTATTATGGTGAAATGTTTTTTTTAAAAGATTTATTTATTTGACAGAAAGAGAGATCACAAGTAGGCAGAGAGGGAGGCAGAGAGAGAGGGGGAAGTAGGCTCCCCGAGGAGCAGAGACCCCAATGTGGGGCTTAATCTCAGAACCCTGAGATCACGACCCGAGCCGAATGCAGAGGTTCAACCCACTGAGCCACCCAGGCACCCTGGTGAAATGTTCTTTACAGCATTGTATCTAATAGCAAAAAACTGGAATGACCTAAGTGCCAATTTATTAGATAAGATTAAGTACATTATGGCACAGCCCTTAGAAAGATTGACATGTATCTATCTGTTCTATTAGGGACATTTGTAAGTGAAATATATGTATAGTATAATCTCTTTTGCGTAATTACCTACACATCTGTAAGCTACATTTAGCTTACAGATGCAGAGAAAATTCTAGAAGTATACACAAGAAGCTGTTAATAGTGTTTATTTCTGGGCTGCCTGGGTGGCTCAGGCATTGAGCAGCTGCCTTCAGCTCAGGTCATGATCCCAGTGTCGTGGGATCGAGCTGGGCATCTGGCTCCTTGCTCAGCAGGAGGCCTGCTTCTCCCTCTCTCACTCCCCATGGTTGTGTTCCCTCTCTCTCGCTGTGTCTCTCTTTGTCAAATAAATAAAATCTTTAAAAAAAATAGTTTTATTTCTAGAGAGTGGGACTGGGAGTAGGAAGTCTTTGATTTTTAAAGTTTTACGTTTTTCTATAGAGTTCTTGCTCCCAGGGATTTCTAATTTGGGTCTTCTGCTGCTTTAGAAAGGAAGGAAGAAAAGATGGAAGAATTGCTGGCAAGTGAAGAGGAGTGGCCCATGCTGAGAGTGACCAAAACTGGGTGAACTGCTTCAGAGATACAGCTATCTAATTAAAAAAAAAAAAAAAGAAATTATGGGGCGCCCGGGTGGCTCAGTGGGTTAAGCCTCTGCCTTCGGCTCAGGTTATGATCCCAGTGTCCTGGGATCGAGCCCCGCATTGGGCTCTCCACTCTGCGGGGAGCCTGCTTCCCCTTCCTCTCTCTCTGCCTCCCTCTCTGCCTACTTGTGATCTCTGTCAAATAAATAAATAAAATCTAAAAAAAAAAAAAAAAAGGAATTAGGAACACCTATGTGGCCCAGTTGGTTAAGCAGCTGCTTTCAGCTCAGGTCATGATCCCCAGGTCCTGGGGTCAAGCCCCAGTTGGGGCTCCCTGCTCAGCAGAGATCCTGCTTCTACCTCCTCTGCCTACCACTCTGCCTACTTGTGCTCTCTGTCAAATAAATAAAATCTTTAAAAAAATAATTAAAAAAAAACGTATTTAAAGCAGCTCCATGATTAAAAGAAGCCCAAGCCACAGAATTCTGAACTTGGAAAAAAGCATAAGACTTCTTTAAAGGTTTAAACTCTATAAATTGTTTTGTTTTGCTTAAAGTTATTCCGGAAGATTTCAGATAGGTAAAAAGATGAAATTCTCCCTTTGCCCCTTTGTTGTCAATCTAACACAGATTGATACTCAGTTAAGGTCCCATGTCAGAGATCAGGTATTTGAAAACCTGTGTGACTTGTATGTTCTACCTCATCAGCTTAGGCAACAAAATCAAGTCACATTTTTTTTAAAGGTTTTATTTTTTAACAGAGAGAGAGAGAGAGAGAGAGAGAGAGCATGAGCAGGGGGAGGGACAGAGTGAGAAGCAGGCTCCTCACTGAGTAAGGAGCGTGAGGTGGGACTTGATCCCACGACCCTGGCATCACAACCTAAGCCCAAGGCAGAGACTTAACCGACTGAGCCATCCAGGCATCCCCAAGTCACATGTTTTTTAATATTTAAAATTCACAGTAGTCTGAGGTCTACGTAGCAAGTTGAGTCCAGATTTCCACTGGGGTTCTCCTCCCTAGATATCTCCATTGACATAAGCGTCATTCGTTTCTTCCAAAGGGATCCTCCCAAGTTGCTGATGGCAGGGCCACTCAGCCTCAGTGCCTGGTCAAACCTTATTCTCTGTTGCCTTGTGGCTGCCAAAGTTCACTGTCAAGGCCCAAGCAGCGACCTTGGCTGCACAGACTAGAACAAATGCCTATTCCTTCTTGGCTGTGGCTACCCAGGGTTAGAAGAGGTCCAAATGTTAACCACACAGTGCAAAAAGACAAGTCCTCTCTTGCCAACAACCTCCAAGCATGGACACAATCCTTGCTCTTACTTTCCCAAAGTACAGCCAAGGGCAGGCTGTAGACAAAGGGAAAAAAAAAAAATCACAGTCAATAGCAGTGTCTGCCAATATCTAGCAATGTTTGGGGCCATTTTTTAATTTTTATTTTTTGGAGGGGCCACTTTTATTTTTTTTATTTTATTTTTTTTTTAAGATTTTATTTATTCATTTGACAGAGAGAGAGATCACAAGCGGCAGGGAGGCAGGCAGAGAGAGAGGAGGAAGCAGGCCCTCCGCGGAGCAGAGAGCCGGATGCGGGGCTCCATCCCAGGACCCTGGGATCATGACCTGAGCCGAAGGCAGAGGCTTTAACCCACTGAGCCACTCAGGCGCCCCGAGGGTCCACTTTTAAATGAAAAGAAAAATCTTGCTAACCCTCAAATGTAAAATTAAATTATTTAAATTATGTCTCTTAATCATGTGTAAACATAAGACTAGGCATAAAGTGCTTACTCTCCCAGCTTTTCTACACTTATAAATTAGAAAAATTTTGCAAATTAGCAAAATTAAAAATTCAATTAATACTATGTATGTATTGTAGTAGATGATGTTGTTTTGCTGAAATTAAAATGTCCCTCGTGATGAGAATATGGAACTCATTTCTACCGTATGGGTTTTTAAGGGCATGATTATAATCAACTTAATTATCCGAAATTCTTCTCTGTTTGAATTTCTGTGAAACTTTGGTTCAGTGTGCCATGAGGACGCTTGATCTTCACTTAGTGAGAATGCTGTCATTGCCACAAAAAGTATTCGATTTTTTTCTCATTTGCCCAAGAAAATTAAAGTTACAGTTCTTGGTGCCAAATGCAAAATCAAGTGGCAGTGTTTCATTACAAGGTGGTCATCAAAATTATCTAGAATAGGCATATATTAGTTTTGAAAGATATTAATTTAAAGAAGAACAAAAATTTACACATTTTTTATAGTGAATTTGCAGTATATATGATTCCATTTATATGAAGAATCCAGAGAAGGCAAATCTATAAGGATAGAAAGTAAATTAGTGGTTGTCGGGCTGGGGGAGGAGGGAGTGGAGAGTGACTGCTAATGGGTAAGAGTTTCTTCTGGTAGTGATGTTCTGGAAGCTGCACAGCTTCGCAAATATACTAAAAAGCATTGAACTGTATGCTTTAAAAGGATGAATTTTATGGTATGTGAATTAGATATCAATTTTTTGGGGTGGTTGGGAGTGTTTATTTCCCCTCCCCCAGATGAATGATGGCTGTGAGATATTTTTATATCAATTTTTAAAAAGTGACTTCATAGTTTTCCTAAAGAACTGTAGATGGATATGAGGCTTACATGTATTTAAAGGGCTCATCCTGTGGAGTTTCCCAAAACAAAGCGTGTCCCCTCCAGCCTCTCTAATGTTGAGACTCCAGCTGTATTTGTATTACAAGTCAGATACGAAGATGATTGCCCTCAACCTTTACCAGGTAGTAGTGATGATAAGACCCACACAGGGCTAAGTATCATGTATTTTAAAAAAAAAAAAAAAGAAAGAAAGAAAGAAAGAAAGAAAGAAAGAAAGGGAGGTATATAAACCAAGAACTATAAATGTTAAAGGAGGAAGAGTTCTTACTTCTCATTGAAGTCCCACATGATCTTTGGTTGGAGGATCCTGGATGTTAATAGGTGGAGATCCTGGATGTTGATAGGTGGAGATGGAGTGAAGAGCATTTTAGCAGGGGAAATAGTATGAACAAAGATATGGGAAATGGAAAGCTAGAGCCAGAAAGCATATTTTTGGAAGGATGAATGAGCACTCGCTGGAACTAAGCTCTGGGAAGGAAAGTAAGTTGAAGAGGTAAAGCAAGAAGAATATGGACTGACAAGCTGTCTTTTTAAGATGGAAAAATTGAGAGGGCATGCGAAGGAGAAGATAGTAGAAATCTCTGTCTTTCACAGATTTGTATAAATTTGCAAGATTTCATCTTGTAAAAACCAGCCCCGATTAATTAAATATGCATTTTGTTGACTTGGAGCAAAAGTGATACTTGAAAGAACGCTTATATGAATTCGGCGCTGGTGGGGTACTAATGCTAAGAGCAAGGCAGAGCAAGGAAGAGCAAGAAAGGACCAAGCTACAGGAGTGGGCACTGACAAAAATGATTGCAAAAAGAGGTGTGCTGGTCCCCAAATCCCTCCTCCTATCATTTCAGCTGGCATCACCCAGCCCGTTGGCATCAGTATTATCACAATGAATTTATAGCATCAGTAAAATACGAATGCACCTGACGTGGCAATACCAAATTCATATGTGTTATTAGAATGAATTAATTCAATTTTTAAAAGCACACCATTCTTGGCACACAGAAAGCACCCAGACCATTTGTTTTATAAAAGAACATTGTTTGTTCTTTGTTTTAGTGTCTATATTTAGGAGAGGAAATGATTCAAAACTGCATCCTAAAACCTGTATCCTCTATTGGCACTGAAGTTGGAACGACCTGGGGCCAAGAGGTCTGGTTTTCCCCTTTAAAACTTAGGTTTCTGCCCCTCCGTCGAGTCCCTTAGGTCAGTAGGTCCAGCAGGGGTAGCAGTTCAAGTAACCAATCGCTGCTGGGCCATGGGGCGGGGCCACAGCGCTCCGCCCCTCCTCCAGCCCTTCCTTCCAAACCTACCCAGGTCCGGCCTCCATCGCACCTGCGTGTCCCCCCGCGCCCGCTCTGGTGCAACCTCTTCTGCAGGCGCTAGCTGGGAGGATTTCGGCCTTGCCTCTCGCGAGATCGCCTCCAGTTGCGGCCGCCGCCGCTCCTGGCCGCTGAGTGGCGGCGTCTGCGCAGCCGCCATGTTCGGTTGCTATGCTGTGGCCTGGGAGACGGGGTGTGCTTGAGGGAGGAGGAGGAGACGGAGGAGGAGGAGGAGGAGGAGGAAGAGGAGGAGGACAAGGGGTGGATAGACTGAGCTCCTCTTGCACTCTCACACACAAACGCTGCCCAGGATTACCCGCCTGCTCACGCAGCGCTGCGCGCTTTTCCGCTCCTCGCGGCCCCCCCACATTGTTCTCTCAGGACTCCTGGGTCCCCAGGGGCTGAATTCGGGGCCTGAGCCGGGGATAGGAGAGACTTGGCTTTGGCCGGAGGGTCAGAGGTTTGGGGCCAGCCCCCAGCCCGGCGCCCCGGGGCTCCCCTCCCCCACGGCACTTTCGGGGGTGTGGATTATCTCATCCCCGCAGGGAGGTGGGAGAGCACCCCGGCCGCCCGCCTCCCTCCAGCCTCCCCGGCGGCGCCGGCCCGCGGCAGCCCCGCAGTATGAGGTGGTGCTGGCCGCTCGGGGCCGTGGCGCGGCCGCTGCGGCGGCGGCTGCTAGGGGAGCGCTGAGGGAGACCCCGGGAGCGGCGCGGCGGACGCGCTTCCCTCCGGCGCGCACGGGCTTCGAGGCTTTTCTTCTCTAGCCGAGGGGACGCGGCTGTGCTACGAAGGTAAGAGGCTCCGGGGTCCCGGCCGGCCTCTCGGCCCTGCGCGGTACGCGGTGCGCGGAGCGCGTAGCTGTTACCTGGGTGTGGGAGGCGAGCCAGGTAGGGCTAGCCGGAGGCAACAAGGTTGATTTAAGAGGAGAAAAATGATGCTTGTTCCCCCCGCCCCCCTTTCTTTCCGGGACCTCAGCTCTCGCAGCACCTGGGGGTTATACTTGGAATATGGGTGAGCGAAGGGAGAGGGGATGGAATCGGTGCGGAGATGGAATGTTCCACAGGACTTAAAGTCTAGGTACGATTTTAGAATCTTCTGAGTTTTCCATTGTTGGTAGGATTCCTTTTTTTTTTTTTAATTGGGTTGTATGAGTGCTTCTTACATATGCTGCCTGGGCAGATTGTCCGTACTATTGAAGTTTTAAGGCTCTTGTGATTCTACCAGTATATACTTGTATTTAGGAATCTGTAGTTGGGCCAAAAAAAGTTGAGATGTAGCTAAGTAGATGTACCGATGCATTTCCCAGGGTTTCCTTAAAATGGAACAGTTTACAGTTGCACAGATACATGTATTGGTGTGTCTGCGAAATTTGGAAGGGGAGGCTTTTATGTCTAGGGTTGCCTCCTCTAGTGACACCACTATGGACAAGAACGATTTTGTAGGATTTTTCAAGCGCTTGTTCCAGGGGAACCTGTATATCTTCAATATTCCAACTGCTTTTAAATCAGAGTTGGAGTAATATTAGGTTTATGTGACCAAATCTTGGGTCTGGTTGAAAACTACAGCTTAACACATGTTTATGGAGGGGGAGAAAAAAGCCACCCAAAAGCCAATATATCCGACTTGTAAAAGATGATTTGAGTAAAAAGACTATGGAACAGTAAAAGCCCGGACATTTTTTTATCCTGATTTTGGAGCTTTAACTTGCCAGAGAGAACGATTTTTCGTTTTTTTTAGGGAGTAGGAACTGACCTTAAATAAATGATTGTTTAGAGTCCAGAGTGTGCTTATTGAAATAGAGCTAGATATATCAATTAGATCTTGAATTTGATGAATATAAATTCAGCGAATTTTTTCGAAAGAGATTTTTCATAAGCCTAAGTTTGTATAGAACTTTACTGACTCACAATAAGAGTGCAATCTTTTGTGGACCCCACCATTTTTTGTCAGAATAAGTTTATGCTCCAGTTACCACAGAATTTATTTTTGTCTCTTTCTGTTTTTTTGTTTTGTTTTACTTTAATGGCACACATATCTTTGTTAACTGTTTTTCACTGAAACATGCGCATGGTCCAATATTGTGTTCCTGAGTGGTTTGGTTTAATAAAAAAAAAAAAAGCATGGTCTTTCAGGCCATGGAATATTTATGATTTAGCTAATCTGTTTTAAATATTTGGCAAGAGATTTAAAAAAATCCATCACTATTTTGTAGTTTTTTTTTTTTATTAATAGTAGGTTAAAGTTTATTAAGCTAGAAAATCACATGTTAACTGAAAAGTAGTAATGAAGAGGATATGACTTCCTTATTGCCTGTTTCCTATTCTGCTTAGCTTTGGGGCTGTGGGTTTCAAATTGTTTCAAACTCGTGTTTTTTTCTTATGTTCTGAGTATCTTTTAGGTTTTTAAACATAAAATATGTTTTTAAAATGTCCCTACTAACTTGGTTACTTTAAATTTGTGACACCCAATTTCTAATTTAGGCTAGGCATAAAACCAGCATTGATTGAAGACACTTGCTAAAAATACTTTCTGGGTCAGATGTACTTAGAGTGCAGCCTCAGGAAAATTCATTTGACCTATTCTAATGCAACCAATGTATACTTCATTATTACTGAAGGACTTTAAAAAATAATAGACTCTCACAAATTAGATTTCATCAGTTCAGGCATAGAAGCCGACTTTTTTTAATGTATAAAGTACTTTATGTAGGATAGTGATGAAGACTTTTTTTTTTTAAACTTTTTTCATTTAAAAAAAAAATTATGTGACCCACTCCGTAGAATATTGTTACTCTGTGATTGGTATATTCAGAATATTTTAGTTTTATCTAATAAAATTAGAGTTGTAAAGTAACAGTATAATATGCAGTGTTTCTCTTTAGCATTTATGTGAGTTGTTCTGAACTCTTTGAGGGGGATTGTTGGTCATGTTTTGAGTGAATTATCTTTAAGGACCAAGGTAAGAGAATGCCAGACAAATTTCAAAGAGACATTGAGGGGTCCTCCTCCTCTGCCCTTTGGGAGTTAATATGGTCAGTTTTAAGCAACAAGAAAGCTTTAAAAAAATATGTAGAAGTCTTGTTTGGTGGATGTCTAAACATGAACCTTTAAAAGTTCTTTAATTCTTTATTAGTTTTAGGTGTGTAAAATTGGTGATCTCATGAGAAATGGCAAGTCTCTAACTTGATGTGGCTAACTAGTTGCTCCTACATAAAATTTAGTGTTGGCAGAAAATCACTGGCTACAAACTGAGTTGAATTTTGTTGTTTTTCTGTGTAATAACATGCATGGTGTGAAGTTTTTTATGTGCTGTAGTCTAGATTTGTTAAATTTGTCCATTTACTAGATTAAGCTGTGAAACCTGGAAGGTTGGTTTAACATTCTGGAAATCTTTTTTATTACTGTTTACTGGGGAAGTATTGTAAGAGGAAAGTGTTATTTCTTCATCTAATATTCAATTAGTAGTACAGGTGGCGAGAAGGAATGTAATGTTTAAGTACTGTAGAATCTTCTTTACTGGTGTGGAAGTGCAGTATGTAGGGACAGTATAATTTCTTTTCCTTTGCATGATCAGTCAGTATAGTCATATTTAAAATAGGATGGGAAATAAGCAAGAAATTTATTACATTCTCTTCTACTTCATTCAAGGCATTTTCCTTTACTTTTGTTCTTCATTTCATTATTCCTGAGTAGCAACCCTGGAAGAAACGTGCCAAGTATTTGAAAAAATTGATAGGAACAGATTGAAAATTAGATGCTGTGAATTATCTTGCAGGGGAGATATTAATTGGGGTGTTCTTGTGTTTGTATCTTTTAATAAAGATGTTATTTGGGGATTAGAAAGAAAAAAGTATCCAAAGGGGAAGTGTTAGTTGTCTGTTTCGTGCCTGACAGAGTAAAGGGGCTTTTCATGTTATCACACATAATCATCAAGTACACTTTGTGAGAGAAGTATTAATCCCTTGCTTCCTCCCCCCACCCCAATGGGGTCAAAGGGAAATTAAATAACTAGTCTAGGATCACACTACTAATAAGTAGAATTAAAATGAGGTCTGTCTGACTCAAGCTTATTTTGTAGATTATACTATCCAATTAAACTTTCTACAGTGATGGAAATACTCTTTCTGCACTGTCAGGTATGGTAGCCATTAATCATGTGTGGCACAGATCACTTGAATGTGACTATCATGCCTGAGGAACTGTAAATTGTATTTAATTTAACCAGTTTAAATTTAAATAACCAGATGTTGCTAGAAGCTATTAATATTGGTTAGCACAGCTTTAGATCTTGCTGCCTAGAAAATCTGAGTTTTAGTAGTGAATCTTCCACTAGTTTATATATGACATTTAGACACCTTATTTAGTTTTTTTTTTTTTTAAGATTTTATTTATTTATTTGACAGAGATCACAGGTAGGTGGAGAGGCAGGCAGAGAGAGAGGAAGGGAAGCAGGCTCCCCACTGAGCAGAGAGCCTGATGTGGGGCTCGATCCTAGAACCCCGTGATCATGATCTGAGCTGAAGGCAGAGGCTTTAACCCACTGAGCCACCCAGGTGCCCCTATTTAGTTCTTGAGCCTCAATTTAATCCGTTGTGAAAATGAAGAGGTTGTCACTATAAGATTATATCCACTGTCCCTTCTTGCTCTAGAGTTCTGGGATTCTTATTAAAATGTACAGTAGTATTAAATATATGTGAAAGGACCCCTCTTCCCAAATACTCACCCGTTATGTAAACATTTTTGTTTGTTTAGTCAGTTTCCTTTGTAGAAGAGTATGTATAAAGCACAGGTAAAGAATGGTGGAATATTCCCCCCGCCCCCGTTATAAAACATTGTTTAACGAAAGACTACTTTTCCTTGGAACAAAGTTTGAATGTTTAAAGACCATATTTCAGCATGCTGCCTTCCCATTTAAGAATATATCTGTTACAATTCCTTGTTACTTATCAAATTAATTTCAAATTTATCGGCTTGGCCTTGAAGGCTTTCCAACTTCATCTCACTAACCTTGTTTCTCATTCTTGCTTAAAAAGAAAATATTCTTGTTTTTTCCTCACCCTTGTTTCCTCAGTTTAAACATTCTTGTCTTCAATCCATGTGTCTCCTTAAGTCTTCCTCAAAATTCACCTTTTTTTCCTGGAAAATGCTGCTTAATCCAGTTTATAATCATCAGTTTTGAATCCCAGTAGTAAGCACCCTGGTGTTAATATCTGATTGTTTATATGTTTGTTGAGTACATCCTTCTCAAGTTTTTACCTGTTACCTATTCTATGTCCTTAATAAAATACTAAAAAATTTAAAATGGGAGTTGTTTTTTATTGTCACAGGAGTTCAGATCATTGCTCAGCAATTCTCCTTTAAAGAGTGGCTAATTTAAAGGAATCATAATGTTACAATATTCACCCTTAATCACCAGTCTGATATTTTTGTTTCCAGGCAATTGTCCATATTTTTACAAATACAGTTGTACGGTGGAGATATACTTTTGAGTTTAATATACTGGAGACATTGTATAGTAGAAGCATTGTAGTGTAGGAAAAAGATGATAGATTTTGGAGTCATGTTGATGTAGGTTGGAATCTGGTCTCAAAAACTTTGGGCAAATTATTATAGTCTTAAAGCCTTCTTTCTTGTCTATGAAATTGGGATAATAATACTTGACCTTGAATTTTCATGAGTATTAGGATAATATGTGAAAAGTATCTGGTACTTTTTAAATAGAAGAGATGATCAGTAAATGGTAGCTGACATTTTTCTCATTTTTCCATTTCCATCACAATGAATATAAACAACTGCTTAGCAATTCAGATAATTTATCAATCAGATGATTGCTTAAATTTCCATTCTTAAAATCTGCAGTGAATCTCTCTGTGCTTAAAGTTTGTTTCCTCAGTTTAAAATCCTAAACTATTTGGATAATGGTCCAGTGGTATGAATATTTCTATGCTAGATTTTATTTTATTTATTTATTTAAGATTTTATTTATTCATTTGACAGAGAGGAAGTGTACAAGTAGGGAGAGCAGCAGGCAGAGTGGGAGGGAGAAACCAGCTCTCTGCTGAGCCAGGAGCTGGATGTGGGACTTGATCCTAGGACCCCTGGGATCACGACCTGAGCCGAAGGCAGCCGCTTAATAAACAGAGCCACCCAGGTGTCCCTAGATTTTCTTTTAAAGAGAAATTTTAAAGAACAATGAGCATTTTTGTTTTGGGGGGAAATGCTAATTGATTATAAAATTTCACCTGGTTTTAATTTAATTTTACCTAAATGGTTTTAATTAATGTATTTTGGAAAATTTGGTTTATTGGGAAATGATGTAGTAAACACTCATTTACCAACCTAATTCTGGGGTGGTAACATATGTCAACAAATAATTACGATTCAGAGTGACAGGTGTAATAAGATCTGGAGGAAATGAGAAGTGGCATTTGAGTAGTGTCTTGGAGGATGGATTGGAATTGATCTGGGTAGAGAGAACAGCATGTACAAAACGTCAGAAGTATGAAAGGATGCCTAGTGTGTTTGGAGAAATGCAAGTTGTCTTGTATATGTCGGCTCTGTCTGTGGGATGGGTCTTGATGTCTGTGTTCCTGCATGTGGATGTTGATTACTTAGGAGATGAAACCTTCTGAGTTCCTTGTTTGGGCTATGTGTGGAATTACAGTAAGAACTTTAGAACTGACCAACTGGTGTGTCAGGAGTGCCGTACCTATGCTCCAGAGAGCAAGGTACCCATCAACCTATTAGACCTGGGCATATTGGAACCCCCAGATGGTTTCCTTTGACCTTAATTAAACAGTCTTGGCTTATCCCACTGTGCTAAAAAATATTTTCTTTGGTGCCAAGGTGAGAAAAGGAATGAGAAAAGCACTGTTTTACAGGCTCTAAGTATTGGAAAGTTTATAGTACCCACTCAGCCTTGGCATTCCCACGTGTGATAAAAAAAAAAATTATAACCAATACCAGACCCTAAAATAAACACAAAGAAGGTCAGATTAAAGTCCCTCTTTTAACCTGCCTTTCTTCTCTTCCCTTTCCTCCCAGTAATTACTTTATTGTTTTGTGCGTATATGTGAAATACATTTTTGGTGCTTCTGCATTGCTCTTCCCCTACACAAGTGTTTAGTCTGCCTCTTGGGAAATCAGAATTTACATTTGGAAGCAATTGTAGGTATTTAAATAATGGAATAAGATTAGATACGAGTTTTGAAAGGTAACTCTTCTAGATAATGATTTCATTGGAAGGAGATAAGGACGTGCAAAGATGAAGTTAGAAATGGCATAGTGAGACTGGTTAGGATGCTCTTGCAGTGGTCCAGGTGAGAGATTATGGTTGGAAATGGGGAAATGAAAATAAGGATGTGTGGGGCTAGAAGTGAAAACTAATTAGGCAGTTTCATTAGAATGGATATAAGAGAAAGAGGAAGAGAGGAAAAGATTTCTTCTTTGGGCAGCTGGAAAGGGAAAGCCAAATAATTTTTATTGAGTACATGTAGTGAGCCAGGTATTTTGCTAGGCACCAAGGGTGTCATGAGTTCTTACTGAATTTTAAAAAATTAATTTATTTTGAAATAATTTCAAGCCTACAGAAAAGTTGCAAATCCAGCACAAAGAGCTCTGGAATTTCCTTCAACCAATTTTTTTCCCTTGAATTATTTTAATTAAAAATCTTTTCCTTGGGGTCTCCTGGGTGGCTTTGTGGGTTAAAGCCTCTGCCTTCAGCTCAGGTCATGATTGGGATTGAGCCCTGCATCAGGCTCTCTGCTCAACAGGGAGCCTGCTTCCCCAGGGGGCAGGGGGGCCCTACTTGTTGATCTCTGTCAAATAAATAAAATCTTAGAAAAAAATCTTTTCCTTAAATAATTTTTCTAAAATATATATGTATATTGCATATATATTGTGTGTATACACAAGATAAGTGTGCAACATTCTTGTGTGTGACTCACTGTAGTGGGCTCAGTGAGGACTTTTTGTCCAGATGCCTTAGAAAGAACTTTAACATCATCTTTGACCCTTTCTTTCTTTCTGCTATATCTTATTAGATTCTCAAATTTTAGTGAAACTACCTAGTTATCTCATTTCTGGTCTCTCATTTTTATCCCTACTTCCAGTCATTTCAGAGAAATGTACCATTTTTTATCTCATTAGGCTGTTTGTGAACCATTTGAGAGCAAGTAGCACACATGATGCCCTTCACTCCTGAATAATCTAGTGTGTCTTTACCAAAACACGGATGGTCTTTTACATAATCACCAAATCAGAGAATCAACACTGATGCAACACTACCTTCAAATCCCCAGATGCCATTCAAAATTTTCCTTTTATCCCAACAGTTTCTCTCTTTTCTTTTTGGCCTAAGATCCAGTTCAGGATCACACATCACATTTAATTATAATGCCTCTTCAGTCTCCTCAGTTTGAAACAGTTCTTCAGTATTTCTGTCTTTTATGACCTTGACTTTTTTTATTCTGTAAGATATCCCTTAACTTTGGTTCATCCAATGGTTTGCTCGTGTGCAGACTAACTGCATTGTTGGCAGGTATACCATAGAAATGATGTGCTGGGGGCTCCTGGGTGGCTCAGTGGGTTAAGCCTCTGCCTTCGGCCCTGGGTCATGATCTCGGGGTCCTGGAATTGAGCCCTGCGTCAGGCTCTCTGCTCCGCAGGGAGTCTGCTTTCCCCCACCACCACCCCCGCCACCTGCCTTTCTGCCTGCTTGTTATCTCTTTTTGTCAAATAAATTAATTAAAAAAAAAAAAAAAAGAAATGATGTGCTGTTCTTAGTGTATCACTAGGATGCATACAGTATTGTCCCATCACTGTGATGTTTACCCTGAACATGTTATGTTCCTCTCTACTAGGTTTCTACACTGTAAAGTCATCCTTTTTACTTTTGTAATTGGTAATTCTTTTGTGGGAAGAGCTCTAACGCTCCAAGAAAGCTTTTCTTCATCAAACCTCCATTCACCAGTCTTTGGGGCCACTGATGATGACTTCTGCCTGAATCAGCCATTACTATGAAGGTTGCCATCTGTATTTACTGGTTGATTTTCTACTGAAAACACATGTCTTCCTTCTTCCCCATGCATTTTTTTACCCATTCATTTAATTATAGCAGTATGTACTCATGGATTTCTATTCCTTTTCAGTGTGTTTTATTGTTATTTTTGACTTTTTCTTTTTTTTAATGTTTAAATTGTCCTAGATTTGGCTAGTGGGACCCCCTTCAGGAGGGCTCCTGAATCTTTTTGATATGTCCGCATCCTTTGAATCATTTCTTACTTTCTGGCATGAGATGTTCCAAACGCATTTTGTACTTTTTCTGTTCCAGCTCTGGAATCATGCATCTTCCCAAGGAATTCTGATTTCTTCTAGTAGAGGTGGTATCTGGAAACTGAGATTTTTATGCTTAATGTGCTCATTAATGTGTTGGAGTATAATCACTTCTAGAGTGGACACAGCTAGGAAATATATGCACACACAAACACCTGAATTTGTTTCTATATTTAATTATATATATTTACATTTTATATTTTTAGTTATATTTTACATTGATATATCAGTTCCAATCCAACACCCCAGGGTTCTTTCTAGTCTTCCCCTTTCTGTATTTGTAAATCCTTTTACACAGTAAGAAACTGGCTACCATTATCCTTAGTATATTTACTTATATGCTCAGTCACCTTGTATCTGCCAGTTTCCCAACCTTAGGCTAGTTGTCCCTTGCTTGCCACCTCTGAGGCCCGTGGCATGGGGTCTTCTGGGCATGCGAGGAAGGGAAAGGAACTTCTCTCATTTAATCTTTTTTTTTTTTTTTTTAATCTGAACAAAAACTTGTTAGGTGTTCTCAGTTTTAAAGGAGGACAAAGTGGAAATTCAGAAAAGTGTGTGACTTTAAGCATGTTACCATGTAAATAGCAGAGCAAATATTTTGAATTCAGATTTGTGTGACGCTAAAGCATTTAAAGCCTCGAATTTAAAGTGTCAGGATTTAGGGTTGTATTAGTGGTAGTTGAAGAAGTGGGTATGACTGTTACTACTTAACCAAGTGTGTATAAAGTAAGCAATTGGGTCACTGACAGAGCCCTGAAGCATTATCATTTAAGGGTTAGGGGCTTTTAGAAGTAAAGAAACTTAAGTGGTGGTGAGAGAGGAGAGTCTGTTTGTGTGGTAGAGGGCGATGAAGGAAGGAGTTTTAGGCAGGTATCAAATGCTGAGAGATAGGAACAAAAGTTGAATTTGGCTATTGGAAAGTTATTGATGACCTTAGCCGACTGGTTTTCAGAGATGTTTAGGCAGGCTACCTATATCAGAATTAAATGAGATACTGATTTAAAATACCGTTTCTGGGGCACCTGGGTGACTCAGTCGGTTGAGCATCTGACTCTGGATTTTGGCTCAGGTCATGATCCTGGAGCCCTGAGATCAAGCCCTGCACTGGGCCCTGAGCTCAGTGGGGAGTTCTGCTTGAGAATCTTTCTCTCCCTCTGACCGCCCCCCCGCCCCACTCTCTCTCATAAATACATAAATCTTTAAAAAAAAAATCAATTCCCCATGTTTCTTTTCAGACCTTATAGATTGTTATGGTTTTTTGTTTTTTGTTTTTTAAGATTTTATTTGAGGGGAGCAGCAGAGGGAGAGGGAGCCCGATGTGGGGCTGGATCTCGGGACCCAGGATCATGACCTGAGCCGAAAGCAGACACTTAACTGACTGAGCCATTCAGTTACCCCTCGACCTTACAGATTATTAAAAGGCCAAGTGAGGAATGGGAAAGTGGCTGCATAGGAAATCGCTTAAGTCCTGCTCTGATTATTCTGAGATATACTAAAGTTTGAGATTCATTGTCTTAGCAGAAGAGTTATAATAGAGGAGTTAGTGAAAAACTAAATTGAGGGAGTTAGACATAGAATGAGTGTAGACTAGACAACTCCTAGAAATTTGGTCATAAAGGGAAGAAGGAATATCTCTTGGGTCATGGTGGAATAGGGGACAGAATCAAGAAAAATATCCCCCCCCCCTTTTTTTAAAGGTTCACATCCACCTTAACATTTGGGGGATTAAGAGAAAGAAACTGTATAATGGTTATTTGAACTACTGTGCATCAGGCACTGTACTTGGCAGTGAGGTTATAGAATGAATAAGACATGATCTTTATCTTCAAGGAGATTATACTTCTTTCTTCTGGGGAATTTAAAATCTGCTATACTGCTAGGAATGTATACAGGTAAGTCATCATTAACTATGGCAGTATATAGTAAAATATGTACAGATAAGTTCTAATTAATAAGTGTAGCAGAATATATTACAAAACCCAGGCTTCTCAAGTATTTAAAAATTTGTTTAAAAAATTTTTAATGGGTAATACAGTTTTTTTGTTCAAATTTCAAAATAATATAAAAAGGTATGTATTGAGAGTCTTTTTTTTTTTCATTTTTAAAAAATTAACATATAATGTATTATTAGCCCCGGGGTACAGGTCTGTGAATCACCAGGTTTGCAAACTTCACAGCACTCACCATAGCACATACCTTCCCCAATGTCTGTATTGAGAGTCTTATTACTACTCTATCCCTGCCTTCTCTGCTCTCTATAGGTAACCACTTTTATTATTTGTGTATTTTACCAGTATTTTTGCAAATAGAAACAAAATATATAAAACTATTTCCCCTAGTTTTTATGTAGAAGGCAGCCTATTAATGTTTTATATTATAGCCTTTTCATTTAAACTGTATGTTGGCGGTCCTTTGACTTCAAAATACAGGGAGTTCTCCCCTTTTTTCTTCTTTTATATAGTGATGTATTCTCTTGTGTGGATATGCTATTAGGCTAACTGATTCTAATTATTTACTTTTTTTTTTTTTTTTAAGATTTATTTATTTATTTGTCAGAGAGCACAAGCAGGGGGAATGGCAAGCAGAGGGAAAAGCAGGCTCCCCACTAAGCATGGAGGCTGATATGGAACTTCATCCAAGGACCCCGGATCACAACCCGAGCCAAAGACAGACACTTAACCAATTGAGCCACTGGGCATCCCTGATTCTGATTATTTAAAATTTTACTCTACTTCAGTTTTTTAGGCCCCTTTACTTGTGCAACTCATTTTCTTTCACCTTTTCTATATGAATTAGTGCTCCCATGAGACATCTTGCTTCAGTGATGTTATTTTTTGTACCTAAAGTCCTCTAATGCCTAGTCAGAGAAGCCTTTCAGACTTTGTGACCAAGCAGAAGACTTCCTTATTGTAGTAGCTTAGATGGAAGGGAAATAAAAAGGATGAAACTAGTATTTGTTGAACTCTACTGGGTGTTTTAAAATATAATACCTCATTTAATTCCCTCACCAACCCTCTAAATAGGTAGTGCTGTCCCCTATCTATAGATGAAGTTGAGGCTCAAAAAGCTGAGTTGTTTAGTCTTTCACAGCCAGAAAATGGCAAATTTAGGTTTTGAAAGTAGGTTAATTTGAGTCCAGAATCTCTATCTTTTCTGCTGCTGTCCTATTTTCTGTCTCCTATTTTTGAATTCTTGAATTCTAGTCTTAGAGCTGGAGCTCTTTGCTATCTGCTTTGTGCCTTTCATCAAGAACCTTGAAATTTGGCATGTTGCCCTATTATGTTTTTCCTGATTGCTGGGATAGCACCTCCTTATCAGACCTCTACCACACAGGCCCTGCTTGCCCAGATCGCTGCCTATTGCTTGCTACTATAGCTGTGGATACTATTTTTTAGCTGTCTAGATTGCCTTTTGTTATTGCTGAGTTTCCCTTTCTCTAATTTTTCCTGCTGTATCCCTTTTACCACTTGAGCTTCAGTTTGGCAATAAGAAGCTTGGGCAAAACTCCTGAAATTTTGGGGGATGATTTTTTAAACAGCTCATCGTATCTGTTTGAACTTTTAAAATAAGTCTCCTTAAAGTGCATTCTACCATTGGTTTTGCCCTTTTTAATCCTCCTCTGCACTGTAGCCAGAGTGATCTGACATTCACATCCAATCACATTACATACACCCTGCTCAGGATTTTTTATTGCTTCTCCATCTGCCTCTAAGATAAAATCTAAACGCATGTTCAGCCCCTGGCTTCCATTCCAAGCCTCACTCCCATACTGCATGGTACTCACAGTGCCTTGCATATAATAAGTGCTAATTTAATACAGAGTATTCTTTGAGTAGAATGAATGAGTTTTCCAAAGAGATGAAAATTATTTAGGAAATATTTTTAAAGTAATGTTGATGTTCTTTTTCTTTTTTAGTTATTTTTTAGTGCATGGAAGTAAAATATTTTTACAAGCGCCAAGGATTTCCAAATTGTTTCATTTACATTGGAATTTTAAAAATCTCTGTACTTGGTTTATTTATATTTCCAACTTACCTTTTCCAACCTGATACATACTGTGATCAGTTACTGTGCTTACTACAGAAACAACTATTTCTAAGGTTTTGTGATTTGGAAAAGTTTTTAGGTGATTGTGATATTGTAACGCACCTTGCATGTAACTATTTTTATAGGTTTTTATCTGTGTTCACACAATTATTTACAAAACAATATTTAGGTCAACATTTATATGCAATTCTGAGATCCCTAAGGCCCTGAAAAATAAAACTTTTTGTAACTAATTTGATAGCCAAACTTGACCTAAACTGGTGTGAGGCTACTGAGACTTTATATTCCATTTATATCAGACATTCCTAAGGTACTCTAAGGACATTTTAAACCTAACCATGAATCTTAATACGAGGCGTTCATACAGTACCACCTCTCTATAATCCAAGTATTCTGAAATTCAGAACTGTTTTCAAACCAGTGATTTCAGATACAGAGTTATAGACCTGAACCAGTTTGTACTACTACCAATGTCCTTTTCTAGCAATGGGTGATAAGTGGTACTTTTTTTTTTGCAAAGATTTTATTTATTTATTTGACAGACAGAGATCACAAGTAGGCAGAGAGGCAGGCAGAGAGAGACGGAGGGAAGCAGGCTCCTCGCTGAGCAGAGAGCTTGATGCGGGGCTCTATCCTAGGACCCTGAGATCATGACCTGAGCCGAAGGCAGAGGCTTTAACCCACTGAGCCACCCAGACACCCTGTGGTACATTGTTTTATTTGAATTTCTTTTTAGTGATAATGTAGTTGAATGTTTTTTCATGTGTATTTACTAATTTCATTTCTTGTTGCATACATTCTTCAAGTTTTTTGTTCATTAATCTGGTAGGGCCTTAATTTTTTTTCTTACCAGTTTAGACACTAACTGGTTCTTTTAGCACAGTAGCCACTTATGACATATTCTAAGTTTTTTATATCTAATAATCAGTAGGAAAGGTTGTGAGTTGAAAACTCATCTCTTAATAGTATAAGGGAGATGACCATTCTCCTATGCCCAAAGTACATTGATGGTTTCTGGTTTTACTTCAAAGGCGAAGTCTTTACCATGGCTAATAAGGCCCTATGTGATCTGTGGGTGTTGCTGTCTATGACCTCATCTCTGACCACTCTTGTTCACTTTTCTCAAGGTGGCACTGACCTCTTTGGTATTCCTGGAATACCCCAGGTATGCTGACACTTCAGTCTTTTCTGCTTGTTCTTCCTTCTGCCTAGAATACCTTTCTCCCAAGTGTTCCAAGCAGAGTATCCTCATGGCTCACTCTTACTTCCTTTCAAGTCTTCCCAAAAATGAAATTCTCAGTCATGCTTTTCCTGAATATCCTATTTAAAATCGCATCCCTATTTCCACATTCCCTGCTTACCACCTTACTATATAATATTTTTCTTTATTTATTAGAATGGAAGCTCCATAAAGACAGGGGCTTCTGTCTTGTTTAAATTGTCCATATATTTGTGTTTCTTCTCCTTATCTGGTACATTTTGAGACATTTGGTAGATAATGTTGAACAAGTAGAGGGTTAGAGGAAAATAAGGAGAAACATTTATCTAATTGTCTGACAGATGAATTGAGGCTTTAAAAAAGTTTTTCACAGGGGCGCCTGGGTGGCTCAGTGGGTTAAAGCCTCTGCTTTCGGCTCAGGTCATGATCCCAGGGTCCTGGGATCGAGCCCCACATTGGGCTCTCTGCTCAGCGGGGAGCCTGCTTCCTCCTCTCTCCCTGCCTACTTGTGATCTCTGTCTGTCAAATAAATAAATCAAATCTTTAAAGAAAAAAAAAAGGTTTTTCACAGATTTTTGTAATGAAATAAAAATATAACAGTAATGATAGATTTTTTTTTTTGTCATGTTGGTTTACTAGTGAGAAGAGTAAAATTCTTTTTTATGGGATAACATTTCACTTCAGTAGAGTAATCTCTACACTCAACATGGGGCTCGAATTCATGACCCTGAGATCAAGAGTCACATTCTCTACTGACTGAGCTAGCCAGGTGCCTCTGTAAAAACCATTCTTTATACATGGCCCAAAGGCAAACAGTGAACAGATTTGGCCGTGAGCCATAGTTTGCTGATCCCTAGTCTATGCCACTATTGCCCAAATTAGTATAAACTCCTCCATGTTACAGTCCCAGATATCTTTCCAGGTTTAATTGCTGTTGTCCTCCTGATGAATTGTCTTCCATCCTGCCGCATTACTGGTGTTCCTTGGACATTTTCTGGTTTCTGAGGCTTTTAATAATCAGTACTCTGTTTTAATTCTGGAGTAACTAGAATATTTTGATAAAAGCATAAAAGTATTTCCAGGTTTTTTCCTAAAGTCAGTTTTGAATATTTAGAGAGGTAGGACCCAGTGATGATGATGATAATGACCAACATTATAAGGTGCTTTTAAGTGTCAGGCACTGTGCTAAGAACTTATTATGTATTATCTCATTTAATGTTCTTAGCAACTCATATGAGGAAACTGAGGCACAGAGTCGTTTAATAACTATCCAGGTTCATAAAGGTAATGAGGATTTGAACCTTGAAACAGTCTGATTACTGAGCCATATTCTTCTATTAGAAGTATTATTTCCATGTATGCTAATAGCTCATATTATTATAGTATTGGCACCTTTGCAGAATCCTCTCTTTTTTTTTTTTTTTAAAGATTTTATTTATTTATTTGACAGAGAAATCACAAGTAGGTGGAGCAGCAGGCAGAGAGAGAGAGGGGTAAGCAGGCTCCCCGCCGAGCAGAGAGCCTGATTCAGGATTCGATCCCAGGACCCTGGGATCATGACCTGAGCCGAAGGCAGAGGCTTAACCCACTGAGCCACCC
>NW_022631111.1:2293057-2346599 GCF_010015895.1 Lontra canadensis
ATGACCTGAGCCGAAGGCAGAGGCTTAACCCACTGAGCCACCCAGGCGCCCCGAATCCTCTCTTTTTTAACCTGACTTTATTTGTGAAAGACTGACCCTCAGTTATTTTCAACAGACATAAGGACTCATGAGGTAATAAGATAGTATTATGAGCAGATAATAAAGTTAGTGGCTTTCCCACTATTTAGACTTTACCCAAATTAAGAGGTACCTTTTATGTCATTCTCTTGATAGCTTCTATTTATTTTTATTTTATTTTTTTTGCTTCTATGTATTTTTAAGATTTTATTCATTTGAGAGAGAGAGAGAGAGCGAGCACAAGCAGGGGGAGCAGGAGGCAGAGGGAGAGGGAGAAGCAGGCTCCCTGCTCAGCAGGGAGCCTGATGTGGGGCCTGATCCCAAAGCCCTGGGATCATGAGCTGAGCCAAAGGCAGACACTTAACTGAATTCCTATTCTGCAGTTGACCCTTGAACAACATAGGGGTTAGGAAGTGCTGACCCCCCACCTTGTCATAATCCATGTATAACTTTGACTCCCTAAAAACTTCACTGCTTATAGCCATTGACCAGAAGCTTTACCTATAAAGTCTCTTAACACATATTTTGTATGTTCTATGTTTTATATACTGTATTCCTACAATAAAGTAAGCTAGAGAAAAGAAGTTATTAACAAAATCATAAGGAAGAGGAAATACATTTACAGCATTGTACTGTGTTTATTGAAAAAAATCTGCATGAGATTGAACCCACGCAGTCCAACCTGTGTTGTTCAAGAGTCATCTGTATTCTCTTTTGTTGAAAAAAATTACTGATTTTGACTCACTAAGTCAATTTCATATCCAGGGAGTCTCAACCAATAGTTTGAAGCATTTCATTAAACAAATTAGGTGCTATAAGCTCTATTGTTTGTGTTTAGTTACAGAGAAAACTCTTTATATGAAATAGTTGCTTTTTAAAGCAAGGGTGAAAATCCTAGAGGCTAGCATTCTTTTTTGTTTTTTCTGTCTAAAAAATGCTCTACACTAAACCCCTAACTAATTTAGTTATTTGTCGAAGAGAGAGAGAGAGCATAAGCAGGGGGAGCAGCAGGTGGAGGGAGAAGAAGGCTCCCCACTGACCAAGGATCCCGATGTGGGACTTGATCCCAGAACTCTGGGATCATGACCTGAGCTAAAGGCAGACACTCAACTGACTGAACCATCCAGACATCCCAAATAAATAAAATGTTTTTTTTTAAAAAAAGGAAAAGAAAAAAATTTTGTCAACCCTAGTCAAGAATATTGTGTTTGGTAGTTACTAGGATTTCCCCCCCCCGGCCCACCTTGTGTGGTTGTGTTATTGACTTGACTTACAGTTCACTTACTCCATTTTAAGGAGAAAGGCAATTTTTAAAAATATTTTTTAAAAAATTTTTTATAAACATACAATGTATTACTAGCCCCAGGGGTACAGGTCTGTGAATCGCCAGGTTTACACACTTCACAGCACTCACCATAGCACATACCCTCCCCAATGTCCATAACCCCACCACCCTTCCCCTACACCCCTCCCCCGGCCACCCTCAGTTTGTTTTGTGACATTAAGTCTCTTTTGGTTTGTCTCCCTCCCAATCCCATCTTGTTTCATTTATTCTTTTCCTGCCCCCACTATTGCCCCCCCGCCATTGCATCTCCACTTCCTCATATCAGGGAGATCATATGATAGTTGTCTTTCTCCGATTGACTTATTTCTCTAAGCATAATACCCTCTAGTTTCATCCACATCTTTGCAAATGGCAAGATTTCATTTCTTTTGATGGCTGCATAGTATTCCATTGTATATATATATACCACATCTTCTTTATCCATTCATCTGTTGATGGACATCTAGGTTCTTTTCATAGTTTGGCTATTGTGGACATTGCTGCTATAAACACTTGGGTGCACATGCCCCTTCGGATCACTACGTTTGTATCTTTAGGGTAAGTGCCCAGTTGTGCAATTGCTGGTCTTAAGGTAGCTCTATTTTCAACTTTTTGAGGATCCTCCATGCCGTAGAAAGGCAATTTTTAAAAATGATTGAATTTTAGAACTGGAAGGGAACTTAAATATCATTTAGTCCTGCCCTGCCCAGTAGGTAGGCCACTAGCTAAATGTGGCCATTTAAATTTTAACTTAATTTTAAAAATTGTTAGATGAAGCACATTTCAAGTGTTTAGTAGATCTATGTAGTGTGGCTGTATATAGGACGGTGCAGATTATAGATCACACAAGGTTTTTATCTTTTTTTTTTTTTTTTAAAGATTTTATTTATTTATTTGACAGAGATCACAAGTAGGCAGAGAGGTGGAAGCAGGCTCCCTGCCAAGCAGAGAGCCTGATGCGGGGCTCGATCCCAGAACTCCGGGATCATGACCTGAGCCGAAGGCAGGGGCTTTAACCCACTGAGCCACCCAGGCGCCCCGGTTTTTATCTTTTTATAGATGAAGAAATTAGAGCTCAGAAAGATGTAGTGACTGTTCCAAGGGAAATCAGAGCTAAAAAGTAACAGAATTAGAATAAGTTTAGTGAAACTGTGGTTTATCAGGTTTACTAGTGTAACAGTAGTTGTTGAGAAGAATGAGACCTTTGCCTTACTTAGGCTGTGAAGACTTTCCTTGCAAAATTCCATGAGTGCAGCAGAGTAATAGAAATATTTGCATTTTGAGAGCTTAATAATTGGCTAAATGGGTGTTTGATTTTTGCTGCTTGCCCATTCATTTGCACTCATTTCCATTCATTCATTTTTTGCAGTAGGATCCCGTTTGAATATTGATTTATAAACTTAGGAAGCTGTTGGGAGAGGTTAGAAAGAATAGTCTATACTAAACCAGATAAAGCAATAAAATTCTGCTGTTGATTTTCAGTCTACTTCTGATTCAAGATATAAAGTCAACATGCAACAATTAGTTGCATTTCTCTACACTTAAAATATCTGAAGAAGAAATAAACATTCCTATTTATAATAGCATCACAAACAGGAATAAATAAAATATTTACAAATAAATTTAATCAAGGAGGTGAAGGATCTGTGCACTGGAAACTTGAAGACATTGATGAAAAAAATTGAAGAGGACAGAAACAAATGGAAAAATATTTTGTATTCATGGATCAGAAGAATTAATGTTGGTAAAATGTCCATGTTGTCAAGCCATCTATGGATTTAGTATAATCCGTATCAAAATTCTAATGTCGTTTTTCACAAAAATAGCAAAAATAATCTTAAAATTTTTATGAAATCACAAAAGGCCCCAAGTAGCCTAAACAATCTTGAGAAAGAACAAAGTTGGAGACATTATACTTCCTGATTTCAAACTATACTGCAAAGCTATAGTGATCGAAACAGTATGGTACTGGCATAGAAACAAACACATAGACCAATAGAATAGAATTGAGAGTCCAGAAGTAAACCCATGCATATACATTTAACTGGTATTTGACAAGCAAGTCAAGAATACTCAGTGGGGAAAAGATAGTTTTTCAATAAATGGTGTTGGGAAAACTGGATATGCAGGTGCAAAAGAATGAACTTGAACCCTGTTTTGTACCACCCACAAAAATTAACTTTAAATAGATTAAAGTCTTAATTGTAAGGATTGAAACCATAACTCCTAGAAGAAAACCTTTGATGTTTGTCTTGGTGATAATTCTTTGGTTTTTAACACCAAAAGGTCAAGCAGTTAAAGCAAAAATAAACAACAGAGACTACATCAAACTAAAAAGCTTCTACACAGTAAAAGAAACAACAGAATGAAGGGTTAACCTACAGCATGGGAGAAAATATTTACAAACAACCAGATAAGGGCTCATATTCAAAATCTGTAAGGAATTCAGTAGCAAAAACTTTCTAATTTAAAAATGGACAGAAGACCTGAATAGACATTTTTCCCAAGGAGACATACAAATGAGCATGTATATGAAAAGATGCTTAACATCACCAATCATCAGAGAAATAGAAATGAAAGCCACAATGAGATATCACCTCACATGTGTTAGAATGGCTGTTTCTGCAGAGGAGAGATAACAAGTATTGGCAGGAATGTGGAGAAAAGGGAACCCTAGTACACTATTGGAAATGTGCAGAATAGAGATTTTTCAAAAAGTTAAAAATAGAGCTATCATATGAGCCCCCAGTCCCACTTCTGGTTACCTATCTAAAGGAGATGAAATTACTATTTCAAAGAGATAACCTGTACTGCCATGTACATTGCAGCATTATTCACAGTATGCAAGACATGGAAACAACTTAAGTGTCTATGGATGGATGAATGGATCAAGAAGATGTGTGTATGTGTGTGTCATTTCCATCCACACACAATGGAATATTATTCAGCCATCAAAAAGAAAGTAATCTTGCTGTTTGTGATAACATAGATGGACCTTAGGGCGCATGGGTGGTTCATTTGGTTAAGTGTCTGCCTTTGGCTCAGGTCATGATTCCAGGGTCCTGGGATCGAGCTCTACATCGGACTCCCTTCTCAGTGGGGAGTCTGCTTCTCCCTCTTCTTCCTCTTCCCCTGCTTGTGCTCTCTCTCTTGCTCTCTTTAATAAATAAATGAATAGAATCTTTTAAAAAGATTTAAAAGATGGACTTTGAGGGCATTATACTAAGAGAAATAAGTGAGACAAAATAAATATAATATTTTATTTTACTTACGTGCAGAATCTTTAAAAAGCCAAAGTCAAAGAAACAGAAAGTAGGGTTGTGGTTGCCAGGGGCTAGAGGTGGGTGGGGGAAATGGGGAGAGGTTGGTTAAAGGGTATAAACTTCCAGTTACAGGGTGAATAAGTTTGGGTGTTCTTTTTTTTTTCCTTTTTTAATTTTAATTTTAATTTTTTAATTTTTTTTTTAAGATTTTATTTATTTATTTGACAGAGAGAGAGAGAGATCACAAGTAGTCAGAGAGGCAGGCAGAGAGAGAGGGGGAAGCAGGCTCCCCGCTGAGCAGAGAGCCCAACGTGGGGCTTGATCCCAGGACCCTGAGATCATGACCTCAGCCGTAGGCAGATGCTTAACCCACTAAGCCACCTAAGCACCCAAAGTTTGGGTGTTCTAATACTCAATATGATGAGTATAGTTAATAGTATAGTATTATATACTTGAAAGTTGCTAAGACAGTAGATCTTAAATCTTCATATCACATACAAAAAATTATAATTATGTAAAGTAATGCATGTATTAACTAAATTAACTAACCTTGTCATGGTAATCATTTCACAAAATATACATGTATAAAGCCTTAAAATTACAGAGTCTTCTATGTTAATTATTTTTCAATAAAGCTGGGGACAAAGTTGTTACAGTTTTGTCATATTTAGTGTGCACATGTATAAGAAGACGGGGGGGTGGGGGAGGAGATAGAAAATGAGAGATCAGAAGCTTTCATGTGAGTATGATATCAAAGTAAGGGAGGGCTAGATGTAGTATTCTGAAGTATAATGATTCCCATTTTGATAGTGATCCATCTACCTCCCATGGTATTTAATTGGGACACCTTTACTCTTAGGGAGATTAATGTAGTATAATGGATTGCAAAGCTTTGAAACAATTAATTGAGCACTTTCTTTCCTTGCCGTATTACCTATTTTACCATCACTCTAGTTAAATTATGCTTCTTTTCTCTTAACATAATTTGGAGTAGTGCTACTTAAGTGACTGTAGATTGTTCCATGGCCTTGGAAGAGATAAGTACAGTAACTTGAGAGTAAGTGTTTAGACACTTCATAATAATTGACAGAGAATTTGATTTCTGTTACATCGAATAAGAAAACATTGGAGCTTGTATTTTGTGTATCTTTAAAAATTCTATTTTCTAGTTACTTTTATTGGATTTGCAAAAGGACTATGTTGGTCTATGTTCTAGTGGTACCTACTGCTGAGAAACATGCCATCTCAAAACTTAGTATTCTTTTAAAAATATTTTATTTATTTATTTGATAGGCAGAGAGGCAGGCAAAGAGAGAGGGGGAAGCAGGCTCCATGCTGAGCAGAGAGCCCGATGATGAGGGATCCCAGGACCCTGAGATCATGACCTGAGCCAAAGGCAGAGGCTTTAACCCACTGAGCCACCCAGCTGCCCCTCAAAACTTTGTATTTTAAAACAGTAGTCATTTATTTTGTTCACAAATCTAATTTGGTCAGGTCTTGACAGGGAAGACTTGTCTGCTCTATGCAGAGGCAACTGCGGTGGCTTGACTGAGGTTGGTTCACTTGCTTAGCTGGCGAGTTGGGGCTGTCAGTTGGGACCTGCACCAGGGCTGAGGTTGGGGACCTGAGTCCCCTTTCCATATGTGGCCTGGGCTTCCTCAGATATTGGTGGCTAGGTTTACAGTGTACATGTCCTTAGACAAAGTCAGGTAAAAGCTCTGTCTCTTCTTATGACCTGGGCTCAGTAGTCAGTATGTCTTTTCAGCTGTACTGTTATTCATTAAGGCAGCCACAGAGGTGTTTCCAGACTTGTGGGGTAGGGGGCATAGACTCCACCTCTTGATGGAGTGGTAAAATTCTAGAAGTATTGTTGCTGCCGTTTTTGGAAAATACAATCTGCCACAATCCATGATGGATTGGAAATTGAAAAAAACTGGCTCTTCACCAAGCTGTCTAAAAGACAGCTTTGATTGAGAAGCCTCACTGACCTAGTCCTAGATGATAATTTTTTTTTGGCACTTTTATCAGTATACTAGTTTAATGTGAACATATTATAACTTAATGTGATCGACTTAGTATGGTACATTGATGGGTTAGTTTGACCTTATCCTCCATAATGACCCCAGCTAGGTGTTGATGGTCATTAAAATATGTCTTTCTCCAAAGTTTAAATCACCCTTTTTATGTTTAAGAGAAAAAAAGCCTGGTAGGAAACTCTTAGTTCATGAGTTTGTGAGTATTTGGTGGTTTTGTTGGCCTAGGATTTATGTCTTTTTCCTGACCTGGTGGATGGTTTTCTGAAGGGGATTCCCAGTGTCATGCCTGGGCAAAAAATCTGGTGTCTAGTGTTCTAGAATCTAGTGTGAAAACAGAGCAAGGGAAAGAAGCCCAAGTGACATTAGTGCTTCTGTATAATTAACACATACTTTTTGAATACTACAGAGTACAAAGTTAAGCCCTAGGTGCTAAGAGAAATACAAAGTAAACAGGATTTCTGCCTTTAGGAACCTGCAGTATTATACAGGAAAATATACATTTGGTAGACTTGAATGCTTAAGTAGTAGTATTGTTAATATTCAAGATCTTTTTATTACTACTAATAGTAATACTACTACTAGAAGTATTATCATCTGACATTTATATAGCACTTTAAAAATTACAAATTATTTTTCAAGTAATTTCTACTTTCTTAGCTAATATTTGAGCTCTAATCCTCAGTTCTTAGCATGGTGCCTGGAACATAGTGGATGGTTAATATTTGATTAAGTAAACAAATAGATTTTTGAGGTATAATAGAATGATTGTAGTCGCTAGCATCTGGCACAGTAGGTCTTGTACTTTCTTGCAGTGTAACACTGAGATTATATAATCTCGTTAAGTTTGTTTCTTCTTCTGTGGGAGCAGTGTTAATATCTCTTTTTGTACGCTATAAAAATAGGTTGAGAGCATTGGGTATGAGCTCCTAGGATAGTGTATGTTTTCTACATGTCGTTTTAAAGTCCAGTGTATGTGATGATAAGTAGAAAAAATTACTGGTGCTGCAAACTATTAGAAGAAATTTTAGATACTGAAATTAAAAAAAAAAAAGCATATCCCTAGATGCAGTACAATATTGGATTAACTGTTGAAATTTTTCAATATTTCTTCATGCAACATAAATTTATATTTGGAATGAATCAGATATAGTAAGCATAATATGGGTTTAGTTCAGGTTGTTTTAATTTTCACTCTTTTGTTATTGTACTTTTATTTACATGAACTCATGAGAAAATTTAGGATCTCCTTTTTTCCTCCAAATTAACTTGTTGGGCCTTACATTCTTCACTTTCCTTTTCAGAGTTTGTCAGGGCTCTTAAAAATATAAGCATAGTCTTTTTTTTTTTTTTTTTTTTAAATGGTGGAGTAAGAATGCTAATTGAGTGTATTTATTTAGAATAAGAAAAGAGGGGCACCTGGGTGGCTCAGTTGGTTAAGCATCTGCCTTCAGCTCCGGTCACGATTCCAGGGTCCTGGGATCAAACCTCACACGGAGCCTTGCATTGAGCCTCACAGAGCCTCACGTCTTCTCCTCTGGTTTGCAGAGGAGAAGAGAACCTCTCCTTCTCCCTCTCCTTCTGCCGTTCCCCCTGCTTGTGCTCTCTCTCATCAAACGAATGAATAAAATCTTAAAAAAAAAAAAAGGATTAGAATAAGAAGAGATCATAGATGATGAAAGCTGACATAAGTTTCATGAAATTAAAAAATATGAGTATTTTCACTAATTAATGGCCTATCACACCTCTAAAATAACATTTGTTGACTACAGAAACAGATCAGATCTCTTCATATAAATGTAAGTTTGTAAAACATTATTTTTAATTGTGTAAAATATGCATCACAAAATTTACCATCTTAACTATCTTTAAGTATATAGTCCAGTGGTGGTAAGTATATTCATATTGTTGTGGAACCATCATTATCATCCATCCCAAAAATGCTTTTCAGCTTTCAAAACTGAAAGGCTGTACACATTAAACAACTCCTCATTCCCTCCTACTATTCCTTGGAAACCGCCGTTCTACTTTCTGTCTATGAATTTGACTACTATAGATACCTTATTAAGTGGACTCAACCAGTATTTGCTATTTTGTGACTGGCTTATTTCACTTTGCATGAAGTCTTCAGGGTTCATCCCCAAGGTAACGTGTCAGAATTTCCTTTTTAAGGCTAAATAATATTCTGTTATATGGATATATCATATTTGTTTACCCATTTATCCACCGATGGACACTAGTCTTGCTTCCTTCCACCTTTTAGCTATTGTGAATAAAGCTGCTGTGAACTTGGGGGTATAAATATCTCAAGACCTGGTTTTCGGTTCTTTTGGTTATATACTCATAAGTGGAATTATCAGATCATGTGATCATTCTGTTTTTAGTTTTTTGAGGAACCACATACTGTTTTTCATAGCAACACACCATTTTACTCTCCACCAACAGTACATTGTTTTGATTACTGTAGCTTTTTAGTAAGTTTTGAATTGAGGAAGTGTGACCCCTCTAAGTTTGTTTTCTTTTCAAGGCTTCCACAATCTCCCCATCCTTGTTATTTTCTGTTTTTGTTTTTGTTTTTGACAGTAGCCATCCTATTGGATGTGACGTGATACCTCACTGTGAATTTAATATGCAATTACCTAAACATTGATATCGAGCAATTTTCCTGTGCTGATTGGCCCAGTTTCCTGTGGATATCCATTTTTTCCCACCACTGTTTGGGAAAAGACTGTCCTTTCCACATTGAAGGTCTTGACACCCTTGTAGAAAATCATGAGCATATATGCAAGCGTTTATTTTTGGGCTCCATTCTATTCCCTTGGTTTTACGCCAGTAGTTCTACATTGTTTGGTTACTGTAGCTTTGTAAGTTTTGAATTGAGGAAATGACATCTCTAACTTTGTTCTTTCCAAGATTTGTTTTGGTTATTCAGAATCCTTTGAGATTCCATGAGAGTTTTAGGATGAATTTTTCTCTTCCTGTAAAAAATGCCAATGGCGTCTTGATAATTTTACATTAAATCTCTAGATTGCTTTGGGTAGTTTCGACATCTTAGTAATATTGTCTTCCAGTCTATGAACAGAGGATTTCCATCTGTATCACCTTTAATTTCTTTACGTTACTGTTTTGTCATTTTCAGTATATAAGTCTTTTGCCTCCTTAATCTAATTTATTTTTAAGTATTTTAATTAATTTTGATGTTACTGTACTAAGATTTGTTTTCCTCCTTTTTGGATCATTCATTGTCAAGGTATAGAAACCCAGTTGATTTTTGCAGGTAGAGTTCGTATCCTGCAACTTTGTTAAATTGTTTTTTAGTTTAAACCAGTCTTACATTCGTACAGTTACATGAGCTCTGTTGTGTTTACTGTTTTTTGTCATATCTTGTTTTACATGCTTTTACATTTAGTTTGGTCTTTCAATCTGAGCTGTGTCCTTTGTAGAGAGCATATAATTGGAGCAGGGCTTAACAAAATATCTGTTGTGTGAATCTTTGCCTTTTGATTTGAGTATTTATTTTATTTACATTTAATGCTGTTATTGATAAAGTAGTGCTGTTTTACTAGTTTTCTTAATCTTTTGTCCCTTTCTTCCTCTATTCTTTATTAATAGCCTTCTTTCCAATAGATATTTTCTAAGCTGTCATTTTAATTTTGTTTTTTGTTTTACTATAGTATTTTGAGTTTCTTTCTTAGTGGTTTCCCTGGGGATTTACTTATAACGTTTTAGTTGGGGATAATAGTGCTTAATTTAAATAGCATATAGGAATTTTGCTCCTATATAGCTCACCTTTCCTTCTCTTTTTGTAGTATTGTCATTTAGATGACATCTTTAGGGCATAATCCTGTCAACACATTTTAAGTATTGCCTTATGCAATTGTTTTTTAAATCAGGAGAAAAAGTTTACAAATACAAAATAACATTTATTGTGTTGTTTATGTTTAGCCATGTAGTTACCCTTATTGCTGGTTTTCATTTCTTCCTGTGGATTTTAGTTACTCTCTAAATATTCTTTCATTTCATCTTTCAGTTTTTTTGTCTAGGACAGATATGCTAGTTACAAATTCTTTTAGTTTCTGTTTCTTTGGAATGATCATTCTTTATTTTTGAAGTTTTGCTTTGCTACATATTGAAATCTTGTTGATAGTCTTTCTTTTAGTACTTTGAATGTGTCATTTACTGCCCTCTGACCTGCCTGTTTCCTGGTTAGATATTGTCTGTTAATGTTACCGAAGATCACTTGTAGGTGATGAATCACTTTTCTCCTTCTACTTTCAAGATTTTCTTTCTCTTTGTGCTGTAATAGTTCGACTGTGAAGTGTCTAGGATCTGGTTGAATTTATCTTTTTTGGAAGTTATTTGTTTGTTTTTTTTTTATGTGTAGATTAAATTTTAAACATGAAATTTGGGGATTTATCTGCCTTTATTTCTTAAAATATTTTCTCTGCCCCTTTTCTAGTTGACTGTTTCTGAAACTTCCATTATGAATATGTTGGTATACTTGATGGTGTCTCTCCGGTCTCAGACTCTTTTTTTTTCTTCATTCTTTATTCCTTCTATTCCTCAAATTGGATATTCTCAACTGACTGACTTTCGAGTTCACTAATTCTTTTTTGTATTAGCTCAGCTTTCTGTTGAGCTCTTTCATTGATTTTTTATTTCAATTATTTTACCTTCAGCTACAGAATTCTTTTTTTCATAAGATTTATTCTTTTATTTATTTGTTTGAGAGAGAGAGTATGAGAGTGGGGAGGGACAGAGGGAGAGAGAGTCTTAAGTAGATTCCTTGCTGAGTGCGGAGCAGGCCCCACATGGGGCTCCATCTCACGACCTTAGCCAAAATCAAGAGTTTACCAGTATTCTTTCTGCTTTTATGAAGGAGTGGATTTTCAGAGGTCTTTACTCTGCCATTCTGGACGTGCTTCCTCCATTTTCCCCCCTTTTTTTAAAATTAGAAAGTTACTTTTAAAAGACAGTTAACTACTGGGGCGCCTGGGTGGCTCAGTGGGTTAAAACCTCTGCCTTCAGCACAGGTCATGATCCCAGCATGCTGGGATCGAGCCCCACATCAGGCTTTCTGGGAGCCTGCTTCCTCCTCTCTCTCTCTGCCTGCCTCTTTGCCTACTTGTGATCTCTGTCTGTCAAATAAATAAATAAAATCTTAAAAAAAAAAAAAAAAAGACAGTTAACTACTTTGAAAACATCAGATGGGTAGAAATACAGAAATTTGAATACAACAAAAGGTAGTTAAATTTAATTACTTTCAATTAATTGGTACCCCAAATTTTTCCATGCTCTGGTTTATACTTAATATGATTCTGAACCCAATTCACTGCTTTCTTAATTGGGTGAACATTTTATGTAGCAAATAGTGTAACCAGGGCCGATATAAGTAAAGTTTATGAAATATTAACATGAAATATGTTCATCTTTTCTAGAAACTGATACTTTAAGAACCATTGGACTAGTTTCCAAGTTAATTTTTCTTCCCTATTTGTTTCCTCCTTTTGTTGCTTTGATCATATAAATATATTTTATTTTCAGTGACATTTTGTTCCTGCAAGCATGAATTATGACATTAATAGAAGGTTTGATTTATGATTATGGAAATTGTGATCTAGTTTTAAGCTGTGCCCTTTTATTTCACAAAATTTCTAAATTGAAAACAAAAAGTTCTTTCCTTTATATTTGGGTTATTCTGTGTAGGACCATTTAATATAGTTATATAAATTATTCTTTGGGAGTAAGTTAACCACTTGAAGATTAATCAGTTTGTATTTCTGCTTAGAGTCTAGTACCTGTGTTATATCGTGGTCCCTAAAATAACCCTTTGTGGTGAATGCTATTACTTTGACATTTCTGTAGATGAAGGAAATGAGGCAGAAATAAGTTAAAGAGAATAAACATCTAGTCATTTTCTTTCTTCATTTCTCTCTTTCTTTCTTTCTTTCTAAGATTTAATTTATTTTTTTGACAGAGAGAGACAGCAAGAGAATGCATACAAGCAGGAGGAGTGGGAAGAGGAGAAGCAGGCTTCCTGCCGAGCAGGGAGCCCGACCTGGGGCTCCATCCCAGGACCCTGGGATCGTGACCTGAGCTGAAGGCAGACACTTAAGACTGAGCCACTTTATTTGAGAGAGAGAGAGAGCACAAGTGGGGGGGTGGCAGAGGGAGAGGGAGAAGCAGGCTGTCCACTGAGCAGAGAGCCCAGTGCCAGGCTTGATCTCACAACCCTGGAATCATGACCCGAGCTAAAGGCAGACACTTAACCAACTGAGCCACACAGGTGCTCTGTCATCTTTTATTTTCTTAGTAACAGGTCTTAAGGTTGTAATGTATAGAACAATCTTTGTATCCAATCCTGTGACATCTGAGGTTCAAACTGAATAAAAATTTTAATTGGCATTATCAGCATTTGCCACTATTAGAAGAAATCAGTCATGTTAACATGGTGAAGAACCTGGCCCAAATATGCATTGTTAAATTTAATTTAATTTTATTATATACCAGATTATGAATCAGAATGTGAAAATTCTCTACATATTTTGTCTCTTAAGTGGTTTGACTATGTTTTTAACAGTTTTATTGAAGTATAATAGTGTATAGTAAACGGTGTATATATTTAAAATATAGTGTTTGATCAGTTTTGACATATTTATACATCCATAAACCATCACCACACTCAGTATAATGAACATATTCATTACTCCCAAAAGTTTCCTTTTGCTCCTACTGTAATCTCTCTCACCATATTGCTGGACCCTAGGCAACTGCTGCTCTGCTGTCACCAAAGATTACTTTGTGTTTTTTAGAATTTTATATGGATGGAATTGTATAGTATGTACTCTCTTTTTTTTTTCTTTTTAAGATTTTTATTTATTTATTTCACAGACAGAGATCACAAGTAGACAGAGAAAGAGGAGGAAGCAGTCTCCCTGCTGAGCAGAGAGCCCAATGTGGGGCTCGATCCCAGGACCCCAGGATCATGACCTGAGGCAGAGGCTTTAACCCACTGAGCAACCCAGGCGCCCTATGTACTCTGTTTTTGATCTAGCTTCTTTGAGCAAGTATTTTGAGACTTGTCCATATTGTTGTGAATATCAATACTTCTATTTTATTGTGTACTAGTATTCTACTTTATTAATATACCACAGGTGAATAAACATGTACCACATGTGAATAAATCCATTTACCTATTAATAGACATTTATTTTGTTTCCAGTGGTTAGCTATAACAAATACAAGTCTTTATACGGACATTTGTATTTGTTACCTGGATAGCTCATAGAGTTGGAGTAGGTTCAAATTTGTAAGAAAGTGCCAAACTATTTTCCAGTGTTGTTGTAACACTTTATTTCCCCACCAGCAGTGAATGAGAGACCCACTCTTCCCTTGTCTTTGGCAGCAGTTCGTGTTCTGTTGTTTATCTGTCTTGATGAGTATGTAGGAAAATTGCTTTATGGTTTTAATCTGCACACACCTGATGTCTAATGATGTTGAACATCTTTTTGTGTGGTTATTTGCAATCTGTATATCTTCTTTGATGAAATATCCCTTTAAATCTTTTGTCTGTCTTTAAATTAGGTTGTTTTGTTTTCTTAATACTGAGTTCCGAGAGTTCTTTTATATATTCTGGGTACAACTCCTTTATCTGATAATATGCTCCCACTCTCTGACCAGTCTTTTCATTCTTTTAGCAGTGTCTTTTGAAAAGCAGATGTTTTAATTTTGATGAATTAGGAAATATCAATTTATTCTTTTAAGTGTCATGCTTATGGTGGTTTTTCTAAGAAATAATTTGCCCAATCTAAGGTCACCAAGGATTTCTCCTATTTCTTTAAGAAATTTTATTGTGTTAGATTCCAGAGAGATCTTTGATCCATTTTGTGTTAATTTTTGCATACAGTACAAGGTATGGATTGAAGTGCACTTTTTTTTTTTTTGCATATTTTTAGCCATCTTTCGACATTACTAGCCTTTTTCTACTGAATTTTTGTAGGCATACCCCAGATATACTGTAGGTTCCATTCCAGACAACCACAATAAAGCAAATATTGCAATAAAGCAAATCAAATGAATTTTTTGGTTTCCTAGTTCATATTAAAATTATGTTTACACTATGCTGTGGTCTGTTAAGTGTGCAGTAATATTATTTCTAAAAAAAAAAAAGTACATATCTTGGGGTGCCTGGGTAACTTGGTTAAGTATCTGCCTTCAGCTCAGGTTATAATCCCAGACTCCTGGGGTTGAGCCCCATGTCGGGCTCCCTGCTCATCAGGAAGTCTACTTCTCTGTCTTTCTCTCTGCCCCTCCCTCTGCTTGTACTCTCTTTCTCTCTAATAAATAATAACATTTTAAGAATATATAATTTAAAAAAATTCTTCATTGCTAAAAAATGCTGCGAGTTACAATTACTGAGCTTTCAGTGAGTTGTAATTACTGCTCACAGATCATTACAACAAATATAGTAATAAAGAAAAATGTGAAATATTGAGAGAATTAAAGGAAATGTGACAGAAAGACATGAAGTGAGCAAATGCTGTTAGAAGAGTGGTACCATAAACTTGCTGGATGCAGGATTGCCACAAACCTTCAATTTGTAAAAACTCAGTATCTGCCAAGCACAATAAAATGATGTGTGCCTGTATATCTTTGTCAAAATTGAGTTGTCCATATATGTGTGGGTCTTATTCTGGACTCTGTTTTGTTTCATTCCTCTGTTAAGATGATCTTGATGACAATGTAGTGTCTTGGTTTCTGTAGTTTATAATGAGTCTTAAAATCAGTAGATTTAGTCTCCCATTTTGTGTTTCTTTTTCAAAGTTGTTTTCAACTTTTTTTTTTTTTTTAAAGATTTATTTATTTAGAGAGTATGTGTTTATGCTAGTAGGGGGAGGGGCAGAAGGAGAATGAGAGAGGGAATCTCAAGTAGGCTCGTCACTGAGTGTGGATCCTGATCCTGGACTTGATCTCATGACCTGAGTTGAAACCGAGAGTCAGACACTTATCCGACTGAGGCACCCAGGTGCCCCTCAACTATTTTCAATTCAAATCTTTTCAATTTACATTCAAGTCTCTCATTTTCTTGTGAATTTTAGAATTGGTTTGTCAGGTTCTATAAGCAAGCCTGCTGTGATTTTTATTGAGATTGCCTTGAATCTACAGATTATCTAACCTGTGAACACAGTGTATCTCTTCACATATTTTCTTTCTTCAATTTCTCTCAGTAGTGTTTTGAAGTTTTCAGTTTCATTGCTATTGTAAATTATATTGTTTTTAAATTATAATTTTTGTTGTTGCTAGTTTGTGGAAATACAATTAATTTTTACATTTTGATGTTACATTTTGCTTTGCTAACCTCACTTACTAGTTCTAGAAGCTTTTTTTGTAGATGTCTTCAGATTCTCTATGTAGAAGGTTATGTCATCTGCAAATATTGGTAGTTTTCCTTCTTCTAACCTCAGTGACTTGTATTTCCTTTTTTTTGCCAAATTGCTCTGGCTCACACCTCCAGTACAATTCTGAATAGCAGTGATGAGAGCTGATAGATATCCTTGTTTTTGCTTTTAAATTTTTAAAAATGTTTTATTTATTTGGGGGTGTGTGTGGAGATAATGCAGGAGCAGGGGGAGGGGCAGAGGGAGGGAGAGAAGCAGGTAGCCTGATGTGGGGCTCAATTCCAGGACCCTGAAATGAGGACCTGAGCTGAAGGCAGCCGCTTAACTGACTGAGTCACCCAGGGACCGTGATATTCTTGTTTTGTTCCTGATTTTTACTCGTAAAGCATTCCATTTTTTAGTATTCAGTATGATGTTAACGGTGTTTTCCATGTTGGCCTTTATTAGGTCAAGGAAGATTTGTTTGTCCCTTGCTTTGATTCCCTACCACCCATTTCATCTTTCTTATTACTTTCTAGCTACTGCTGAGCCATGTCATTTGTCTCTCTGTGTCAGCCAAACCCTTTAATCTATATTTATGATGATTGAAAAATAAACTGTTTGCCATTTTGTCCTTTGAAGTTAAAAGTCAGAAAGAATGTGCTTTCGTTGAACAGAAAACATTGTATTAACATTAAATAGAATTCTAAATAGAAAACAATTTTATCTCACAGTTTTAATTCACTAATCATTATGTGAATAGCCCAAGTGCTTTTTCTGTCTCTTAACTGTATGTGTCCATATTTTTTTAGTTTAAGTATCACCATGTATGTTCAGCTCTTTTGACTTAATATGTACAGATTTTTAATGCATGTAGACATAAAAAGATTTATCATAATTTTAGGTCTTTTAGAATGTTTAAATTTGTATTAGTACATTGAGTATAAAGGACTGAATATTTTTGTAGACCACAATTCATAAATGTTTTCTTAAAAAAGATGGTCTCGTTTCCACTGAAAGCAGTTGTGTACATGTATATCAATTTCACTGAAACACTTTTCAGATGAAAAAAGAAAACTGTAATGAAGAATTTTATTTGAACTTCTTCTAAAACATCATGGAAGGTTTAGCATTTTTTTTTCACAGAGTTAGAATTTTCAAGTAATAAACTTCTCCTAAAATCAAGTAGAATCATTGCTTTATGAAATGAAAGTAAATGGGGCAAGAAGTGTGACTATATTTAGTATATTGGTAACTAAATCTTGTAAGTGAAGATACCATTTTATGGAGAAGTCTTAAGAGCTGATTAGACAGTTCACTTATGCTTCAGATCTGAAGTGTTTAAGTATAAGTTTCCCAAGAAAGTAACTCAGTACTAAAGAAACTGAGTAGTGGGAACAATGCTGAGATTCTTTTTTAATTTTTTAAATTTATTTTTATTTTTATTTTTTAATTTTTTTCAATGCTGAGATTCTAAGTTAAGTACTTCAGACTGAAGATTCTAAGATATACAAGATGAGAATAGCCCAGAATATATACTTAATTTCTTATAATTTTCATTTGGTCACTTCCAGGAATACTTATTCACTGCCCAGCATCCTATAAGTTATGGATGGGGTTGAAGGTTATGGAGGGAAATACAATGTTAATTATGAGGACTACAAAAGTAAAATATTTTATGCTAGAATGTAAGTTCCATAAGAATAGGGATTTGTGTCCCCCCACCCCCAATTGATGTATGCCAAGGGCCTAGATCTGTGCCTGGCACGACGTAACGAATATTTGCTGAACGAACATATGACTAAATCTACTGGTAGTGTACTTAGAAATTATTTCTGGGGTGCCTGGGTGGCACACGCAGTTGGTAGAGCATTCAACTCTTGATCTTAGGGTTGGGAGTTTGAGCCTCACATTGGCAAAGAGATTACTTTTAAAAAATAAAATAGTTCAAAAAATTTATTCCTAATGTTTTTTAGTGAGAAGGATGCTTTTTAGGTATGTGAATATAAAACTCAGTCTATTCTTTTAAAGTTTTTTTTAATTTTTTTTGTTTTTATTTTAATTTCACTTAGTTAACATACAGTGTATATTAGTTTCAGGTGTACAATACAGTGATTCAATACTTCCATACATCACCCAGTGCTCATCACAGCAAGTGCCCTCCTTAATCCCCATCACTTGTTTCCCCCATCTCCTACCCTAACTCTGATAATCATCAATTTGTTCTCTATAAGTGAAAGTCTGTTTCTTGGTTTGTCTTTCTGTTTTTTTCCCTTTGCTCATTTGTTTTATTGCTCAAGTTCCACATATGAGTGAAATCATACAGCATCTGTCTTTTCTCTGACTTATTTTGCTTAGCATTATACTCTCCAGCTCCGTCCCATGTTGTTGCAGATGACAAGATTTCACTCTTTTTTTTATGGCTGAATAATATTCATATGTGTGTGTGTGTGTGTGTGTGTGTGACTTCTTCTTCATCCATTTGTCAGTCAGTGGACACCTGAGCTACTTCCATAATTTGGCTAGTGTGAATAATGCTCCTGTAAACATAGGGGTGCATGTATTCCTTTGAATTAGTGTTTTTCTGGGTTTTTTGGGGGGGCGGGTAAATACCCAATAGTGTGATTGCTAGACTGTAGACCAGTTCTGTTTTTAACTTTTTGAGGAACCTCCATACTGTTTTCCACAATGGCTACACCAGTTTGCATTCCCACCAACAGTGTATGAGTGTTCCTTTTTCTCCACATTCTCACCGATACCTTTTGTTTCTTGTGTTGTTGATTTTAGCCGCACTGACAAATGTGCAGTGATATCTCATTGTAGTTTTGATTTGCATTTCCTTTATGGTAAGTGATGATGAGCATCTTTTCATGTGTCTCTTGGCCATCTATATGTCTTCTTTGAAGAAATGTCTGTTCTTTTCAAAAAAAAGTTTTTAGAAATTTAAAGATTACTATTAATGAATTTTTTTCTCATCAAATAATCAAAATGAAGTTATTTAAAGCTCTCAGTTAGCAGGGTGTAAACGAGTAAGGTTTTATTATATGTTATGGGAAGCCAGCATCTTGTGACAATCCACATTTTAGACTGTTGAATATTTAGAATAGTCCATTTTTGTAGTTGGCCTTAGCAATGTAAATTTATCCTTTTAAAGTTAGTTAATTTTATCTTAAATACTTTCTGACCATTATTGTTCGTGACTTGAGGTTGAGAAGAATCTTTTGGCATTAATAGCTACTTGAGGTTGTATATAAAGCTTTATTATGTAATTTAAAAAATATATAAATCTGGGGGCACCTGAGTGGCTCAGTCCGTTAAGCATCCGACTCTTGATTTCCACTCAGATCATGTTCTCAGGGTTTTGAGATTGAGCTCCAAGTTGGGCTGTGTGCTTGTGGGGAGTCTTTTTGAGATTCTCTCCCTTTTTCTCTGTCCCTCCCCCCACTTTCCTGCTTGCTTGCTCTCTCTCTAAAATAAGTAAAAAATAAATCTTAAAAATTAAAAGATACAAGTCTGAAAAACATTTTTATTCATGAACATAAGTATAAGAAACATGAGATTTTGAGGATAGAGGGTACGTACATTTTGTTCTATTATAAGAACATTTATATATGCTAATTATAATTTTCTACTGTCCTATTATGAGTGCTTTTTGTTTGGATGTTTCCTACTTATGGTAACCAAGTTTAGGTTTCTCTGGTCTGTAAAGAACAGTGGCTTTTAACCTTACTTATAATCTACTAAACTTGTTTAAACATGGAACCAATAGATGGGTTACTTTCAGGATATGTTTATGTAAGTATGTTGTCCAAGAGTAGATTTGGGTTGTCTCTAAAAACATGTGACTTAGTTTTCTAAATAACTACATATTTGTAGAAAGGCTACTCAGTGTTCTGTTTGTTTTTGCTAAAAATGGAAGCAATACCCAATAAAGTATTTGGTTAATGTTAATTGTGTTGTATTTCAAAATACTGAAAAGTGCTGTTTGCACTTCACTTTGTAAATAATATTCACAATAAAATTATAATATTTATTTATTTTTAAAAAGATTTTATTTGTTTATTTGACAGAGATCACAAGTAGGCAGAGAGGCAGGTAGAGAGAGAGAGGAAGGGAAGCAGTCTCCCTGCTGAGCAGAGAGCCCGATGTGGGGCTCAATCCCAGGACCCTGGGATCATGACCTGAGCCGAAGGCAGAGAGGCTTTAACCCACTGAGCCACCCAGGCACCCCTAAAATTATAATATTTCAATCATAAAGGGTACCTGGCTGTCTTAGAAGAGCATGCGACTCTTAATCTTGAAATTGTGAGTTCGAGTCCCATGTTGGCTGTAAAGATTACTTACATAAGTAAATAAACTTAAAAAAAAAAATAAAAGCATGATATTAGCATTCCCTAGACCGCAATTAGAAAGTTGTGTGAGATAAGGTAAACTAGACTATGGTGAGTAGTCATTAAGGAGAAAAGTAATAAAGAGTTTTGAAAAATGGATAGTCTGTGTTTGTTCATATAGTCTCCTTTAGTGACTTTTTGAAAGTTTATATGTAGCATAGAGGATGATCAGAAGAGCCCATTAGAAACATTTGATATTTTGCTCAACTGGGACTTTAAGGAGTTATGTTCTCTTAGCATCTCTAAAAGAACGTTTTGCTCTCATAAGTGAATAAAAAAAGTTGGAAGTGCTCTAGAAAAGGTGTCTCTTCTGAGAAAGGCAGACAGTTACCTGCAAGCCAGATGTCATATATTAAGGTTCTCGTAACCTTTCGGGAGTGTGTTTTCAAGATATAATGAAAATTCTGACTAGACTTATTTGGCTTATTGTTATATTTCTTATCACTTATGGGCAGTTAGGTTGTCACTGGCATAATTGTGCCATTTGTAAAGTGGTATGTATCTTAAAGGTAGGTACTTTTCAAGATTGGAAGATTCTCATATGATATCTGGGGTGAGTTAAATAGATATTTCATTGAAACAAACAAAGAAATTTCATTGAAACCATTAATCTAGGTTCAAGTGCAAATGTCAGAAGTAGATGTGCCAGTAAATGGGGAAGACTGGTTTTGGCAGAATACATTGATATCTTTTGATCTTGTCATTCCTGTACCATTCTTTGACATTGTGATACCTTTGTGACATCAACCAGTATTCTTTTTTTGGTAGCTCCCCCTACTGTTAAAACTGATTTGCTGATTCTGCTGTTACTTATGAATTTCTAAGGTCTTTGCCCACTTTCTTTGTCTGGACCACTCACCCCAGGTGAAGGGAAGGCAGGACTGGGGAGAAGAGAAATACATATATCCATTACAGGCAAGAGTGGAACATGCACAAAGAGGTGATTGTGTGTGTTGCTTCATATTTTCTTTTTAGCTTTACAATAAGTCTTTGTATGAGAGAAAATCCATTAAATTTTTAATGCTTTTAATCAGTAAGTGTATAGTCTTTCTTTTTTTTTTTTTTTTTTAAGATTTTTATTTATTTATTCGACAGAGAGAGATCACAAGCAGGCAGAGAGAGAGGAAGGGAAAGCAGGCTCCCTGCTGAGCAGAAAGCCTGATGCGGGGCTCGATCCCAGGACCCTGGGATCATGACCTGAGCCGAAGGCAGAGGCTTAACCCACTGAGCCACCCAGGTGCCCCTGTATAGTCTTTTCTATTTGAAGACTTTTTTTGTTTTTTTAAGTAAGCTCCACGCCCAGTGTGGAATTCAGTGTGGGGCTTGAACTCACCACCCTGAGATCACGACCTGAACTGAGATCAAGAGTCAGATGCTTAACCCAGGTGCCTCATTGTTTTATATTTTCTCTTTGGTGAATATTTGTTGATTGAGTAGTACCATCGTGAAACGTGTATTAGTTTTCTATTGATATGTAATGAATTACCCAAATTTGGCAGTTTAAAACAACACATTTTCCTCCAGTTTCATGGGTGAGGAGGATGGGCGCAGCTTGGTTGTATTTCACATAGTTGCAGTCTAGATGTTGACTGAACTTTGGGAGCCTGGGTTCTTTTCCAGGTTCGTGTGATTGTTGATGAATACAATGAAATGTAGGGCTGAGGTCTTTAGTTTCTTGCTGGCTGTCCGCTCCTAGAGGCCCTTTCACTGTTGTCTCACAACATGCCATACCATGTCTTTAAAGCCAGCAGTAGAATTTCTTTTACTTCAGGAAGTTCCTGGTTTTTTGAGGGCTTCCATCTAACTCAGGCCCACCAAGGGTGCTCTTGATTTACTCAGTTGACTTGGGACTTTAATCACATCTGCAGAATCGTCACCCTTCCCCTAATTGTGGAAGGAAAAAAATCTCATCAAATTTCTTAAGTCTTTGCCACACTCATGTAGAGGGTATTGTACCGTTATCTGTTTGATTAATTAAGAATAAGAAAAAAGTTTTAAAATAACATTCACATAGTCCTTTTTAAAAAGTTTTTTAAGTTCAGTTAGCCAACATATAGTACATTATTAGTTTTTGATGTAGTGTTCAGTGATTCATTAGTTACGTATAACACCCAGTGCTCATCACATCAGGTCTATTCCCTTCTTTGATGCTTTTCTTTATGTAGATCTGAATTTTGACCTCTATTATTTTACTTCCCTCTAAATAACTTCTTTTAAAATATTGTGCAAGGCTGGTCTACTGGCAACAAATCCTCCCCCCTTTTTTGGTCTGAGAAGCTATTTATTTCTCTTTCTTTTTTGCAGGATATAGAATTCTACATCTCTAGGGTGTTTTTTCCCCTCAATATTTTAAATATTTCACCCTAGTTTCTTTTTGTTTACATGCTTAAGCAGTCAGATATATTCTTAAATTTTTACATTTTCTCCTCAATAAGTAAGCTGTTTTTCCCTCTGACTTCTTTTAGGATTTTTAAATTTAAATTTTTAGTTTTAAAACTATTTGCTTAGGTATAGGCAGGGTTGGGTTTTTTTTTTGTTTTTTTTTTTTTGTTTTTTTTGTTTTTTTTTTTACATTTTTCCTTGTTGGTGTTCTCAGAGTTTTTTGGATCTGTGGTTTGATGTCTGACATTAATTTGGGGAATTCATTATTGTTCATATAAGTTCATTATTCTTTCAAATATGTTTTCTTTTCTGCCCCTCTCTTCTCTTCATGTATCCATGTTACACCTGTTTTTGTCCCACAGAGTTCAGGTGTTGGTTTTTTGTTTTGTTTTTTTTTTTGGTTTGTTTTTTTAGTCTTTGTTCTTTTTGCTTTCTGCTTTTTGAGGATTCTCTTGATATATCCTCTAGCTCAGAAATTCTTTCCTCTGTTGTGCCTAATACATGTCTGTCAGAAAGCATTCTTCATACGTGTTAGTATTCTTTACCTGTAACATTTCTTTTTGGTTCTTTCTTAACATTTCCATTCCTGTGCTCACATTGCCCATCTGTTCTGCATGCTGTCTACAATATCCATTAGAGCCTTTAGCATATTAATTTAGTTTTAAATTGTCTGTATGATAATTCCAAAATCCCTTTCATGTCTAGTTCTGATGCTTGCTTTGTCCTTTCAAGTAGTGTTTTTTTGCCTTTTAGTATGCCTTCTAAATATTTCTTTCTTTTTTTTTTTTTTTTTAAGATTTTATTTTTAGTGGTGCCTAGGTGCCTCAGTTGTTAAGTGTCTGCCTTTGGCTGAGGTCATGATCTCAACATCCTGGGATTGAGTCCCATATCAGGCTCCCCCTCTCCAGCTCCCCTGTGTTTGTGTTCCCTCTCTTGCTATCTTTCTCTGTCATAAATAAAATCTTAAAAAAAAAAAAAATTTTTTTTTTTTTAAGTAATCTCTACACCCAACGTGGGGCTCAAACTTACAACACTGAGATCAAGGGTCACATGCTCAACTGACAGCCAGCCAGGCACCCCTGTAAATTTTTCTTGATAGGCAGGCATGATGTTGTGGTAAGAAGAACTGATGTAAATACGCCTTTAATAGGTAGGGAGGAAAAACATTCTGTAATCCTCTGGTTAAGTTTCAGTATTTTAGTGAGCCTGTGCCTCCGGACTATGAATGTCACAAGGTTTCTCAGGTTTTTTTCTCCTTTTAGATGGGACAAAATGGCTAAAGTGGGCTGGAGTTGATTATTTCCATTCTCCCACTGGAAAGCTAGAGTGTGTGTGTGTGTGTGTGTGTGTGTGTGTGTTCATCCCGGCAGAAAGCTTAAGGCTACTTTTCTCCATATTCACTGTGGCAGTCTAGTTGGATTCCTGGAAGTAAATTTCACTGTATTGTGGGAGTCCTCCTATGACTGGGCCCCCTGGAGTTTTTAACTTTGAGAATTGACCACATCAAGCCTCCTGCAATTTGCCGGTTATGGTTCAGATTTTCTTACCCATGTACTGGCTCCTTGGTGGTTTCTGCTTGTGAGTCTCTACTTGAGATCCTTTGTATTTGCCTATCTCTTTTGTCTTGGGGGCAGTGGTTTGCCCTGTGTCTTCTCTCTCTTGTGAATCCAAGCAGCCTTGGTGATTTTCCAGTCTGTTCTACTTTTTACTTGTAAAAGTGGAGTAGAGTGACTTGCAAACTCTTAACATGTGGAACCAGAAACCACCAATCCCTTTTAATTGGTGAATCTTACTTGGCTAGCCCCTCTTTGTTAACTGCTAAAGCTGTTTTCCTTATACAGATCTCATACTTGTGTAACACTGACTTTTTCTTTTAGCTTAATCTTTTTGTCACGAACAGTCTGTGATGTCAGCTGCAGTTACTGAATATCACTGATTTGAATTGGTGTTTCTTTTGATTATTTTTTGCTTACTCATTGTTCAAATTTACTACTTATTTCTTACCCATATTTAAAAATTCTGTATACTTGTGTTTCTAATACATCCTATTTCCTTTCTCTAATTGTCTTTAAAAAGGAAGTTTTGTGGATTTTAAACTTTGAATCGTAGAATGTCTGAAAATATCTTTAGCTTTATTCCCCACATGAATGCCAATGTTTTTGGTATATAATTCTGTGTTTCATATAATTTTCAAAACTTCAAAGCTACATCTTCATTGCCTCCCCCCTATCTTCATTGCCTTTTAACATCAAGTACTGTAGATATCAGTGTGTTATCTGTTCTTTTATAGGCAATGTCATTTTTTTCCCTTTTAGGTTAAAAATTGAGAAGCAAAGATCTGTAGCCTTATGTTTTCTATTTTATTTTTGTTTTCTTGAGAATAATAAGAATACTCCTATTAGAATTAGTTTAAATTTGATTATAGTTAAAATCAAGAGTATTATTGTATATATTTTAAAAAATTGAACAAACTCCCATGCTTCCCCCAGGTCTTAATTTTAGTAAAGGTAAGGGTCCTTTAGAGGTAAACAAAACAGTCTTCCCTCCTGTTTCCATTCTACAGTGTTTTTAAGTATTTGCATCAGTGAGTAATGTCCAACTTCCTTAGGTGGCATATTCTCCTACCCGTTTTTTGGCTACTCACAAATTTATATATTTTGAATTGGATTATGACTTCCTGAATAATTTGTGTATTGTCTTCTCAATGGAGCAGTTCAAAATAAAGCTCTTCCAAGCATTTTGAATATGTAGTTCAAATGATGAATTATATATAGTACCTTTTTTTATGCATACAATTTTTATTAGTGTTTCAAAAGTTATAATTGCTTTTTACTTAAGTGTTAGTTGAAAATTTTATATAATAACCTTGGTGTTTTACACTACTTCATATCTTCAGCTATTCTTTTATTTAGTGAAAAAAAATTTTTTTTCCAACTTAGACCGAGTGTGGACAGTAATGACCTCACGTTTCCGATTGCCTGCTGGCAGAACCTACAATGTACGAGCATCAGAGTTGGCCCGAGACAGACAGCATACTGAGGTGGTTTGCAACATCCTTCTTCTGGATAACACTGTACAAGCTTTCAAAGTTAATGTAAGTATTTTATGTCTTTTTTCTTCTAATAATTTCTGGTTATAAATCTGAGTTTAGATGGTATTTTAAAACTAAAACTTTAATTGTAGTACAGTTTGAAAGCCTTATTCAGTGAAGAAAGTCTGTTTAGTATGGCTTTGTAAGCTTCTGGTATAAGTTCTGATTTAAACTGGGTCTTTTAAGAAGTTGACAAACAACAGTGCATTCTGATTAGTGGAGCAGATCAATAGTATATGGGTGGTTTTTATAAATGTGCTTGAAAGGTGTTCTAAATAATTTATACATTTTGTTTATAATCTTCCTTGTATTTTCTGTGAATAAAACTTGCTAAACAAAGATAAAGGACAGTCCTGATCTTACCTGAGTCTTCTCTGAAATATTCGTTTAACAAATATTTGTTCATCCTATTTGTATCTGTCTTCATTTGCTTAACATTGTGACTTTGCCCATGTGGCATGCTAACAGTTGTTGGTTCATTTTCATTGCTGTATAGTACTCTAGTGTATGAGTACACCACAGTTTATTTACTCATTTTTTTGGTCACCGTTTTCTTGTCCAGTTTACTATTGGTGTGTATTTGGATTTTTTCTGCTTTGGGCTCTTTTCAGTAACATTACTGCGAACATTCTTGTGTCTGTCTCATTATATACAAGTGTTCCTTTTTTTTTTATTTAAAAAATTTCCAACCTGCAAAAGAGTTGGAAGAATAGTACAGTAAATACCCACAGGGGTTCCTGGGGGCTCAGTCTGCTGAGTGTCTGCCTTCACCTCAGGTCATGAGTCAAAAGTTCTGGGATCAAGCCCTGTGCCAGTCTACCTGCTCAGTGGGGAACCTTCTTCTCCCTCTTCTTCCAATCCCCCTGTGTGCTCTCTCTCAAATAAATAAATTAAATCTTAAAAAAAAATGAATACCAACATCCTTTTAGCTAGACTATTCCGTTGTTAACATTTTGCACATTTGCTTTATTTTCCTTTTTCTGTGTGTATTCTCTGAACCTTCTGAAAGTTTAGTACTTCAGCAGCTTAGGAATCTCATAATTTACCACAGAACTACTGTCATCCTCAAAAATGAAACATTATGGGACACCTGGGTGGCTCAGTTGTTGAGTGTCTGCCTTTGGCTCGGGTCATGGTCCCAGGGTCCTGTGATCGAGCCCCATATTGGGCTCTCTGCTCAGTGGAAGGCCTCCCTCTCCCTCTCCCACACCCCCTGCTTGTTTCCCCTCTCTCACTGTGTCTCTCTGTGTCAAATAAATGAATAAAATCTTAAAATCAAACATTATGAAAATAATAGTAGCTGGTATATAGTCCATGTTCAAACTGGATTCCTCATTTCTCATTTTTATATCTCCAAAATAGCACCTTCCGTTTCCTGCTGTGTTACCTGGGTAGTGATATAAAAGACTAATCTGCTGATATCTTGCTATTTATAATAGCCTGGATAGATATGGGCTTATACCTAGTGAAATAAGTCAGAGAGAAAGAAATACTGTCTGACTTTACTCCTGAATGGAAGCTAAGAAAGCTGACCTCTTAGAAACAGAGAGTAAAAAGTTTCCAGGGGTTGGGATGTAGGGGAAATGGAGATGTTGGTAATAACTGGTACAAACTTCCAGTTATGAATAAGTTCTGGGGATCTAATATATGGACAGCATGGTGACTGTAGTCAGTAGTACTGTACTGTATGCTTGAAAGTTGCTAAGGGAATAAATCTTAAATGTTTTCAGAACACACAGTAAAAGGTAATATATGAGGTGATGAAGGTACTAACTTTATCATGGTAATTGTTTCACAGTGTGTGTGTGTATCAGATCATCTTGTCCTATCTTAAACTTACACAATGTCATATCTCAATTATATGTCAGTAAAGTTGGGGAAAATAAAATATTAATCTTATTTCCTTACCAGTTTCTTAAACTTAAATTTTTCTGTATTACCATATAACATGGTTGCGAATTTATCTTTTTTTTACTGAAACTTCAGGCCATTTCACACTGGAAAAGGGACTGCAGAGCAGTACGTTTAAGGATATTATCTAACTTACTCAACTAATGTGCTTTTCCAAATGTTAAGCTTTAATTTTTTTTGTATTCTGTCATCGGTTAAAAGGTAGGTGGTATAGGTTGCCAACAAGGGATAATATTCAATGAAGGAAGTTCTTCATAAAAAGTTTTAATTAATGGAAACTCATGTTTTAGGAATTGATATAAGAAAATAAGTCCCAGGGAGCCTGGGTGGCTCAGTGGGTTAAAGCCTTTGCCTTCAGCTCAGGTCATAATCCCAAGGTCCTGGGATGGAGCCTTGTGTCGGGCTCTCTGCTCGGCAGGAGCCTGCTTCCTCCTCTCTCTCTGCCTGCCTCTCTGCCTGCTTGTGATCTCTGTCAACTTGTGATCTCTGTCAAATAAATAAATAAATAAAATCTTAAAAAGAAAAAAAAAAGAAAATGAGTCCCTTTTTCTGTTACTGATTCAATAAAATTCTTTTGGGAGGTTTTAAATAATAATTCTTAATATTAATATTTACTTTACATTTTAACTTACAGTTTTATATTTGTTTCAAAATATTGCAGATGGATTTACTGTGTTTCCCATCTAGCAAAATATTTTCTTTTGGGCACTTTGGTTAATAATGGAATGTTGTATTTTTCAATATAGTAAACAGTGTACTAATTGCTCTTTTAGAGAGACATATATTTAATGTATTTATGGGTTTTGTTTATATATTCAAATATCAGCTCTAATATAATTTAGTGCATTACTACTAGAATGATAAATATTATATGGTACTGAAACTTTTTCTACCATTACTTAGGTCATCAACAGATTTAAGAGGAACAATGTGAGAAATTGACTGTTGGATATGTAGTATATTTATTCCTCAGTGTATTTGGACCCAACTCATTCAGAATGTCCGAGTTGCTTTGTACTTTTGTGTAGATGCTGCATATTTTAATCTATGTGAATTGCTCTTTAGTTATGCTGTGTACATTAAGAGGGAAGTTCAAATCTCTGGTATTTGTTCTCCGTGTCCACCAAGTACCATAAGTCTCAGAAATAGACACTGTGGGCAGCTGCTAGTTTCACCAGCATCTCTCTATTCACTGGGAAGGAGAACTGCTCAGTTTCCTTTAGAAATTAACCAAGCAATAATTTGTAACATCTTAGCTTTTGGAGTCATTCCCTTCCCTGCAAGATTTCTGTACCACAAATGAAATGTTCATTGTTGCCAAAGTGTGCTTTTTTTCCATCTGGTATTCATCTCATCAAAACCTTTTCTGTATATTTTCCCCCGGAAGAAAATGATGTAATGAAGGAGTTGATATAACTTCATTAGTTCCTTTTTTCTTTCTCTTGCATATACAGGATTAAGATAAGCATGTTAGCATTGCTTCAGTTTGAAGGTCCTTTTTCACTGTGGTTTTGGCACAATCATTTATTTTACTGTAGCCAGCCTGTGGAGTGTGTTTTCTCTCTCATGTCCTTGAATTCATTGTCAGTCACAAAATATTTAGTGGAAACATATTAAATGCTTTAAAATATGTAGTACTCTCCGTGTATGGGACCTCAGCTAGAAGACTGAAAGAGACTGGAGGCTAGCATCATCTGAAGGTTTATTCACTCATATGACTATTATCTGAGACCTTAGCTGAGCCTTAAAACCTTATGATCTGTCTGTGTGCCCTGGGCTTCTTAACAGCACAGTGGCTGTATTCCAAAGGTGAGCATCCATAGAGAGAGTGGGAGCCAGGTTGTAGCCATATTGCTTTTTGTTATCTGGCTTTGGAAGTCAAATAATATCACTTCCACCATATTCTATTTGTTAGTGCTATCACAAGGTCACACTCAGGATCAATGGAAGGGAAATTTATTCAGTGTATAGTTCTAAGGTGCTTCATAGATAGCACTGTTCAAAGATAGAGAACAAAGCTTTTGCATTCAGGGATTTTCTTTTCTCTTTTTCTTTCCTTTCCTTTTTTTTTTTTTTTCTTTTATTTTTCCCACATTGAATTTTTCCTCAGTTTACTTTTTCACTCTTTGAAAAATTTTTATGTTAAATGGGCTCCATGCCTAACATGGGGCTTGAACTCATGACCCTGAGATCAAGAGTCACATGCTCTACCAATTGATCTTACCAGTGACTCCTCCCTTAGTTTATTTTTTGGAAATAAAATTACCTTTAAAGTACTAAAGCTGTTCTCTAAAGTATTTTCTTTGTTATCAATCTTTATGTACTTAAGAATAACTGATAATTTTTTAATGATACTGTTAGGGTCCGTGATCAAAGAACGAGACTGATTAAAGCAAAAATCAAACAAAACTTTATTTCACGCCAAGCATCAAAATCAAACTGACCGGTCAGGGCTGTCTCTTACGAAAAGGTGACGACGAAGGTCCCGGTAAGTCCGCTCCCAACGTGGCTGCTCTGGATTAGGCCTTTCTGTAGATGAGGCCACTCTGGATGAGGCCACTCCCAGGATGAGGCTGCAGCTGATGAGGTCGCTCCTCAGGGCTGCTCCCTGGAACGGCTGCTCATAAAAAGAGGCCACTCTGGAGGAAGCTTCTTTCCTGACGATGCTGCCTCCCACAGGGCTGCTCACCGAGGAAGCCTCTTTCCAGATGAAGCCGCTCCCCGGAATGGCGCAGCTCCAGCGAGGCTGTGGCTCAGGGTATCAAGGCCTCTCCTGGCAGCGAGGCCGTTCGCAGCGAGGTTGCTGGCATCTAGGCCGTTCCCCGCTGTGTGTCACCGGGGCCGCTGGTGTCGGGACCGCTGGCGTCGGGACAGCTGGCGTCTCGGCTGCTGCTGGAGTGCTGGGACCACTGGACCTCTGGCGTGCTGGGTCAGCTGGCGTCGGGACCGCTGGCGGCGGGACCACTGGTGTCAGGACCACTGGCGGCTGGGCTGCTGCTGGAGTGCTGGCGGCTCGGGTGCAACGGCGGGTCCTCTGCAGGTGGCTCCGCTGCTCCGAAGCCGCGGTGTGGGCGGGGCTGCAGGCATCAGAGCTGCCCGGGGCTCGGGTCCGCTGGCTGCTCGGGTGCAACGGCGGGTCTAGCTCTGACAAGAGCTGTCACACTCTCACAGCTCTTACAAGAGCTGTTACAGCTCCTACAGCTCTTAACGAGAGCTGCTACAGCTCCTATAGCTCTTACAAGAGCTGTCACAGCTCTCTTTCCTCTACTCCCGCCGACTCTCCTTCTTCTGCTCCTGCCGACTCTTCTGCTGCTGCTCCTGCCGACTCTTCTCTGCTGCTCCTTCCTTCTTCTTCTGACAGCTCTCCTTCCTCTCCCCTCACCAGCCTTGCAGACCTTTATGGGGGTGGTTGAGCCCCGCCCCTACACAGGTAGCCAATTGAATACTAATTCACCCAGTGGATATACCCATGCCACACCGATTGGACGTCTTCACCTGGCCTGCCCCGCCCCTACTTCCGGGGTCCACAAGCTAGTTACTCTGGGAGGGGCAGGCCCTTACAATACCAGTACCTCAGTTGTTGATGAAAGATATCATAAATCATAGATTTTGTTTTCTCTTAAAATAAGGTGAAATTCAATTAATACATATTTTAGTTATGTGATAATTTGGGTGATGAATATTTAGTTGGCTGATCCTTATACTTTTTTTTTCTGTTAAATAATATGTTAAACAATTTAGTAGTATAAATCAAGTTGCAGAGGTAGGGTTAGCAGGTGAAGGTGGATTAAGATGGGAAACTAAAGGAGTAGAGCATGAGTAAGGGGGTAGTATCAGACGGAGGAGGAGAATGAATCCCAAGCAGGCTTCATGTCCAGGGCAGAGCCCAGCACAGGCCTGATGTTATGACCCCAAGATCAGTATCTGAGCCCAAACCAGCAGCCTGATGCCCAACTGACTGAGCCACCCAGGTTCCCTGAGAGAGGATCTTAAGCAGCCTCCACACCCAGCACAGGATCTGATGACCCTGAGATCATGACCTGAGCTGAAATGAGGATGCCCAACCGACTGAGCCACCCAGGTGCCCTGACTTATTTATAATCACTCTCTAGTCTTTTACAGATGTAAAAAAGGATAGAATTTTAGGGTTTTTTTCCCCCTGATTATTGTTCCATTGACTTTACATATTGTATATGTGAGAAAATAAGTTTAGAGTCATTAGGTTACTTGCCAAAGCAGTTGCAGAGCCAGGAGAATGTGTGTGTGTGTGTGTGTGTGTGTGTGTGTGACAGAGAGAGAGAGAGAGAGAGAGAGAAGTTCTGTTAGCACCTCTTGTCAACATTTTAACTATTTTATTAAGTGTCATTTTCTAGCCCTACTTAAATTTGATATGTTAGTTCTTTAAAAATACTGTCATTTATGTGTCACTCAGATTCTCTCAGAGTGTTTTGTTTTACATATATTGGTTTATTCATGTATACAATTTAAGATTTTTTTTCTTTTTTAAAAAATTTATTTGTCAGAGAGAGAGCGTGCACACAAGCAGGCAGAGTGGCAGGCAGAGGTGTAGAGAGACTGTTACTTCTACAGACTCACTTTGATTACTGCCTTTACTGTTACTTTAGTGTGTCTTAAGCAAACATTATGTCCAGTCTCCCTTGTTTAACCTTGATATGGCTCAGATTGATTTTCGACAGTGTCTACCCTGAAAGAGAAATTACTGTTTACCAAGAATTTTTTTTAAGTAAAATCACATGTTAAAATGCAGCCGGTCATCTTTAGTGCAAAAATATGTGATAATTTGCTAATTACCATAGTGTTTGAAAATGCAAATGTTGTAGTATGTCATAGATCTTTAAAGATTTTGTTAAAAAAATTTTTTCCCTAAACTATATTATATTAAGCACTAGGAAACTCTTAATCAATCAGGTTTATAATTATGCAGAGTTAAGATTATCTTATTTCTTGTTTTTTTCCCTTTAATCCCACTATGTTTCATGAGGTGTATATATATAGTTCTTAGGTCTTGTAGCACATTTGTCATAAATAAGTTTGTTACTGATAATGACATTTACTTCTGTTGAGAGATTTCCTGGACAGTTATCCAGTGATGAATTTGTAAGTCTTTTTAGTGTGTGAAGACTTACAAGCTTAGTGACTATACAGAAGTTGCTCTACCTTTTTGTGTTTTAGATTCTTGATTTGTTTTTTTGGCGGGGGGGGGGATTCTGTGTAGAAAGTAATTGCAGATCAGTCTCCCTATGCCCTGGAAGTTATATACAGATTTTTTTGTTATAATATACATGCTATATATTGTACGGTGCATAGATATTCAGTATAAAACTCAGTGAATATTTGCATATGTATACATCTGTGGAAGTACAATAAGATTCCCTCACCAAAAAAAAAAAAAAAAAAAAAAAATGATTCTCTTGTGCCCCTCTAAGTATTTCCTACTCTATTTTATTTCCTCTCTTAGCTTTTTTGGGGTAATCTTTTAATATCCGACAGTTAGTGATTACCATAGAAATTACAAAATGTGTCTTTACTTATCAGTCTACCTTTAATACTTCTAACATGTTCACCCCCCCCAATACAAAAAGCTTAAAAACAGTTTAAATCCATTTACCTGCCTCCTACTTTTTTGCTATTATTATGTATTTCAACATCCCCCCATATGTTATAAACCCTGTAAGATATTGTTATTATTGCTTTAAACAATCAGTCATCTGTTTATTTGCTTTTATATCTATACTCTGCACTTACGCATTTCTCATATATCCATGCTTCCATCTAGAATCATCGTCCTTCATCCTAAAGAACTTCTTTTATTACTTTTTAAATAAGGTCTGTTTATGATAGATTCTTTCAACTTTTTGTCTTTTGTTATTCCTCATGTTCTGGGGGATATTTTTGCGGACAATAGAATTTTGTGTTGATAGGTTTTTCCTTCGGTAGTTTAATGATGTCACTTCATTGGCTTTCATATTTCTCTTAAGAAGTCATCTTTCACTTTTACTGTATTCTCCTGAAGGACAGGAGAGAGGTCCATTCATTCTTTGTTTTTAAGATTTTTCTCTTTCTTTGATTTTTAGTCAGTTGTCTGTAATATAGGTATATGTGGTTTTTTATGTGTGTGTTTTTCCTGATTGGTATTTACTGACATTCTTGAATCTGTAGGTTGATGTCTATAACATTTGAAAAGTTCTCATCTTTCACTGATTCAGATACTGCTTCTGACCCATTTTCTCTTCTTTCCTTCTGTACTTCAGTTACATATATATATTAGACTGTTTGACTACATCTCACATCTAATATATGTTCTACTTACAATTTTTTTCTGTCCTTTGAGTGGCTGCTAATCTGTCTTTACATGTGCTGATTGTATGGGGTTTTTTCCCTGTGCTTATTCTGCTTTTAAACCTATTCAAGGAGTTCCTCTATTTCACATGTTTTGCAGTTCTAGAATATCTCTGTGATCATTTTCATAGATTCTAATTCTCTGGTGAAATGTATCCTGTTTTAATCTATTTTCTGTTTTTTGATTCTGTTGTCTTTAATATGTAGTCATTTATTTTTAAAGTGCTTACATAAGACCAATATATAGATCACTCCTAAGTCTTTTTTGATTGTTTTGTTTCTTGATTATCAAACACTTTTCCTGCTTCGCATATCTACTAATTTTGCATTGTATGATGTATACTGTGAGTATAATGTGGAGTAGTGGACAACAGATTGGCCTACGGGCCAAATCAGCCTGGTGGCTGTTGTGTGGCCCATGAGCTAAGAATGGTTTTTACTTTTTTAAAGGTTTTGTTCTTGTTTTAAGAGAATGTGCGGTGGAGACTGTGACCCTCAAAACCTAAAAATACTTACTTCCTGGCTCTTTACTCGAAAGGTTTGCTGACCCCTATTATAGAAGCTTTGGATTGTTATCTTCCTTTAAGTAAAATTGCATTTTATTCGGGCGGGCAGTTAAATTGCCAGTGGATCACTTTGATTCTGCGAAGTTTAATTTTAGGCTTTGTTAAGGAATGTCTGTTTCAACTTTGTTTTTATTCCTAGGGCTTGGATTATCTAGGGTCTCACCTAAACACCTGTGGCATTCATCAAGGTGTCTCTCCTCTGATTAGTCTATACTTCATTTATTCAGAACTGTGCAAGCTCTGAACTCTTTGTTTAGCTAAAAGCCTCCTATAGCTATTCTCTCCTAGGCTTCTAGGAGTCACCCTATTTAACAAAATATTGTTAAGTATTTTAACCCACACTGTTCATCTCTGCCTAAGAGGCAGATGAGAACCCAGAAGGGATTTTTTTTTTTTAAGATTTATTTATTTATTTGAAAGAGAGGGAGAGAGAAACTAAGCAGCCCCATTTTCAGAGCAGAGCCCAACATGGGGTTCCATCTCACAACCCTGAGATCATGTCCTGAGCTGAAACCAGGAGTCTGACACTTAACTGACTGTACCACTGAGGTCCCGTGTGTCCCCCCCCGCCAGAGGGAAATTTTTATATAGTTTTGTAACTTTTTCTTTTTGGCTCTTTTCTCTCTAATAATCTGACCCCCAACTTCCCCATTCAGCTACCTTAGCAGCCCCGAACATTAATTGTAGTCTTTGCTTTCAGCAGGACTGCCACACTGCTTGTACTCTGTTTCTCTACACCATGATTTGAAAAATGCCCTTAAGGAGAAAGCCAATGTGAATATGGGATTTGATTTATCTGGTTTTCTTCTATCAAGGATCATAGTGCTGTGTTGGTTATTGTCTAAGGCCTACAAATGGGCTTTTTGTTTGTTTGTTTGTTTGTTTTTGGTGTATTTGGTCTAGCTTTTATAGGTGTTTATAGCAGAAGGGTATTCCAACATTAGGTATTCCATCATGACAAGAACTGAAAATCCTGATTGTTTTAAAATGTGAGAATATAGCTCATTATATAATAGTGGATTTTGATTTGAAATATTTAACATGTTGCGGGCTGTGTTTTTTGTCCAATATTCAGTTGAGCCAAATAAAAAAACTCAGGTTTCAGTTAATAATGGTAAATAATAATAGTGAATGTATGCACCCTATAAAATCAAGTTAGTCTGAGATATATTGATTGGGTGATGGGGATAAAATAGCATTTGATTTCCAAAGATGAAGCCCTATGTACATGGACCATTGGGTTTGTTATTTTAGAAGATTTCAGCTCAAGTCATCTGCCACATTTGAGATGCACCTTAATCCTAGTTGGTCTGGGCTCACTTGTTATCAGAGAAACTTTGTTTGGCTCTTAATTGTTTAACTATCTTGTGTTTGTGTTTACATGTCCAGCATCTTCAAAATCATTGTTAAATATTTTAGCCCACACTGTTCCTCTCTTAACTACCATACTAACAGTGTATATGAAGTACAGACCTGGTAACACACTATTTTATGACCTTATCTCATATTCTTTGAGGGAATAATCATTTAAATGTTTTTGCTGTCATACTGTTTTTTTGTATTGTACTGAATGTAAAGGCTGTTTGTCAAGGCCACAGGTTACCATGAGTAATTTGATGAAACTAGGTAGTTAGCTTGGGGTCTACTTTCTTGCTTTTGCTCTGTGTGTCTTTCTTGAAGTTGAATAGCATGCCCTTCTCAGCTACTTGAGCCCTGTTCTTTGAGAAAGAATATATGCCACAGCTCTGTTTCTGTGCTAAAACTTGCAAACATGCTTTCAGTATTTGTTGAAATGGTGTTGGTGACCATAGAGATGTAGTTGTTACCATACAGGTAAGCTACCTAACTCCCTTTCTGATGCACCACTGCCTCTCCCCTTAGGTAATTCTTTGTTCTGAGTCTCCTGTGGAACCAAGAATCCCCTGGAGGAATCCTTGGTGCCCAGTATGACCCTCTGCCCAGGGGCTGGTGTGGGTCGGTGTTGGTGGATGGACTTTGATGATCACAATATTGTAGAAAAGAACCTGCTTCTCATCTTTGTACCCATTTTGAGTGTTATTTCTACTCAAAATTAGATAGTTTGTTATCTATATATTAGAAATTTGGTTATATATTAAAGGTAGCATCCATTTAGTCTTACTTGAGTCTTTGTCCTTATTTAATATTCTTTTCTAAAATAAGACTTAAAATAATTATGCTTCCAAAATAAAACAACCCATATATTCATGCATTGCATGTACAGTATAACAGATTGCTCACTTTCAGAAATCTTCACTTATCCTGAAACTCTTTTCTCCTCCTCCTTGTGAATTCAGTATAGTAATATGTCTTTCTCTTAAGTATTTTCCTAGTAACTGGTTTTTTTACTTTTTTCATTCACCTTCTGAATTCTACACATAATTTTTAATGCAACTTGTTTGGTTTCCACAAAGAAAAGCAACAGCTGTAATATGTGATGAATCAGTAATACTGTTATGACAAACATTTTTCTGAATGTGCAGACACTTCTTTTTCATGCTTCCTTTGGTTTGTTTATAATAAACTTCAGTGCTGATAGTGCTTTTCACTGTTTATTTTGCATTTAATTTTTTTCCCATGTTAAATCTGGAAGTGAATAGGCACTTGAGTTTAGTAGTAGGTTAATTTATAGTGATGGATTCACCGCATATTTTTTTGATATCATTGAACTTTGACTTACTGTGAAGTGACTTTCATTTTTCCTCATCAAGAATAACTTGAGGGGCACTTGGGTTGTCCTGTTGGTTAAGCATCCAACTCTTAATTTTGGCTCAGGTCATGATTTCAGGGTCTCGAAATTGAGCCCTGTGTCAGGTTCTGCACTCATTGTGGAGTCTGCTTGAGATTCTTTCTCTCTTTCTCTCCTTCCTTGTGTCTGCTTCTCCCCCTGCTCATGCTCCCTCTCTCTCGCTCAAATAATAAAATGTTTTAAAGAAAAAGAATAACTTGAATGCAACTGTGCTAGTTTTACAAAGAACTACATAGATCATCTGGTCATGGATTGTAGCTATTAGATTATTCCACACAGATTATTTAAACATACAGTGATGTCAAAATTAAGATTAAGCACCAGGAATAATTGATAAACGAAGTTGTGGTGTAGGGAGGTAGCATAGTATAATGAGAAGTGCATGGGCCTTGGAATTCAAAAGGCTAGATTTGTATCCTGGACCTATCCTATGCTTGCTCTGTGGCATTGTCCCACTTACTTGACCTTCATATATATATAATTTCCTTCTATATAGGTGGAAATAATATCATCTATTAAGGTTATCAGGATTAAATGAATGTATATGAAGCAGTCAATAAGGATTCTATTAAGTCAATTTAGAAATGTAATATCCCTTCCTGCCCTTTGTCTTCTTTTTTCTCCTTCCTCTTTAGTAACCCAGAGTCAGCCAAATTGCAAAGTTGAGGGGCGCAGCATCCACCCAGTTGCCCTGACTTCTGACATCAGTTGCACATTTGGGAGATTTCTTTGTTTCTTTGTTTGTTTCTTTCTTTCTAAAGATTTCATTTACATGTCAGAGAGAGAGAGAGACAGCATGTGCAAGCAGACAGAGTGGCAGGCAGAGGCAGAGAGAGAAGCAGGCTCCCCGCTGAGCAAGGAGCCTGATGTGGGACTCGATCCCAGGTCCCTGGGATCATGGCCTGAGCTGAAGGCAGCCACTTAACTGACTGAGCCACCCAGGTGTCCCCATTTGGGAGATTTCTAAAACCACCCTGAGTTTTAGCAATTTGTTAGGATTCACTGAACTCATAGAGAGCTGTTATACTCATGATTATAGGAATACAGATTATGCTGGGAAAGGATACGGATTAAGATCATCCAAGGGAAGAGATGGATTGCACAGAGTCTAGGAGGAGTCAAAACCAAGGACTTCAAGTCCTCTTCAAGGAGTCATAGAAGATGTTACCTTCTCCTGGCCACCATATGTGACAATACACACAGACTGTTTCTGAGGGTCTAGAGATCAACTCCCATTAGTGAAGAGCAAAGGCCAAGCATCTCTTTGGAAAAGGTCGTTTCTTCATGTTGATGCTACAATTTGTAGTAGCTGATTAAATTATTGAGTAGTTAATATTGTGGTTATTAATTTTTATCTATGTAGTAACTTACAATTTTAAGTAGTTTTTCAAAACCAAACAGGACAAAGCATATAATGAAAGCTTAATGACATGCTCCCACCTTCTTATTTATTTATTTATTTATTTATTTATTTATTTATTTATTTATTTTTCCAGTTGCCAAAGGCTATATTGGTATGTATGTTTTAGAAAATAAAGATTGATTCTGTTACTTTCAAATCAGTGGACTGAAGAGCTATGTCTAGGGACACATCAAGAAGTGACAAAGGGGACTGATGCTTTGGTCACATTTTATTCATACAGTCAAAAGCACAAGACTTGTAGTCAACCAGTTCTTCAGGTTTAAACCACAGGCTGATTTCTTTCTCTGTACTTTTTATTGAATTGCTGCTATGAATGTTGTTCTTGCCAACTTTAATCCAAAAATCCTGGTTGGTGCCTGGCTTAGAATCTGCTGAGTTGGTCTCCCCAAGCATCACTTGCTTTGTTTTCTCCACAGTCAGTCCCACCCAGACCATGACCACAACTGGCCTGGAGCTCATGGGCTTCAGCAGCCCTGGGAAGAATGGGTGGTCCTTCAGGTCAGTGGAGTGCTGCTTCAGGAGTTTCTCAGAGGCCTGTAGGAGCTTCATGGCCATGAGATGGAACCCTTGCTGCTCCAAGTGCCTGATGATATCACCTACCAGGGCCCACTATACACTGTCCAGCTTGATAGCAATAACCCTACGCTCCAGATCTGCCATGGCCAGGGTGCTGGCTGTGCGCTCCTGCTTGGTGGGACTGGAATCAACTCTCGCTCTTTTAGTGCTAGTTTCCAAATACCTTTGGAGTTATATTTTAGGCATTTACTCCATTTTTCTGTGCTGGTTTATGTTTTTTTTATTTTGGACATAATTATTATTTTTTTACCACTCTTTCCCCAGTCTCTTTTGGACATTATATTGACTTCCTATTATGCAAGATGAGGATTTAATATTTAGTCCATTTTACATCTTCACACCCCCCAAATTCTTTTGTCATAATTTTTATTTAAATCTGTGTATCTATTTATCTATCCCTCTATCTAGTATTTATGTATCTTATATTTGTCAGAATTACATTTCTAATAAAAGAAACTAGAAATAACCATAACTTAAAGAAGCTTAAAGTTCATTTTTCTTTCACATTAAAGAATTCTGGAGATTGACAATCCAGGAAAGGGATAGCAACTTCATATTTAGCAAGGAGTCAGGCTCCCTGTTTGTCCTTTGCTTCAGGAAAGTTTTTAGAGCTCTAACATGCTTGTCAGCTTTTCGGTAGGTGGCAGTGTTACCCAAAACTGGGTTTGCCTGTTGGTGGTTATTGAACCAAAAGACACAACTAAGCCAAAGAACAGGAAGAGAAAGGGTTTTACTTGCAATAAGTAGAGGAGAAAACACTGGGGATCTTTCCCAAAGCAGTTTTTCCTGAACAACAAAATTGAGGAAGTTTTAAGCTAAGAGTGTGCACATATTCATGTAGGGGCTTGCACAGTGGGGAGTATAGTGTGGAAGGGTTCGGGAAGAAGTAATCTGAGGGTGACTGAGTCCAGGTCAAAGTCATGAGGGCCAGCAGTCATCAGTTCTTTGGTTCCAGTTGGTCTGTGTCTGAGTGCTCAGAGAGGTTTAGATCCTACATAGATAACTCAAGGATGTATATATCAGGTCAGTTTTAACTTTTGAGTTGGCACTGGGAGTTTTACCATTGATTTATTATCCCTGATATGCATATTATATCCTGTCCTGATAGTGGCTCTTTGCTCTTCGATCCTTTCACAAGATGGCTGGAAGCCTAAAATGACTTTTCTTATGTCAAGAAAGTTCTGTCTCTCTTCATTTTTCCAGGAACCTCTAACTTTTTCTGCTTATAAGTAGGGGAAAATGGAGAAGCAGAAAGGGCACATGCCAGTTTTGTTCCCGAGTCTTAAGGATCATTGCTTATAAATTCTACCCTGTAGCTTCTAGTTACATCTTAATGGCCAAAATTTAGTCACATGCCCTCATTGGGGCTGCAAGGGCTGGGTATTTTATTTTTATTTTTTTAAAGTAGGCTTGATGCCAATGTGGGGCTTGAACTCACAACCACCTTGAGATCAAGAGTCACATCCTCTACTGACTGAGCCAGCCTGCCACCCCAGTGCTGAGTATTTTAGATATTATTGCTATCCCAAACAATACTGGAGTTTTATTTTATTTTAAAGATTTTATTTATTTATTTGACAGAGATCACAAGTAGGCAGAGACGCAGGCAGAGACAGAGAGAGGAGGAAGCAGGCTCCCCGCTGAGCAGAGAGCCTGATGTGGAGATCATGACCTGAGCAGAAGGCAGAGGCTTTAACCCACTGAGCCATCCAGGCGCCCTTGGAGTTTTATTTTAAAGAAGTGAGAGAAAATGGGTATGATGTGGGCAGCTGGCAGTTTTTGCCTTAATTGGTGTCCTTGTTTACTATTTTTGTGATTGTGCAAATTAATTTACTGGAAAGTCAAGAGTATATTTTGATGATATTTTATTTTTCCTAGAATAATTCATTTTCTCTTTTTAGAAATATACTTAGTTTTCTCCCCTTAGCCTTTATTTTTTGTGTTTTCAGATTATAGGCATACCTCATTTTATTACACTTCGATTTGTTGCACTTTGCTGAGACTACTTTTTTTTACAAACAGAAGGTTTGTTGCAACTCTGTATTGAGCAAGTATGTTGGCTCCATTTTTCCAACAGCATTTGCTCACTTTGTGTCACATTTTGGTAATTCTTGAAATATTTTAAACCTTTTCATTATTATATTTGTAATGGTGGTCTTTGATGTTACTATTGTAATTGTTTTTGCAGTGGCATGAACTACATCTCTACAGTTAATCTATAACTGATTAAATGTGTGTGTTCTAACTGTTCCCACTGACTAGTTGTTCCCTTACCTTTTTTCTTTCTCCCTCTCCTTGGGCCTCACTATTCCCTGAAACATAAGAATATTGAAATTAGGACAGTTAATTACCCTACAGTGGCGTCTTCATGTTCAAGTGAAAAGGAGAGTTGCATATTTCTCATGTTACTTATTTTTTTAGAGCAAGATCGTACATGCGTATGTGTGGGAGCAGTGTGAGGGGCAGAGGGAGAGGGAGAGACTCTTAATTAGGCTCCACACTACCACAGGGCTCAATTTCATTACCCTAAGATCATGACCTGAGTTGAAATCAAGATTGGATGCTTAAACCAATCCACGCACCTCCTTGTTTCTCACTTTCAATCAAAAGTCAGAACTGATTAAGCTTAGTGAGGAAGGCATGTCAGAAGCTGAGACAAGCTGAGAGCTGGGTCTTCTGCGCCAGTTAGGTTGTGAATGCGAAGGAAAATTCTTTAAGATTAAAAATGCTACTCCAGTGAACACACAAATGATAAGAGAATGAAATATCCTTATTGCTGGTAAGGAGAAAGTTTGGTCTGAATAGAAGATCAAACCGGGCACAACATTCCCTAATCCAGAGCAAAGCCCTAACTCTCTTCAATTCTCTGAAGGCTAAGAGAGGTGAGGAAGCTGTAGAAGAAGAGTTTGAAGCTAGCAGAGGTAGTTTCATGAGATTTAAGGAAGGAGGCGATTTTGCTAATGTAATGTAAAGGCCATTTGCTACAAGGTAAAGCGGCCAGTTCCAGAAGATCTAGCTACTTGAAAGTGTAGCTACACTACACTAAACAACAGATTTGCAAAGTAGACAAAACAGCCTTCTTTTGGAAGAAGATTCCATCTAGGACTTTGACAGCTAGAGAGAAGTCAGTTCTTGGCGTCAAAGCTTCAGTGGACAGGCTGACTCTCTTGCTAGGGGCTAATGCAGCTCCTGACTTTAATTTGAAGCCTGTGCTCATTGATTATTAGAAAATCCTCAGGTCCTTGGGGCACTTGGGTGGCTTAGTCATTAAGCATCTGCCTTTGGCTCAGGTCATAATCCTGGGGTCCTGGGATGGAGCCCCACATTGGGCTCCCTGCTCAGTGGGAAGCCTGCTTTTCCCTCTCCCACTCCCGCTGCTTATAGTCTCTCTCTCCCTGTGTCTCTGTCAGATAAATAATTTTAAAAATTTAATTTATTTTTAAATTATTATTGAATTATTAAATAAATTATTATTTAAATAATTAAATAAATATTTAAATTAAATAAATATTTGCATTAAATTAATTAAAATTAAATAAAATAAAATAATTAAATTAAATAAATAATTAAATAAATTGTTATTATTTAATAATTTAAAAAATCCTCTGGTCCTTAAGAATTATGCTAAATCAACTCTCCCTGTGATCCATAAATGGGAAAACAAAGCCTGGATTATAGCATATTTGTTTACAACATGGTTTAGTGAATATTTTAAACCCATTATTGAGACCTGCTCAGAGAAAAAGATTTCTTTCAGAATTACTGCTCACTGACAATGTGGCTGGTCATGCAGAGCTCTGATGGAGATGTAATGCTGGCTTCATAGAGTGAGTTTGGAAGTAATCCTGCTTCTACCATCTGAAAGGAATCGTAGAGAATTGATACAATTTTTTCTAACATGTTTGGTATAATTCACCAGTGAACAGGGCTGGTTCTGATGCTCTCTGCTTTGGAAGTTTACTTAATTTGCCTTAACATTTTAAGCAGTAAGTTGCTAATTCTTTCTCCTTAATAAGTAGAACAAAAATGGATGATTGTTTACAATGAAATTTGAAACTACCTCCTTGTATTTGCATTCAAATCAGGTGTTTATTTTTTCAGTTTACCTCCCCTTCCCAATTCTATTTTATGTGAGTTTTGGCAGACTATAACAACAGTCATCTTACTTTCTTGGTAAGTAGTAATTTTGTAGTCTAGTTATTCCATAATGTATACATATATCAAAGCGTCTCATTGTACTCCTTAAATACATACAATTTTATTTGTCAACTATAGTTTAATAAAGGTTGAAAAATAGATACTACAACCTTGCCTCAGCCCTCATTCTTCTACTTAAATTGCTTACTCAGAGTTTGTCGTGTAGTTGAGAAATTAGCTTCTCGAGGCTTACTGTGTTTCACTTCTAACGGTTGTTAGAACTGCTACCTTCTTTTAAGGAAAGCTCTTATATCTCTGATCACATTCTGTATCTTAATCAGTTTTGTACATATTGATGTTCCTTTAGGATTTACTATTGTTTTTGTGTCTTTCATTCTTTCCTGGTTTATTTACATGTATGTTGGATTACAGATATTTGAGGATTTTTCAGAGGATTTTTCAATCCCCTTTTACTAATTTTGATTTTAATTTCGTTATGTTTAGTGAGTGTGCTTTGTATAATTTCTGTTCTTTTAAATTTGATAAGGTTTGCTTTAATAAAGTTTATTTTAAATTTGATAAGATTTGTGGCATATTTTAGTGAATGGTATAGCCCTTGGAAAAAAATGTACATTCTGCTTTTTTTGCATGGAGACGTCTATAAACGTCAGTTAGGTTATTGACTCATAGTGTTTTTATAACCTTGCTGATTTCTCTCTTTGCTTTGCTCTGTCAGTTTTTCAAGGAGGAATGTTAAGTCTTCAACTGTAATTGTGTAATTGAACATTTGTGTATCAATTATGTTAGTTTCACCTCTTGTATTTGTATTACCTCTGTTGTATTACCTATTTATGATTGTTACTTCTTCTTGGTGAGTTAACTCGTTTATCATTATGTAATGTCCGTCTTTATCCCTGGTCATTTTCTTTCTTCTGGTTCTTTCTTTCTTTCTTCTCTGTCAGTACTCTTCATCTTCCATTTGAGTAGTGTTTGTGTATTGTGTTTCTTCATTTTATTATTATATTAATGTATGTACATTTTTATATTAAAGTATAAATTTAGTAGGCAGTGTATAATTGGGTCATCTTTAAAAATACAGTCTGACAGTTAATGTCTTTTAATTGAAATGTAATGAAATTATTGAATTCATTCAATTTAGTCCTTCCATTTTTAAGTTCTTTTGTTATCCCTTCTGTTTTTTGTTTCTTCTTCCTTTCTTGCCATCATTTGGATTATTTGAATATTTTTAGTATTCAGTTTTGGTGTATCTTTTTTCTTTATTGTTTTTTCAAGGTTGCTGTATCGATTATAATATATATGCCTACTTTTTACAGTGTACTTATATTTCCCATTTTATGAGACACCTGGGTTGCTCAATCAGTTAAGCTTCTGCTTTCGGCTCAGGTCATGATTCCAGGGTCTTGGGATCAAGTCCCGAATCAGGCTCCTTCCTCAGCTGGGAGCCTACTTCTCCCCCTGCTTGTGTGCTCCATCTCTCTCTTTCTTGCTCTCTCTCTCTCTCTCTCTGAGACAAATAAATAAAATATTTTAAAAAAAAATGAAAAATAAATGGGATGTTTGGGAGGCTCAGTCAGTTAGGATTTCATGTTTTACCACTTCAAGTAAAACTATACAGTTCCATCCATACAGTTCCCTATTCCCTCTCCCTTTTTCGGGTATGTTTGTCATATGTTTTAATTTTACATGGAATGAAATCTCCCCAAATATGCATAAGTTTTACTTTCAATAGTAATGCATATTTTATATAATTTATTTTTTTTTACTTTTAATTTGAGAGAGAAAGAGGAAGAGCACAAGCAGGGGAAGTGGCGGGGGCGGGGTGGGGGGAGAAACCAACTTCCTGCTCTGCTGGGAGCCAGATACAGGGCTCATCCCAGGACTTGGAGATCATGACCTGAGCTGAAGGCAGACGCTTAACCAACTGAGCCACCCAGGTGCCCCTATAATTTAGTAGGAGAAAATAGTTTTTTATATTTACCCAGATACTTCATTCCTTTTGCTTGAGGTTTCCGATTTCCCTGTGGTTTCATTTCAATTAAGTGAAGAATTTCTTAAGTTCTTTTAATTTTCCTTTGTGTGGCAGTGTTTTGAGTTGTCTTACAATTGAAGAATATTTTCAATGGCTATAGATTTCTAGGTTGATAGCTCTTTTTTCTCTGTACTTTAAATATGTAGTTTGGCTGTTTTGTGACTTCCATAGGTTTTGTTTGTTTGTTTTTGTTTTAAGATTCTATTTACTTGACAGAGAGAGCACAAGACAGAGGAAGAAGGAGAAGCAGGCTCCCCTCTGAGCAGGGAGACTGATGGGCGCCTTGATTCTAGGACCCCAGGATCATGACCTGAGCCGAAGGCAGACACTTAACCAACTGAGCCGCCCAGGTGCTCCACTTCATAGTTTTGATCCAAACTCTGCAGTCATTCAAATTACTGTTTCCCTATGTGAATTGTATATTTTAAACATATTCTTGTCCTTTAAGTTTTTTTTTTTAAATTGAGTTTATCTTTCAGCAGGTTGATTTTGATGGATCTGGCCTTGGTTTTATTAAACTGAGATTTTCTTATCATTAAATCCATTCCTTGGAACAAATTAGGATACTTTTCAGTTGTTACTTTTTCAAATATTTTTCTTGTCTTTTTCAGGAACTCTAGTAATGTGAATTTTAAATTTTGTCCTGAGTCTCTGTTCATTTTTTATAAAAACTTTGGCTTTCCTTCAGATGGTATCTTTTATCTTGAAAACTGTTTAGATTTTTCTGATTCTAGTGTACCAAGTAACTTTTTTATTGTATCCTGGACATTTTGGAATCTTAGGAGATGCTGTGTCTTTTTAAAATCCATTCTGTAATAGTAATTTTGTTGTTATTTTAGTGGGTGATTAACCCAATACTCAAATACTTCTCATTTTGGGGGGCATTGGTTCCAAACTGAATTCACTTCCAAAGCCTGTGATCTTTGGATCTGACTTGGCATGCAGCATTGAAGGGCTAGTTTGAGGCTGACGCTGTAGCTCAGTTCTCAGTCACTGCTGTGGTTCTTTGGATGTATTCAGCACACGCACAGCTTTGGCAGGAGCCCAGGACTTATGCTGATTTATAGTCTCCTATACTTTGCAGGCTTTTCTCCACGTTTTCTGGATTCTGGTGGCCACTTTTCATAATTACTGTGCTCAAACGGTTGAGATTCTTTTCTGTGTAGTGCAGTCTTTCTTTGTTGGGCAGTGCTGTAGGATTGCCTTAGGGTGTAGTGCTGAGAGAAAAGTGAAGTATAAAAAACAAACAAGCAGAGATTGCTCCCTACTCTTCAAAAAACCCTTTTTTCCTGTTCCTCTATACAGAGATGGGTGCTCTCTTGGGTGTTTTAGTTCCTACAGTATCATCACCATGGCCATTCCATTACATAACTGGGGTTGTCCCTGGGGCAAAGCTGGTAGAGAGAAAAATGTGTCCCCACCCCCCCAACACACTCTTCAGTTCACAGGGCTCCTTTTCTTCCTTTGTCTTCTTTTGCTGCCGTGCCTACTGTGTAGTTCCCTAATTCGACCCATCTTTGAGTCAAAGGTTTAAGTAAAGAAAATTAAAGGGGAACAGAAGAACACCTGGAAAGTTCACCATATCTCAGATTGCAATTTTGCCTCTCCACTCTAACTACTGTAATTTACTTTTTTATAATTTTACTTTTTTGGATTACTTATATAATTGCTTTATATATTTTTATCTCAAGTCTTTAGTTGTAATCAGTGAGAAAAGTAGCTTCTACTGTGCTTATTTCATGTTGGTCTACAGCAGAAATTGAATATAAATCTTTTCTTAGCTACCTTATACTAGAACAAGTTTTTCTTTGGTAGTTGTGTAGGATCTTTCCTACTTTGATACTTGTTTCTATAAAGTGACACTTGACTGACTCTCAGCTTCTCATCTGTAGAAATTTTCCTGCTTATCAGTATGTTCTCTTGCTTAACCTAGATACCACATGACTATGCTTTTATTTTTTATTGTTTGAATAATATTTAGAATATGTTTCTCTAGAAACAGGTTTCTTCTATATATCCAGATGAGTATTTTGTTGGATAATTTTACTGAGTATGGCTCTCTTCTTAGTTGTAGCTTTATGTCTGTCAAATAATAGTAATCATTCAGAATCATGCTGTTTTTCCTTAGAGCTTTCACATCTGTTTTTGATTCTTTTTGTCAGTAACAATGTGGCCTGACAATTACCTCTTTTTCACAGAGAATTGAAACCCAGGGAGTTTGTGCCCTGCTAATAGCTACAGGCCAAGTAAGTGGTAGACGAAGACCAAAATCCTGGCTCTCCGACTCTTCAAACTGATGCTTTTATCTTCCTCACCATCTGCTGTTGGTTGACTGGTGTGTTCCTTCTCTTTATCTTCTTCTGATCAGTGACACAGATTACAGATATGTTAAAAGTTGTGGTCACGAAAGATTGGAGATAAGTACTCCCTGGTGCTGTTTTTGTTATAATTTTGTATGTATAGGAATTTAATCGTGGGCTCTGAAGGAAGGCTTATTAGAAGTTTACATTGCTGTCTCCACATCTCAATTTCATAGGTCTGTTTTGGGGCTCAGAAATCTATATTTTACAAGAGTACACAAGATAATTTGGAATCCAGTTTGTCATCTCTGTCCTTACAGAAAAACAGTTGGGAGGGATTGAAGACTGCCTTGGCCTTATTAATATTCTGCAATTAGCTATTATTTATAGAGCACATTTTCCTGTTTATTCATTACATGTACTAAATGGGACATAATGAAAATCCATGTTTACAGCTATATTATATTTAATGTTCTCACTCATAGAGTAGGTTTTCTGCTCAGTATTTTTCTAAAAAATGTGAAACTAATGTATAGTTTTATAAGTGTTGTCTTTAGCAAGAGTTTTGAGCCCGTGTACATCTACAGTGATAATTCTCAAATGGGGCTGATTTTGTACCTGCTCTCCCTGCCCCAAGGGACATTTGGCAATGTCAAAACATTCTAGTTGTCACAGTTGGTAGGAGCTACTGGCATCTGGTGGGTAGAAACCAGGGATGCAGCTAAACATTCTGTAATACACGGGTTAGCCCTCTGCTCCCAGAATTATCTGACATGAAATGTCCTAAGTGCCAAAGTTGGTTGAGAAACTGTGCTCCAAAATTAGTGTTAAATGAAGATTTTTTTGATTAATACATTTATTTGCTGAAAGAATCTTCTTTTAGTTGCAGTTTTCTACCAGTTGGGTGTTCTTACTTTTGAAAAGTTAGGAGTCAAGAGATTTTGTTTTGCTCCTTAGCACACTCCTATACACAAACATTTCTTCTTCAGTTGATAGTTTGCATTGTGCATTTGTGTATTAATAACATTGGGTAAATGAGAATGACTACAGTAAGACAGACCAGTGCACAGATCTCTCATCTCCCTGTGAAAAAATCTATCTTAGTTCACCTTTAAAGGAAGGCAAAGAAGGAAAGTAGGATGTTTTAGGGACTAATTTTGAAATAAGGGGTTTCTCCTGTGCAAAGAGTAAAATCTGCAAGTTTTGTGTGCATCAGGAAGAAATACATCAGATGGGACACCTGGGTAGCTCAGTCAGTTAAACATCTGCCTTCAGCTCAGGTTGTGATCCCAGGGTCCTGGAATCGAGTTCCACATCAGGCTCCTTGCTCAATGGGGAGCCGCCTTCTCCCTCTGCCTGCTGTTCTTCCTGCTTGTGCGCGCGCTCTCTTTCTCTCTCTGACAAATAAATAAAAAATCTCTAAAAGAAAAAAGAAAATACATTAGAGTCCCCACTGGGCCACTTACTTGCTAATTTTCCTTGGTAAAACAGAAAATTTTCCCAGTCTAAATGATTATGAATCATGTTTCATTGAGGGTTTTGGCAGTCACGAAGAGCAAAATTAACTTTTTATTTGAAGTATAACATACATAAAATAAAAATCAAATCTTAGGGGCGCCTACCTGGCTCAATCAGTAGAGCATGCAACTCTTGATCTTGGGGTCATGAGTTCAAGCCCCATGTTGAGCGTGGAGCCTACTTAAAAGAAATCCTAATGTAAGATTGATAAGAATTATGAAGTGAAATCTTCTGTGAAACCCCCATTGAATCAAGATATAGAATATTACCAATTTGTTAGAAGCATCCCTTGTACTTCCTTCTTATTAGTTTTCATTACTAGCCCAGAGCAGTCACCAGACTGACATAGATTAGTTTTGTCTGTTTTTTACTATTATTAGAATAAATCATTTGAAATTGCTGTTTTTGTATGTTGGTGTCCACAGTTTCATATATAGTTCAACCTAAATATTACCCCCCGCTTCTGTATACTACTCCATTTCTGGTAGCCATTTTCCAAAAATGGCCCCTCAGTGAACTATACCTCTTAGTATTCACACTATTGCAGAATTCCTCACTCCTGAATTTTGTTTGGTCTTTGTGATTCGTTTTTGTCTATGGCAGTAAAGAAGACTCTGTGACATGAAGCCTTCCACATTCTAGCTGAGTCTCTTAGAACTCACACTCTTGGAACAGTCTCAAAATCCAGTTGTCATGCTGTGCGAAGTCTGTACCGTATGGAGAGGCCATATATATAGGCTTTCTCGTTAACAGCCCCAGCTGATATTTTAGCCAGCAGTTGGTCACAGTTGCCAACAATGTAAGTGAGCCATCTTGTAAATCATGGTACTGTCAAACTTCAGATGAATGTATTAGCTGCCGTCTAACTGGAACCACAAGTTAAGAACCAAAGCTGGGCCTGTCAACCCACAGAAGCATGGGATATTAATACTACTTAAAAAATATTTTGGTGTGTTTGCCATAAAACAATAGTGAGATATCATTGCACGAGTATACCAGAATTTATCCAATCCATTTTTTGTGGACCCTTGGTTTGTTTGCGCTGTGGGGCTACTATGAATACTGCAGCTCTATGCATTTCTTAGACATATATGTATATTCATGTATATATATATATACATACTTCTGTTGGGCAGATATCTAAGATAGAAAGGCTGGGTCAGATATTGTGAAACAGTTTTGCATGTACACTTCCACCAGCAGTTTACGAGAGTTACATGTGTTCTACATCCTCACCAACATTTGATATTTTTATTTTTTATGATTTTTTACATTCATATTCAATTAATTAACATGTAGTATATTATAGGCTTCTCAAAGGTAGAGTTCAGTGATTCATCAGTCTTACAGAACACCCAGTGCTCATTATATCACAACACTTGGTATTTTTACATTTTAGCCATTTTGATGCTTGTGTTGTAGTATTGCAGTTTTACCTTCTACTAATTAATTTTTTCAGCATTTAAAAAAACAACACCAATCTTACTCTTCCAGTGAATAAAAAGTAGCAGTTTACAACTCATTTTGCAAAGCCAGTATAACTTCCATATTAACAGCTAGTCAGATTATAAAGGAGTATTATAGACTAATCTGAGCAAAGTTTGCAAAATTTCCACACAAATTATGAACAAATTAAAACTATATATGCATGTACAAAAATACTCTTACGTGTTTATACCAAGTTAGGTTAATTTTGAGAATATAAAGTATAAAGGAAAAAATCCATATGATCAATTCCCCAGCATATTAAAAAACAAAAATGTAGTACACTAGAAATAGGAAAGAATTTCCATAAACTGCTAAAAGATATTTACAAATACCTAAGGCATACATCATACCTAGAAATGAAATACTGAAAGTTGGTGGTGGTGTTTCCCATTTAATTATTGACCACTTAATGTTTCCAGTTTTTAATCTCACACTATGGTTTGCCAGTAGTTTTGTTGACTTTTTTTTTTTTTTTTTAAGATTTTATTGATTTATTTGACACACACAGAGAGAGAGAGAGAGAGCAGAAGTAGAGAGGCAGGCAGAGGGAGAGGGGGAAGCAGGCTTCCTGCTCAGCAGGGATTCCGGATGCCGGGCTTGATCCCAGGACCCTGGGGTCCTGACCTGAACTGAAGGCAGCAACTTAACCAACTGAGCTACCCAGGTTCCCCAATTTTGTTGACTTTTGCTAAAATCTCCTGCGTAGGAACTGTTTGTCAGTTCCTCTTTGTAGGATCTGTCAACTTTGTTCTGTGTATGCTTAAACAGCTTTACTGAGATATAGTTCATATTTAAAGTGTACAGTTCATCCTTGTCATTGTACAATTCAGTGGTTTTTGGTATATTACAATATTAAATTTTGAATATTATAATATATATAACATAAAATTTACCACTTTAACCATTTCTGAGGGTACAGTTCATTTTCATTGATTACATCATACTGTTTTGCAGCCAATACCACTGTTTCCAAAACTTTTTCATCACTCCAAACAGAAACTGTGTAACCATTAAATAGTAATGTCCCATTTTCCCCTGACACCAAATCTGTGGATTTGTGTATTCTGGATATCTAAGTGAAATCATACAATATTTGTTCTTTTATGGCTTGTTTCATTTAGCATAATGTTTCGAGATTCCATGTAGTATGTATCAGAACTTTATTCCTTCTTATTCTTGAAAAAATGTTCCATTATATAGATATACCACATTTGTTCAACTGGTGATGGACACTAGGGTTGTTTTTACCTTCCACCTCTTGGGAATAATGTTGCAATGAATAGTAGCATACAAGTATCTAAATAAGTCCCTGTTTTCAATTCCATGGGGTATATACCCAGGAGTGTAAATGCTGGATCATGTTTTTAGCTTTTAAGGAACTACAAAAATATTTTCCATAATGGCCGCACCATTTCACATTCCAACCAGCATTGTTTAAGAGCTCCAATTTCTCCATATATTTGCCAACACTTGTTATTTTCCACCTTTTTTAAAGATTTTATTTATTTATTTGACAGAGATCATAAGTAGTCAGAGAGGCAGGCGGAGAGAGAGAGGGGAAGCAGGCTCCCTACTGAGCAGAGAACCTGATATAGGCTCGATCCCAGGACCCTGGGATCATGACCTGAGCCGAAAGCAGAGGCTTTAACCCAAACCCAGGCACCCTATTTTCCACTTTTAAAAAAAATCGTAGCCATCTTAGTAGGTATGAGGTAATTTTTTTTTTTTTATTGTGGCTTACACTGTATTTTTAGAATTACACTGGTGCGTAAAAGTTAAGAATTGGTATATTGTTTTGGCAAATTGCACCTTTTATCGTTTATGTAGTGTAATGATTTTCTTGATGCTTAGCAGTGTTTTTAAAAATCTATTTTATTTGTTGTAAGAATTTCTACCAGGTTTCTTTGATAGGTATGATTGGTATTTGCTTTCTTAACGATTTCCTGTCTTTTAACTTTTAATCTTTTCATGAGTTTACTGGCCTTTTGTATATCTTCTTTGTAGAAATGTCTATTCAAATTCCATGCTCATTTTATAATTATTTGCCTTTTTTAATGAGTTTTAAGAATTCTTCATATCTTCTGGATTCATGTCACTCATCAGATAAGTAATTTACAAATATTTTCTTGCATGCCATAGGTTGTCTTTTCATTTTCTTTTTTTTTTTTTTTTTAATAATTTTATTTTTTATAAACATATATATATATATTTTTTTTCCCCCAGGGGTACAGGTCTGTGAATCTCCACGTTTACAAACTTCACAGCACTCACCATAGCACATACCCTACCCAATGTCCATAACCCCCCCCCAACCCCCCTCTGCCCAGCAACCCTCAGTTTGTTTTGTGAGATTAAGAGTCATTTATGGTTTGTCTCCCTCCCAATCCCAACTTGTTTCATTTACTCTTCTCCTACCACATTAACCCCCCATGTTGCATCTCCTCTCCCTCATATCAGGGAGATCATATGATAGTTGTCTTTCTCCGATTGACTTATTTCGCTAAGCA
>NW_022631111.1:2946609-3102494 GCF_010015895.1 Lontra canadensis
TCCCTGGACACGCTGGGGACTCTCAGGTGGCAACTGAGACTGGGACTAGGTCACACTGAGCCTTGTTCTTGGCCTTGAGGGCCTACAGGCTAGACCCTGGGGCTCTATGTGTTGAGGTCACTTTGGCCAGCTCTCCTCCCTCTGGACACACATGGCGCCTCCTCCAGGAGACCCTCCTGGCATCCCTCATGCTTCCCTAAATCAACCTACTACTCTGTTTGCCAACATCTTACTTCTACTGGACTCAAGTCTCCTTAGGCTTCCTATATTTTATCCAGCATCTACTTGTTATGTATTGGGGAGGTAGAACGCACAGGAAGGAGGCAGCCCGCCCACAGGAAACACACACTCAGCACTTGGCTGAGCTTTCCAGAGCAGCCAACAATGTGGTGGGGGCGGTGAGCCCAGCTGGGGCTGGATTCCATTGCTATCACACAACTAACCACAACTGCAAGCTCCAGTCCACCTCTTTATTTTTTATTACTGAGGTACAGTTGACATACAGTGTTATATTCATTTCGGGTGTACAGTATGGTCATTCCACCGTACCCCTCGTTACTCAGTGCTCACCACCGTAAGTGTAGTCACCATCTGTCTAATTACAGCATTATTAGGGTATTATCAACAGTATTCCCTACACTGCACTTTTCATCGCCATGACTGATGGATTTTATAGCTGGAAGCTTACACCTCCTAATCCCCTTCACTTATTTCACCCCCTCCCACCTCCTCTCTGGCAGCCACTAGTTTGTTCTCTGTATTTTGGGTTCTGTTTCTGTTGTTTTGTTTATTTGTTCATTTCTGGATTTTTTTTTTTTTTAGAGTCTACATGTAAGTAAAATTGTGTGGTATTTGTCTTTCTCTGACTTGTTTCAGTTAGCATAATACCCTCTAGGTCCATCCACATCATCGCAAATGGCAAGATTTCACCTCTTTTTGATGGCCACATAATATTCCGTTGTGTGTACACCACATCTTCTTTATCCATTCATCAGTTGATGGACACTTGGGCTGCTTCCATATCTTGGCTATTGTGAATAATGCTGCAATTATAGGGGTACATGTGTCTTTTCAATTAATTTTTCATTTTCTTTGGGTAAATACCCAGTTGTGGACTTGTTGGATCATCTGGTATTTCTTTATTTCTTTCTTCTTTTTTTTTTTTTTTTGTATTTCTATTTTTAAGTTTTTGAGGCCCCCTCCATTATGGTTTCCCCAGTGGCCACACCAGTTTGCATTCCTATGAATAGTACATGAGGGTTCCTTTTTCTCTTCATCCTCTCTGACACTTGGTATCTCTTGTCTTTTTGATACTAGCCATTCTGATTGGTGCGAGGTGATATCTCCTTTTGGTTTTGATTTTCATTTCTCTGAGGATGAGTGACATTGAGCATTTTTTCATGTGTCTGTTGATTGTCTGTATGTATTCCTCGGGAAAATGTCTATTCAGGTCCTCTACCCATTTTTAAATCAGATTATTTAGGAGTTTTTCTGCTATTGATTGTGTAAGTTCTTTATTTACCTTGGATATTAACCCCTTATCAGATATATCATTTACAACTGTCTTCTCCAATTCTATATCTTGATCTTTTTGTTTATTGATGTTTTTCCTTCGCTGTGCAAAAGCTTTTTCTTTTGGTGTAGTCCCAATACTTTATTTTTGTTTTTGTTTCCCTTGCCTGAGGAGACAGATCCATAAATATATTGCTAAGGCTGATTTCCAAGAGATTACTACCTGTTTTCTTTTAGGAGTTTTATGATTTCAGGTCTCACATTTAGGTCTTTAATCCATTTTGATGTTTGTGTGTATGGTGCAAGAAAGTGGTCTGATTTCATTCTTGAGGATGTAGCTGTCCAGTTTTTCCAACACCATCTAGTGAAAAGACTGTCTTTTGCATATTTTTACCTCCTTTGTCTTAGATTAGTTGACCATATAAGCATGGGTTTATTTCTGTGCCCTCTATTGGGCACAGTTCCATTGATCCATGTGTCTATTTTTGTGCCAGGACCATACTGTTTTGAGGACTGTAGCTTTGTAGTATAACTTGAAAACTGGGAGCATAATGCCTCTAGCTTTGTTTTTCTTTTTCAGGATTGCTTTGGCTATTTAAGATCTTTTGTGGTTCCACACAAATTTTAAGATTATTTTTTCTAATTCTGTAATGATGTTATTGGTATTTTGATAGAGATTGCATTGAATCTGTAGATTGCTTTGAGTAGTGTGGACATTTTAACATTATTAATTCTTCCAATTCATGAGCAATGTTATATCTTTCTGTTTGTGTTGTCTTCAATTTCTTTCATCAATGTCTTATAGTTTTCAGAGAATAGGTCTTTCACCTCCTTGGTTATATTTTTTCCTGGGTATTTTATTCTTTTTAGTGCAATTGTAAATGGGATTGCTTTCTTAATTTATCTTTTTGGTACTTTGTTATTAGTGTAGAGAAATGCAATTGATTTCTATATATTAATTTTGTATTTTGCAACTTTACTGAATTCCTTTATTAGTTCTGGTAGTTTTTTGGTGGTGTCCTTAGGGTTTTCCATATATATTATCATGTCATCTATCTGCAAATAACAAGTTTTACTTCTTTCTTTCCGATTTGGATTCCTTTTATTTCTTTTCTTGTCTGATTGCTACGGGTAGAACTTCCAGTACTATGTTGAATAAAAGTGGAGAATAGACATCTTTATCGTGTTCCTGATCTTAAATGAAATGCTTTCAGTTTTTCACTATTGAGTATGATGTTCAACTGGTACTTTTATCACCATCTGCCAGAATTTTAATCTCGCAACTATTTCCAAACTCGAACTTACACAATATTCTGGGTTTTTTTTTAAGATTTTATTTATTATTTATTTGACAGAGAGAGAGGGAGAGATCACAAGTAGGCAGAGAGGTAGGCAGAGAGAGAAGGGGAAGCAGGCTCCCCGCAGAGCAGAGACCCCGATGCGGGGCTCGATCCCAGGACCCTGAGATCACGACCTGAGCCGACGGCGGAGGCCTAACCCATTGAGCCACCCAGGCGCCCCTCTGTTTTGTTTTTAATGCAGTCTTCTCTGACCCCAGATTGTTGATCCCCATTATGTGTCGGGTGCTGCGTTAGGTCCTGGAGACCCCTTGTCAATACAGCAGACATGGTCCCTTCCCTAACGGAATGCACAGCCCTGCAAGGAGAAGGAAAACAAGGGCAAAAACTGACAATGCATAATTACACTGTGGCCAGGGCTTTAAAGGAAAGGAGTATGCTACTGAGTCAGATAATACAGGATGGATGGGGAAGGGTTTAGAGAGAGTAGTGAAGACCTTTTCAAGGAAAAACCAGGAAGATGAGGGTCAAGTTGGCAAAGAGTTATGTTGAGGAATAGCACTTGGAAAGGCCGTGAGGTTGAGTGTGGCTGTTGTGAGCAAGGAAAAAGGAGCAAGAGTTAAGAGAGAGAGACTGGCTCACCTCTTGTAGGCCCTGGGAAGTAGATTGGGTTCTATTCAAAGTGGGTGGGGAAGCCTTTGAAGGTTTGGGGTGGGGAAAGGGCAGGGACATGATGCATGGGTTTAAACAGTGCTCTGACATCCAGGAGGTCCAAGAGAAGTGAATGGCAGTAAGGGGGCTAGTGCGGTGCAGCCTGTGGGCAGTGCCTGGGCAGCCACTGAGCAGGCATGGTGCACACATCATCTGAAATCCTGCCATAGCCCAGCAGAGTGGTGGTGATGGCTGGTGCCCTCTCCCAGCTGGCAGCCAAATGCAATGCTAGAGAACAGGGCCAGCCACATTGATGTTAATATAACAAGAACAACAGAAAGACAGCTTCTAGTTTCACACCAGTGTTTTACAGGCTTTACCGCATTTAATCCTTACCCCCAGAAGAGGCACTACTTTGTATCTCCATGCAACTTACCCAAGGTCATACAGGCATTCAGACACTAAGCACAAGGGTGCACTTGACTGCTATCCATGCTGCTACAAAGGTCAGGGTGCTTCTCCATGCCCTTTGAAAGGGATACATTTTGCTCATGGTGAAAATGTTTTCCTTTGATGTGCTACAAAGCTTGTTATTCAGCACTTTAAAAAGGCACAATAACTTGGCTGTATTGTTCGCTTAGTTCAGAAAAAAAAAGTTTTTTCTATTGGGGGATTGTCCAGGGCGGGGCTGAAGCATGAGTGGGAAGACCCAGAGCACAATGGCTACCTCTCCCTTAGCAAGCTTCCCAAGTCCTTTTTCCCTGGTTGTTCAAATGATGATGAAAAGATGAGAGATGGAGAGGGTGGAGTATAAGGGAAGCATGCAGAGCCAGGAGCCACAGGGGTGCCTTTCTGATGTGCTTGCTCACTGCGCTCTCAGCCAGCAGTGCCCTTCAGCCCAACCTCCCTCCTCAGATGTGCAAACACGGGCAAGCCATTAACAGGGTCCCTGCATGCCCCCAGTGTCCCAACATGGGGTCTTGACATCCCAGAGGGGGGCAAATGTAATTGCTGGAGATTTGATAGAATGGTCAAAAATACATGAAGTTGGTCCCCTAAATTGTAAAACACGCTGGAAAATATTCTACCAGATAAGATATACTCTAAAAGCAAGGACATGACAGCCGTCTCTGAACAGAACAGATTCACTCCACTGTGTCTGTGTTATCTGTGCCCCCAGGTGCATGCACACACACGTGCTCCTCCCCAACATGCACAATTACACACTCACACTTACATGCCTACCTCCTCTCCCAACACACACACACAGGCACACACACACTTACACAGATAGCCACATTTTTCTTGCTTAGCCTATAATTTAGGAACATATGGATTCCCTGCATCTGATCAGGTTTCCATGCAATAAAAATTTTTCCACCTATAACACCTTTTTTTCCTCTAGTTTGCCAATTCTCTTTTCAGTTGTGGCCATGCGACTGTTTTTAATTTTGGTGACTAACTGTATCTTTCATTTGTAGAACTTTTTCCAGAAGTTCATTTGCAAAAGTTCATGCTTTTACCTTTCTTTTAATAGTGTCTAGGGCTTTGTTAATTTTCCTTGTTCTTTTATCTGTGACTATTTGAAGTACTCTTCTTTTGTAGTCTACCTCATACTCTTCTCTTGTTCCTATTCTAGTGGTGCAAACCTTCCCATCTGCAATATCTGTGGACTCACCTTTCTCATTTTTGCCTCCCTGGAGGCTTAAGCTTGTTTATTGTAAACTCATCTTCATCAGGGGTTGTATCTTCTAAGGGAGTCCCGCTATTCCAGGTGGCAGATGGCTCGGCAGAGTGGTTCAGCTTTCCATTCTAGGGCCCCAGGGGGTTCTCTGGGTCTGTTGATAGGTTTCATGTTAATTTCTCATCTTGGGGTTCTTGCATGAGGCTGCCTATTATTATGCCTTTAAACACTACACCTCCAATTTGCACAAGCTGGAACTTTTGATTTGTCACAGGATGCTTTTCTAATCTCATTCAAAGCCCTAAGCAGAGGGGACATACCTCCTTTCCTTTTCTGAGCCAGTGGACAGAGCTCTCTAATCCCACTTTCAGAAACTGAGAGTGCCTTTCAAGTGTCTTAACTTTTTGCAAGTGTCTCCCTTCCCACTTCCTCAGGCCCAGGCTATTTCTCCTACCCCACCTGGGTGTTAAATCTCAGTCCTCAACCCCACTAGGCTCTAACTGGGCTGGAAATGGCCGTGGGCAGCCGCAACACCAGCCCCAGTTGGTCAATGCTCCTGGATTGCATTCTTCCTTTGTTACTGGCCCTGTGAGTGCCCATCCCCTTAAGGTCAGCTCTGTATTTAAAATAATTTTTAAAATATTAGCTCATTTGTAACAATTCCCTATGTTTTTATCAGAAGGGGAGTTTCACATTAATCCAGTCTGCCATGTTGTCAGTTCAAGTTCTCTACATGCCCTTATTAGATTTTAAAGAATTTATGAAAATGAACTTTTGTGGCTATGCTGTGGTCTTATTTACAGTAAGAAGAGCCACAAAGTTGGGGTGTGGTTGAGAACAGCAAGTAGGAGATATTGTAATCCCATCCTATAGGTGCAGAGACTGAGAGTCAGCAAGCTAATGTAACATGTTCAAGTCTGTGGACCTTGAGTGATGGACCTTCAGTGGTGGAACCACCCACCAGATGCCTCCTTGTCCTTGAGGGGAGTGGACTCCCCTAAAGGTAGATAAACAAACAAACCCATGAACAGTAGGTGTTGGCCTCCATTTAGGAAAGCTTCCTGGAAGAAATGAACTTGGTAAAGTCTTCAAAAAGCCAGAGGCCTTCTTTAGTGGTTCCTTCTCCTTCCAGCGACTTGGACTCCCAGCCTTCCTCCTGCCCTGCCCAAAGGAAGACACACTCAGTCAGCTGAGTGGTTGTGAAGCCTCTTCCAGAGTCTGCCCCTGCCAGAACACTCTGTCCACCTAGGCTGAAGAAGTCCTACCCAGGCAGCCAGACAAGCGTCTGGTATTTGTAAGCACATGATTTTGGGCAGCCACCTGGGACTGTGTGTAGCTGAGACCACTCCTTGACCTTTTGTGTCTCCAGGGGGACAGCCTCTCCCTCAAAGCCCTGCAGACCAGGGGAGGGCCAATTGGGAAACTTGCAGCTGGCTGGGCCAGAGTTCCTAGAACCAGGCCTGCAGCCACCCAGGAAAAACATGGTTCCCTGAGACAATGTGGATGGCTTACATGCAAGCAGATCTGAGTTCAAATGTGAGCTTCACTTTAACCTCTCTGTGTATTGGTTCCTTATCTGTGAAATGGGTTAACAGTGTCTGCCTCATAAATATGTTTTGAGGATTACAAAATAATGTCTGTGAAGTGCATGGCCCTCTGTCAGGGACAGAATAGACACTTCATAACCTGAGTCTCTCAGAGTAACGTATGACATCACCAAGTTCCCAAGTTGGGGGAGGGAAGGACTCTGATAGGTTATCATTGGCTTCACCCTTGGTGCTGAGAGGGTAACAGATGGGGGACCAAGAGGGATGGGGAGCAGGGAGAAGAATATGCTTCTTTAAATGCTCATGTCCTCAAAACCACAGTGGAAGGTGACTGGGTGTGGGGTACAGGGAACTCTGTACTCTGTTCACAGCATTTGGTAAATTTAAAGCTGCCTGCCATAACAAGTCTACTCAAGGTACACAGATCCCGTTAAATGTAGCTTCTGATTCAGCTGGTCCAGGTGGGGCCTTGAACATACACATTTCCTAGATGTTTCCAGGTGGTGCTCATGCTGTGAATGGACCTCACTGGGCTTCACTTTGGGGAGCAAGGGAGTAGGGGTCCATGTGAAGGGTAGGGGGTGCCAATCCTTTAGAGTTCCCGTAGAGCCCAGAAGCAGCAAGGGGGTTTGGAGTAGATCTCTGAAGGTCACTTGGCTCTGTGGCATTTTTAGTGGTTGAGTTCACTGTCTGACTGCTGCTGGTGACTATGGTGACAACAAGATGAAGTCTCCCAGGGGCTGGGGAGGGACACAGCTTGTCCATCATAATGGAGCCCTGCAGAAATCACATGACAGCTGGCTGTCCCTCTGTCTGGCTCACAAGCCAGGTCCTCCCCTCTGTTCCTTGTCAGGAGGGCAGCAGTGGGCTTTTTGACTATCCATTGGCTGGAGGCATCACTCTGAAGCCTGAAGTGCCCCCAAATGACCCTGGGATTTTCCAAGGCTGGAGACACTTCCCAAACATAGGGGAAGTTAGGAGCTGTGTCTGGTATCCTGCCCCCCACCTCAACGCCCAAGGATGTGGGTTATCATATGGCTTCTGCCCTTAGAAGTTCAAGGTGTCACCTGAAGGCCCCCAAAAGGCTAGATTCCCTAGGGTTGCATGAAGAGAGCAGGACCTAGTGCCCTAAGACCCTGAAGGTGAATGGGGCAGGGACTGGCCTTCCCATGGCTGTCACTGGGAGCTGTGACTTCCTTCTTTCCTCTTGGTCTTTTTCTCTGCTTCCCTCCCTGTGTCACCTACCTACTTGAGGCTGTGCTTTTGTCCCAGTTTGCAACCCAGATCAGTGGGAGGAGCCCTGGGTGGAAGTTGGAGTTCTGGGTCCCAATTGTCCATGTGATTTTCCTTTCTCTGTGGCTCAGTTTCCCCAGCTGTAATTATAAGAAGTGGACAGTGAAGTTTCTCTGAGCTCTTCCAGCTCTGGCCATCTTGGGTCTACGGTGGTGGGTTGGGAGCTGAGGGTGCTCCCAGTCTGCAGTCTGGGTTCCCTCTGTTCCCTGTCCTGTCCACACAGCTCCATCCCTCCTCGTGCATGTCTGGCCCTGCAGCTTGGGCCAGTCGAGGGGTGAAGTGAGAGTGGGGGCTGAAATCCCACCTACCCTGAGTCATGTACCCCAGCTCAGGGCCCATCCTCCCAGATGGAGCACTGACAGTCTCCAAAGTGACTTTGGCTTGACTGCCACCATCTCAGATTGGAATGTGATGTGAGTTCCTTGAGCACATGGGCCAGCCTCGATCACAAAGGCGTCCCCAGTACCTCATCAGCCCAGCACTCCATGGGGCTCAGAAAAGGGCTAGGCATGAATGAAAGAATAGTGCCACATCAGCCATGGAGTCAGGTTACTGCCATTCCTGCCACATGGCCCAGCCAGAAGAGATCAGCCAAGCAATGAGGATGGGGGTCCCAGAACACAGGTGAGAGTGGGTTCCCTCCAGGTCTCAGGGCATCCTATCAAGGCTCATGGAAGAAAGGCACCGTTGACACCAGGGGACCCATGGGCAGCTCCAAGGCACAAAGGCCCCTAAGGTCACAGAGCCAACCCTCAGGGACTGTTAGCTGAGAGCAGCATTGGAGTCACTGGGACCACCAAGGCTGTAGGGTGGCGCAACAGCTGTCCTAAAGGCTGTCCCGGCAGGCAGCCGTAGGCCTGTGGCTGGGCTGGGTCAGAGCCCTAAGGGAAGGCCAACAAAAAAATGCCACTCCCCTTGTCACCACTCAAACAACATCCACGGGAGCATGCCTGGGACTCTACCCTCCACACCCTCCTCATTCCTGACCGCACTTACTTTCTGACCCTTCTGTGCCCTAGGCCCAGGGCCCCATGGCTTACTTACTGAGGAGACAGTAATTGGTGGGGAGCCTGCCTCTAGTCTCTAGGGAGCTTGTCTCTAGTGCTCTAGTGCTCTAACCATGGGCGGGTGCTCCCCATTGGATACTGGTTCAGGCAGTGGGCTTTTTGCAGGGCAGACTGCTGCTGAGCAACAATGATTCTTCCCCAGGCCTGAGATGCTTCCTCAGTCACATCTGTAACCTGGATCCACCAAGCCTCACCCAGATCCTCCTCAACACACATGAAAGGGGAGGACAAGACCCCAGGCGCCCTGGGAACTAGATGAGCATCTCCCCCAGCCAAGGGGTGTCATCACAGAGGAGAGTCTGATGCCCTGTTACGAAAGGGGCCTTCGGGACCTCCAGTGTGTCATAGGCTGTGATTGGAGCCTGAGGCAGCTTCCAAAACTGCACAGTGCCCACTCATCAGCCCACCCCTCCCCCCGGGCCTTTGAGTCACTGGGCAATAGTGAGCAACTGAGTTTGGCCAGTGAGGCCAGGTGAGGGTCAGGAAGCACCAAGAGGTTGTCCCAGAAAGATGATTTTTTTTTAAAGATTTTATTTACTTATTTGACAGAGAGAGAACACAAGTAGGCAGAGAGAGAGGAGGAGGAGGAAGCAGTCTCCCCACCAAGCAGAGAGCCTGATGTAGGACTCGATCCCAGGACCCTGAGATTGTGACCTGAGCCGAAGGCAGAGGCTTCACCCACTGAGCCACCCAGGCACCGCAGAAAGATGATTTTTGACCTTCCTCTAGAGAAGAACTGAAACAGACAGTGATCCCAGCTTTGAGGAGTCATGAGTAGAGAAGCAATGAGTGGAGGGTGCTAAAACTGCTTTCCAGGAGACCCTTGGCCCTCCTAAACCAAAACTGGAAAAATACGGGCTCTGTCTATGGACTGGGCCCCAACGCAAGCTCCCTGACCACTGAGTGTCCATGGCACATGGCTTGTCTCTGTACCCTAACCTCTTTGTCTAGAAAATGGGATGAAGACATACTCTTTCTAGGGTTGTCAGGAGACTGAAAAATTATGCCTGTGAAGCCCTTGGCAGGGGACCAGCACAGAGTAGATGCTCAGTGAATGGAAACGTCATGGTAACAACCAGTTCAGTGATGCTGAGGATCCACTATTGCAGGATTCAACTGTCCTTAAAACATATTGTGACTAATTCTACAAAGTAGCATTGATGGTGACCTTGACCGCTTGCTGAGTCATGTACATAATGGTCCCAAACAGGCTTTACCCGGAAAGGAGGGAACTTTGCCTGTTGAGTGCCTACTGCATGCCAGGCACAGCCACCCTTTAAAGAGGATGGGGCACGCCAAGTGCCCACCCTGAAGCCCTGCTAGGCTTGCACAAGATGGCCGTGGTCACAGAAAGTTACGGACACACCAGGATTTCTCAGACAGAAGCACAGAGCAAGAGCTCACACCATAGATGAAAACAACGCGGACTCAGACCCCCAGGCTGCCTGATGGCAAAGCCCGTGATCTTTCAAAGTGCTTCACTAAGTGCTCAACATCGCTGGGGCTGGCACCTTCCATTGTCTCCTTAGGACCTGCTCATGTGCCTGCATTACAGAGCAGCCATCCTGACTCCCCAGACTCCTGAGCTGCATCCTTATAGCCCAAAGCCACAGAGACTGCACACAGTGAAAAGCCTGGGAAACACTGACGGGAGTGATTTGTTCTGGACACTTCTCTTCCAGGTCTGACTGGGGAGGAGCTTGGCAATAGAGCTGTGACCAGGACCCCACGGAAGGAAGAAAAACTTGTGGCGTACTCGTGGCCATACCCCTTTCTGTAACCACAGCATTATCACTGATTTCTGAGGGCTTTTCCAAGGAGTAGAGACATGGTGTCAGAATCCTTCTCTGTACAGGGATTTTGGAAGGAGTTGGCAGAAAGATGAAGCTGCTTCCACCCCTGCCTCTGGTGTGGGACACAGGCAGACCCTGGGAGAAATGGGAGGAGGTAAAGTTGAGGAGTCATGTGGAATCACATGAGAAAGGAAAGGCAGCAAAGAAGGGGGAGAAAGGTAGGCCAGCCCTCACTTGGGGACCAGCATCTAATAGGGACCAAGATTCCCCCGAACTGAGTCTTCAAGAAACAAGAGGCAGTAAACCCAATTACAAGCAAAAAGGGAAAAGACCAAGGTCTTCTGTAATTGAAGAAATGCAATCAGTTCTCTTCTCTTCTCTTCTCTTCTCTTCTCTTCTCTTCTCTTCTCTTCTCTTCTCTTCTTATCTTTTCTTTTGAGAGAGAGACGAGGGTGGAGGGTGGGGGGGCAGAGAGAGAATCTTAAGCAGGCTCCATGCCCAGTGTGGAACCCGATGCAGGGCTGAATCTCACCACGCTGAGATCATGATCTGAGCCACGATCAAGAGTCGGACGCTTAACAGACTGAGCCATTCTTCCATTTCTTAATGACCAAAGAAGCAGTGTTTTTTTAAGAACTGAGAAAAGCCAGTGCTGCTGAAGTTAGTTACACTCCTGTATTTGGCTGGTGGGTGTCCTTCCCTTAGGAGTTTGACCATGTGTATCAAGAAGCTTAAAGAAGTTCCCGTTTTATAACCAGTAGTTCATGCAGGGATTATGAAATACAGGACAAGCTTTGCAACAAAGATGTTTACCATAGCGTCACCTCTAAGAGTGAAACACAGGAAGCCACCTAAATGCCTTATGAGAGAGGTTGAGTTAAAAAAATTAAGAAACATAGGGGGGTAGGAGAAGAATAAATGAAACAAGATGGGATCGGGAGGGAGACAAACTATAAGTGACACTTCATCTCACAAAACAAGACCTGTACCCCTGGGGATAAAAATACATTATATGTTTATTTAAAAAATAATAAATTAAAAATTAAAAAAAAAATTTAAGAAACATTCTTTAGCTTGACTATCCGGTAGCCATCCAAATGATGCTTACAATTGATTTCCAACAATACTGTTTACAGTTGGAATGACTGTTCCAAGACTCACCTTTAGACACAAGCATGCCCCGAGGAAGAATAGGTTCTTCCTCTCTGAAGATCAAGGAAGCCCAGGAGGCCCCCGATAGCCTCCCCCTTGCTGTGGGAGCCTGCACATGGGTGCACGCTCTTGTCCTTTGAAGACAGGCAGGTGGCAGGCATCTGGGGTTTACCACGACGGGTTGGTGGTGGGCATGGCCTCCCACCCCACATGGCAAATCTTGTTACAGTGTGAATCAGGAAAAGCAACTCAAAGCATTGTCTCTAACAGGAGCTCTATCTGTTTTCTCTGCACTCTTATAAATCTATTATTTCAACACGAAAAGTTGACATCTCAGAACATTCTCCCAGGCTAAGCCTTCAGTAACTCAGGGCAAAAGGCAAAGAGACTTTACTGATGATGCTAACGGATCTTTCCCTCATCATTTCTCCTATGTTTTGTTGATAAAGAAGAATCAAATGTGATCATGATATTGTAAGACCCTTGTGGGTGGTATTCAGTCCATACCAAAGCTAGAGTTACAGAATCTCAAGGAACACATTAAAAATGTTTAAGTGTTGTTCCAGCGAAAGTGGTCTATCCATCATGTTCACTCACTGACTTGCTGCCCAGGAAACCCGTACACCCATGCACTCTCAGAGCTTGTTGAGGGCACAGGTTTCCCCTTAAACCAATTCTTCAGGAGCCTCATAGGGACGCTCTCAATAAATGTTTGCTGAAAATGAATCAGAGGCTTAAACAGGGGAAAACACAAACAGATTGCCAGTTATGTGTGGGTGGTAGGTAAAGGGTTCCCCTACCCCCATTTTTCTGTATTTCCTATATTTTCTCTAATAGGGGCACCTTATTTTCAAGATAAAAACATCAGGATTTTACCGTTTTAAATCCCTCAATAATTTCAGAAGTCATTGCAGAGGGAAGAGAGAGCCTGCCCCCATGCTGACAGATAAACACTTTATTCTCTGGAAGGGTCTGATGACAGAGAGATCCATAAGAGACTGGCTTCTTCCACCCGTCATTTTGATCTTGGTGAGCCGGACATCGTAAATAGAAGTGCCACGCTTTGCAGCCCAGACGACAGGCCCTGTGCTGAATTCTTTTGTTCTTTTTCTGGGTATGAGGGAGGCGTTAGACTGAGCCACAAGTGCGGGCTGGAGAGGAAAGAATGACAGCCTCAAAGTCAGCGGAGCTAAACTCCTGGCACCCACCACCCCCACCCCCGCCGCTGCCTGGGGCAGGCGTGGAGGCTCTCTGATCCTCCCGGTCTTCTCCAAAGCAGGATCCTGGCAGAGGTGGTGACTGGGGATGAGGGGGCCTTCCTCAGTTAATGGGGCTCAGCAAAGATCAGCTCTGGAACAGCCCTGTATTTGTGACCCAACTGCCCCGGGGAGGCTGCCTGACCACTGCCTGAACCAGCCGTCCGCGTAGGGCCGGTGGGCGGGAGTGGTTGGCTCAGTAGTCAGGACCCCTGATGCTTGGGCCCCCGCCACCACACGCCCTGCCTGGTGCCGAGAGGGACCGTCCCACAGTGAGCACTGATAAAGCAGCTGAGGCAACCCTGAGATTCCGCGCTCTCTCCACGGGCAATCAGAAGTCAGAGCAGTCACTAACCCAGCAAACAGGGCAGGAGCCACGAGATGACGCATGCGTGCGGCACTCCATCCAGAACAACGGTGCTATCTGTGAAGTGTCCTCCCCACGGACCTGGGAGGCAGAGGGGATCCCCAGCCACATTTTGAAGCGAGCAGTCTGAGGTGGACAGGGGCGGGAGGACGCTGCCCAAGGCCACACAGGTGAGCAGCAGCCAGATTGCGAATTGAGAGAAATGAAGTAAAGAACCTGGGCTCTGGTGCCCGACCTCACACCCTGGTCTCTCCTTGTGGGGTCACTGCTTGTTTCTTTCTGTTGCTGCTGACATACCTGCTCCCACCTAAGGTGAGGCTCACTGTCAGCACAAGGTCTGCCCCAGCTGGGCGCAGAGAGTCTGTGAGCTGGCCCTTTAAGCCCCCAGGGATGGGGAGCCTTCCCTATGGTGTAATCCCTTCCCAGAGCGGACAGCATTACTGCTGCAGTAAGGAATGTCTTCTGGGGAGATTTAGTGGCTGCTGATAGACATGTGGGCTTCATTTACCCGCACTGCTCCATGAAGCCCAAGGCAGGCCATGCGAGTAGGCAGACTAGGTGAAGAGCTAGAGAAAACAGAGGGGCACACCAGAGGCTGGGTAGCGAGGGGGCAGGAGACTCATATTTGAGAGTGTTTCTCTGTGCTCAGTGGAGACCCAAAGCAACGCTCTCAGGTTACATACACATTTCACAGAAGAGGTAACTGAGCCTCAGGGAGGTTAGTTAACTTGACCGAGGGACTAGTCAAAAAGATCCAAGGAAATCTTTGCTAACCATAGGGAAAGTTCTCCTGGAACCATCACATCCTTCTTGAGCCTCCAGGAACAAGCTTTAGGGGCTCCAGGTTACTGTCCCAGCCCTGCCAGCCTGCTTGTCATCAAAATCCAGACCCTCTTCACGGGGCTATTGGCTCTGTAAGCTCCCTGTGTCTAGCTGGGGAGAGACCTCCTTCATCAGCCTGGCCAGGGGCCTTCAACCTGCCAGCCCAATCCCGGGCCCCCCGCAGGGTCTCTCACAGAGTCTCCTGCAGGGTCTCCTGCAAAAATGGCGGGATCTACTCCACCTCCACCATCTGTGTGCCTTCCCACCTCCTCCCCTTTGCCTCTCCCAGCCCCCCTGCCCACTCTCCTGGTCCCACCTGGGCACCGTGTGTTCACAAAGCCATTCCTGACTCTGCAGCTCTCCGAGTTCTTTTTCTGCTGTCTTAAAGCCCTGGCAGCTGCCCACAGGGGCAAGCTCGGCAATTGGCTCCATGCACTTTTCCATTTCTCCCTGGGCTCCTTCATCTGGCCAACTCATCAGGAGGTCTTCAGGAAGAGAACCCTCCAGGGTGCCTTGAGAAATCATATAGGAGTCATGGGCTCTTCCTCTCCTCCTTTGCACCTGCCCAAGGTACCCAGCTTGGAAAGGGGACTGCGGGACTCTGGGTCCCTGATCCTCAGCAACTGGAGGAGGTTGTTGGACGTGGGGACACAGCAGCCTGGAGGGGAGCACGGACGGAGCAACCTGTGGAGCCCAGGGGTGGGGGAGATAGCTGCCTCATATGCCCAAATGCAAGGGGAGTGGCTGACCTAGCTCCTTTAAGCCTTGGGAGGCAAAGGGTCAGTGCTCCCCACCACTCTGTGCTCCCAGGGCAGGAGTGAGAGAGTTGGGTTGCAACCCGCTGTGATGTATCCCTGGGAGTTTCTTGAGTACAGACTGTCCCCAGCTAATCACGGTGCAGGGAAAGTTGTTGGTGTTGGGGGTCCAAGCAATGACTGCTGATGGCAGCGGTTCTGGAGGGAATCCCTCGAACGGTGCTTTGAAGGGGGGCTAGCTGCACACACGCATGTGGGTTCTGGCGGGAGCTGAAAACAGGGGCCCCCTGCTTAAAAGGCAGGAAATAGTGTCACCAGAGACACTAACATGCAAAACTCCTTCCTTCTGTGGTTTCTCTCCCTTTCAACTTGTCAGGATGATTGCCTGCTATCTAATGTCATTTTAAGTAAATAAAAATTTAAAATCATTTGCATACATCATACTGTTCACCTTTATACCGTGCAGTGCCGGTTTTACATGTAAATATAAGAACATGAGCTCGTAGGCAGAATCACCAAATCACACAGACTGTATTTCATTACAGGATAGGCATGGGTATCTTGTTCTTACCAGGACAGTGGCAACGCAGCATGCCACTAACTCAACTGTTTTTATTTCTTTTTTTTTTTTAAGATTTTATTTATTAGGGCTCCCGGGTGGCTCAGTGGTTTAAGCCTCTGCCTTCAGCTCAGGGTCCTGGGATCAAGCCCCGCATCGGGCTCTCTGCTTAGCAGGGAGCCTGCTTTCCCCTCTCCCTCTCTGCCTGCCTCTGTGCCTACTTGTGATCTCTGTCTGTCAAATAAATAAATAAAATCTTTAAAAAATAGATTTTATTTATTTGAGAGAGAGAGAGAGCAAGCAAGCATGGGGTAGTGGGGCAGAGGCAGAGAGAGAAGCAGTCTTGCGCTGATCAGGGAGCCTGACACGGGGCTTGATCCCAAGACTCTGGGATCATGACCTCAGCCAAAGGCAGATGCCCAACCGACTGAGCCACCAGGGCATCCCTACTTCATTTCTTATTATGCACTTATTCTACCAATGCACTCTACCTTCAGCTCCTGCTGAGAATGGTAAGCCCGGAAGGAAAAGGAACCGTGGGCTGCCTTATCTTTCCCTTTCCCTTGGGCATCACTGCCAGCATCAGTGGTTGGATGTTACAGGAAAGGAACAGAATGAGAAGTCGGGTGATTGGGCTCCGCAGCTGTTCCTGATTCTTAGAATGCCAGGACCTTCTTTCTGCATTGGAAGCAAGTTCAGTTTCAAGTGGAAAGCGTGCCCTTTTGGGACCATCAGTGCCCATCATACACTTATCTTGTGCTTGTGCTGAGAGTTGCTGAGCTTTCATAAATTGAGCCATGGGATCCTGTAGTACTACATACTGTAGTACACATGTCCATATTGTGCCTCTCTCCTCTGCTCCTGAACATGCTCCATTATCCCATTGGACTTCAAGTATAAAACATGAGTTCAAAGATAACATGATTAAGATTTTCAAGATGGTGGCAGTAGTACGTGAAATCCAGCATGGATCCCCTCTGTAAGGGGACTCTTGTATGAGCGCACAGCTCGGATGTCCCGAGGCAGGCCCCACGTGAAGGACGGGCAGTGTTTGCACAGGCAGAGCGATGGACAGAGGGCACCCTGGGCGGCAAGAGGGGCTTCACTGCAGAAGAAAAGGTGGGAATTCTCCTGGCAGAGTTAGGGGAAAGAGAAGGCCTGGTTGGAGGTGGAATTTCATGCTGGCTGGTGAGCTGTGAGAAGCTGGCAGGATGGGTCAGAAGGGAGGCTGACATCTTGGAAACTTCACTAGCGCTAGCACTGGGCCCCTTGAGCAGGGATGGCATTACTCATGAACCATTCCTAGGTCTCAAGTCAGGATTCCTCTGCCTCTAGTGCGTTCCCTCACTTTGACCTCCCTCTGGGCTTTTCGCACTTAGCTGTGATTCTCTGTTCCACGGGAGCCAATCCTACTTGACCCAAGCTCTTCAAGAAGGAGGGAGAAGTTACATTGTATTCCAGAACCTACTTTTAGTGCCTGACATTAGAACTTAAGTAAAAAAAAAAAAAAAAAAAAAAGAATTGTGCAAGGAAGCAAGAAAACCTCATTTGTTGGGAAATATGTCTTTGAGAATATCTAATCCATGTAAATGAGTCCTTCACAGAATAAAATTTCATCTTTACAATGGTCCAATCTTCCAATTTTCCATTATTTTTTTGAAGATTCTATTTATTTATTTGACACAGAGAGAGAGGACTAGCAGGGGGAGCAGCAGAAGGAGAGGGAGAAGCAGGCTCCCTGCTGACCAGCGAGCTGGACTTGGGACTCGAGGATCACAACCTGAGCAGAAAGCAGATGCTTAACCGACTGAGCTACCCAGGCGCCCCTCAGTTTTCCATTATTTTTGATAGACTTTCCCTTTAGCAGACAAAAGGGAGTCATATATGGTTGAAAGAGTGACTGTGAACTTATTGTGGAGTGGTCAGGTCTTCCTGCTTTATGGATGACACCACCTTGAAAGCTCTAGGTGATCACATTGGATGAGACCTGGAGAGGACGAGGACAGACAGCCTTCATCAGATTGTATGTTGGCTTAGGTCTGTATACCACCAAGCACTTGGCTAAAGATGTAAAGTGTCCCTGATTTGGTTTTTGAAATTACAGTACAGAATAAACATTTAAATTCTTGGATTTTCCCTGAATTTCCCTCCAGATGTTTGGTGTGGTATAGATACCACAGTAAATAAATGTGTTTAAAAGTCCAGTAAATGAGGCAAAAGGGTGTTGGTGTGTGTGTTATTTTGGCAGGGCCTCCCCAGGACGGAGACCCAGCCACGACCACCAGAAAGTTTCTTGCCCCTTTAGCCTGGGTGGTGGGGGTGGGGAGCTCTGCGGGAAGGCACTGGAATGGCAAGGTGCTTTAGGCGGCTTGGTGGAGCGAGGAATGTACTGGTGAGGCCGACACCTGCCGGAGCTGTCAGAATTCACACTGCCGGAAATGCAGGCATGAGCTGAGAGGGGGTCGAAGAGGGTGTGCGTGCGTGGGAATGTGTAGAAAGACACTGCCTGGCCTTGTTGGCGGCAGCAGCCGTGCTGGGCTGGGGGGTGGGGGGGATGGGCGGGGCAGGGCTGGGCTCTGGAATCCACTTGTCATTCCTGACTCCAGATGTCAGCTCTGGGGGATCAGGGCTGCTGGTGCTGGGGAGACTGACAAATGGTGGTTACATCCCTGTCCAAGGGCTTGATGGAAATTGACTCATGCCCTCTCTAAATGCCTTTTATGCCTTACAGTCCTGGGGCGAAACGAATTTGTACAGTGATGTGTTACCCCGCCAGCCTAGCAGTTGTAGGAGGAAAGAAACAGTTGCTTTTGGTGGGTTTAATTCTGAGATTAAACCCTGTTGGTGAGGGACGGCAGACAAATCAGGCTGGAGATTAAATGAAACAACTCACGTCTGTTGGGGTAGCTTCCCTTCTCACCTCCTCCTCTCAGATTGCAGACCAGGTGGGGCCCCAGGTGTCTCCTCCCGGAAGGTCCCTCACTGCTGGGGAGGTAGAAGCTATTGAAAATGACGTATGGCCATTAAAGGATGCCCTCCAAGGTGAGGGGGATCTGGGAGGATGCACCCCCAGCCCCCCGAGATGCTTTTACTCACATCTGCTAACAGGAGCTGTTTCTAGGGTCACTTGCTGGTTTTGGTATCCCAGAGGTAGACTATTTAGGGTGCCACCTTTCAGACTGGGAGCTGGAGACCTGATGGCTCATTTATGACTGCCAGGCCCCAAGATGAGGTACCTCCAGATCAGATTCACTTCCTCATACACGGGGGGCCTGAGGCTGAGCATAAATATGTCCAAAGCCTACAGAGCAGACCTCACCTGCAAATCTGGGCTGCCCAGCTCCAGGGAGATGCTGACCTGCAGGTCTGGGCTTCGCTGAGTTCAGCTCAGCCTGCTGGGGCTTTGATCCTGGAACTCAGCCAGTGGTCCACCACTCCCTAGCCACATGGCAATTACTTCATCTTCCTCTGTCCATTTGCCCATCTGTAAATGGGGGCGATGACGGTTACCCTCACCTTCTCAGAGCTTTGCTGTGAGCTTAAATGAGGATTCCTGTCTAATGGATGAGTTGCTGAGAAATTTGTTGCTGTCTTAGCCTGTTTACTGTCAGTGAATCACTTTCTGGGGCAACCAGGCACCTGAGCCTCAAGCTCTGGTTTCTGTCACCCTATGAGCTGAAGGGCTTTTGGGGTTTGGAGCCCAGCAAGAATTAAATTACAGTGTCCTAGAGAGAGAAAAAGTGGAGGCTTTGGTATGCCAAGTGAGTGAGAGGGCTTGGCCAGTTCCAGATGGCCAACGGGGAAGGAGGAGAGGAACAAAAACAGAGGGGGCCATGAGAACCAGGTCTCACCAATGCAGAAATCTTTAGGTGACCCAACCCACTGTGGAAATGGCTGCCCTCACATCCGGGACTTGGGGGTACAAGCACGGAAGCCCAATGGCCTGTATGAGGTCTCCCTGATTGGCTAGCTCAGAGGAAGTGTGGCCACCAGAAGAAGATGCCCTCTCCACTGGAGGGGCAATGTCCCCCTGCACAGGAAGCCAGACCAGCAGCCAGACTGGCAAAGGTGCCAGCCACAGCTGCACAGGGCGGGTCCCACTGCCCATCACACAACAAAGCAGCATCACCGACCATGGCTTCTTGCAGGACCTTCAGAGCCCTTGAATATACAGATAGGGTGCAAAGGGGGAGTAACGAATGACTGATATTGCAATTTCGGCCCAGTTTTGTGAGTAAGGAGTCTTGAAACAGATTTAATGATATTTAGATAAATGAACGCAGCATTTCTCATGCCCAAATATCATAAAGGTACTGACACCTGCCACCGAAAGAGTGAGCAGAGTCCAGGATAGACTAGCCTTCAGGAAATGCCCTGCAAATGATGGTTAAGAGAGGGCCCTGTGGAAAACGGACTGAACTAAGTGAGACCCCAGTCATGCACTACTCCTAGGCTACTGGGGGTGGAGGAGGGTAGCTCCCGTCAAATTTGGGGTCGGTGCTGGTTAGCTCCTGCCACACAAACTCATGATCAGGTTGCAATGGAGACACATCCCAAGGAGCCCACAATGGTCTGAGCACAAACTCTTGAGAACATCAGGAATCTCAACTCTCTGTCCTTTTGAGGGACACTCACCACCACCGGCATGAGCGGACTTGCAACAATCACAAATTCCTGGGCAGCATTCCGCTGTTTTCAGAATCCTTCCAGGCAGGCCATGGATATACTCCGAACAGATGGGCAAGTGCCCCAAGGACTGTCAGGGAAAGTGTCAAGCCTTGGGCACCAACACTGCAGGCCAAGACTCCAGATCCGCCCCTCCCCCTCCCTACAGCCTGTTCATTCAGCCTGGCTGGGACGGGTCTCTAAATAAGGAAGCCAAATCAACCAGTCTGGAAAACCTTGACTTTCACCAATGAAAGCTTATTTCTTACATCATCATGCTGGCAAACAGGCAACTGTTTTCACCAAAAACACACAAAACACTGGATTTCTGACACACTCTTGGCCTGTCGACAAAGGGTGGGACATAGATCAAGGTGACGGAAGCACTCGCAGTGTTTCTGGGGTGACATGGCTTCCACATGAGACCGTCAGTCCCCTCCAAGCCTGGTTATTTCGATTAGTGACTTAGAGGACCCGCTGGCTGCTTAACCAAAGGGGCGGCCTCCAAATGACACACCAGAGCAGACCCTCGCGGACATTTGGGATAGCATCAGGACCAGAACTCAGGATCTGAATCGGTCCCTTAAGTAAAACATAAAATGAAGAGCTATTTCCTCTCTTTCTGGTATCTTAAGTCTTGTTCCCAATGAGCTTATGAGCTTCTCAGGAACAGGGCCAAGAATTTTTAGCCACACAATGCTAGTTTCATCGTATTCACTCTTTCTTTAAATATTTATTAAGTGGCTTTCGGAGAGTAGAACAGTTGGCGGAAAAGGCATTTTGGGAAACGAGGGTCTTGGTGGCCAGGCTGAAGAATCTGGATTGCATTCAGGCGAGCCAGGAAGCCACTGAGCACTTTTGAGAAGGGAAGTGGTTTGATTACAGCAGTGCCCCACAAGGAACACTTAGCTGCCTGGGCAGCCCTTGAGGGCACCTGGGGACGTGCCCCCTGCCGTCTTTCTCTGCGGCCATTCTCCAGATCGGCAGCTTCTCGAGAAGAGGGACAACAGAGCAACAATCCTGGTGCCGGGCGCCGTGTTAGGGATCACGGGCCCCAGCCGGCCTGGATGAACTCTGACTCTCCCCATTTTCCAGAAGAGGAGGCCAAGGATAAGAGTGGTTGAGTGGCTCACTTGGAGGGGCACAACAGGCAGGGCGGAGGACTTCTGCCTGGCACCGAGGTCTCCCCACCGAGGTCTCCCTCTCCTCGCCCCCAAGCCAAGGCTTTGGATTCTGAGATGCTCTGGAGGTATTTGGAATAAGAGACTGACGCAAAGCAGGATAGTTCCAGCTCTTTCTTGGGAACAGCAGCACAGAAAACAAAACGCTCTCTAGCAACAAAACCCGCTATCTGAGTATTGGCCCATCTGTGCTGAGCGGAATTCCACAAGGATGACTGTCCCCAACAGACAGGGAGGAGCCATTTGGGGAGCTGGGGACTCAGGACAAGGCCTTCACCGATTACAAGTCACATTAGACGATTGCATTCTTTGCTCCCGGGAGGAATGTTTGCTGGGTTTCTTCTTGTTGCAAAAAGATAATGCCTGATAAGGACAGGCTGGCCTTCTGCGTAATAAACCCGGGTATTGGATTGAGTTTGCAATATTTGGCACATTAAAAATTACTTTTTGGTGGAGATCAAGAAGAAAAGCACTCTCCTGCCCACACTGTCTTCAACCCAGAGACCCTGAAGTTTTTCTACATGGAGACGGATTAGTCATCCCAGTGGGGACCAACTCTGGGGCAAGCAATTAGGGTTTTAAAATTTGCTCTCTGATACCCACCATGTCCTGAGGACTATTTTATGGCTTAAGATAGCTACTGATATTCCCTCTGTCTTGGGCCCTAGGATAGACAGAGCTGGATTCTGGCCCAAGCCCTGCCACTTCCAGGCTGTGTGGCCTTGGGCAGGTTACTCATCCTCTCTGGGAGTTGATTTTCTCCTCTGTAATACAGGACAGTTGACTGAATGCCCGAGAGAATAAATGAGGTAACAGAAACAGAAGTACCTGATGTTCTGGCTCCTCTGTGAATGTTAACTGATCACTGGTGGTTGATACTTTTCTGCTTCTCAGGAGTTCCCAGTCCCCAGCTAGAGAGATAAGATTAATCGTCACTCGCTATCAAATGGACGAGTGGAGTATGGGGAGAACATGGATTTTGGGGACACCCAGACCACACTATGCTCTACTGACCACCAGCTTTGTGTCTTGGGCAGTTAGCACTCAGTGCCTCGGTGTTCTTCTCTGTGAAATGGGCTTGGCTTACTGCCTGCTCACGCCTGAGGAGAGCTAGGCTTATGGTAACACTTCTTTGTTGGAGACCCAACCCAACTAGAGACACCCGAGGAGGGGGTCTGCCAGAGAAACCATCAGGGCACCACACTTTGTCCACAGGCTAAAGAGATGTCTCGCCCTCACATGTCTGAATATTTCAAACATACACAGAGGCTGACATAATGATGGAGTACAAATTCTAAGGCAGTGCTGAAGTTGTTTGCTCTCAGACGATGGAAACTGAGGAAGCACAAAAGAGGAGCAAACATTTTGTTTCACACTAAATCTGGTCCTCATATCTGCAGCCCAAAAAGTTAGAAATTTTCTTCCCACAATCCATTTAAATAGTCATGTGCAATGCAGGATTTGGAATCTGGTGGTGGCTGGGGGGAGGCTGCAGCAAAGCTGCTCCAGGGGTCCAACCCAGCCCTCCACTCCCCAGCTCCTTTCTTCCCTCCCTGGGCTCCCCAGGGAAGGAGGGGCCATCACCTCATGACCAAGAGCTTTGGGGGTTCCTCCATGGGACCTCTACCCTATGTCCTTCACAGGTCCTCTCTGATTTTGCCTGCACAGCAATCTTAAGAGCTAAATACTACTACATGGGCCCATTTTACAGGTGAGCAAACCAAGGCACAGAATGATTGAGTAATTCATCCCAGGCAGCAAAGGTACATGAGGCTGGCTCCTGTCTGAGGCTGGAGAGAAGAAGTGAGGGACCCCTCCATTGCACCAGCAAGGGCAAGAGCACAAAAGAGAATCCCTGTGATGTTGTGGGTTAGGCAGAGGCCAGTGTGGCCTGGCGGGATCTTTCTAGCACACTCTCCACTGCACACCCTGCAGGTACATCCAGGAGGCTCGGAGCAGCTGGGGCACAAAACCCCACCGCTTGTTGAAGTTCTTCTTCTTTTTCTTTATCCTCAGGTCAGAAAAGCAGGAGTGGTGGGAATAGGTTCTGCTATTAATATTGACACTAGCACTTACAGACCTACAGACGCCCATGAGTCCTGCTGAAGCTGCTGGGTGGGTCCACACCGGCTACAGAAGCCGACCTCTGATAGCACCAAGGCTGCTGTGAACACAAAGCAGGGCGGGGCAAAATACCACATGAAGGAGGCAGGCGGAAGGGACCCTCTGTTTCGGGGCAACCTTGTTGAGGGTGGGATCAGGTGTGAACTCAGAGTGGTGTCCAGAATCTCAGGCAGTGGCTGTGGAGGGATATGTAGGGCTCAGAGGAGGCCTTCTGGAAAAGGCCAGACCAGGGAAGGGGGCAGGGGTCCTTGAGGTTTTGTGAGCATTTAAGGAAAGGGCCATGGGAAGGAAGGGAAGGGGGGGATGTTGGGAGCCCTGACGTGATGTTGGGAAGACAAGGCCATGTCTGTGAGGCTCTGGTCTCAGTTGTTCACAATGCATGAGGATTCCTGAGGGCCATGTCATGGTCACTCGTGGCCTCTGTGTGCCAGGTTCTGGGAGCCGCTAAATGGCACACAGTCCCAGCCAGCAGGGAGCTTACAGCCCAGATGCAAGGACAGGCCATTCTGGTGATGCTGAAACTTGCATGTCCCACAGAAACCCCTGGAGGGCTTATGAAAACATGGGTTTTCATGGGTCCCACGCTTAGAGTGTCTGCTTTAATGTCTGGGATAGGACCCGAGTCTCCGCATTTCTTTTTTTTTTTTTTAATAAAGATTGTATTTATTATTTTGGAGAAAGAGAGAGCACACAACGGAAGGGACGAGTAGAGAGAGAGGGACAAACAAACCCCACACTGAACTGAGCACAGAGCCTGATGTGGGGCTCGACCTCACGACCTCGAGATCGTGACCTGAGACGAAATCAAGAGTCAGATGCTTAACCGACTGAGCCACACAGGCACCCCCCCGAGTGTCTGCATTTCTAACAAGCACCTAGTTGCTGCTGACATGGAGAATCATGGGATTATAGGAGACGGAGAACATGCCACTCAGCCATGAAGAAACCAGACCAGAGGCAGTGTCATGAATAAGGAGAGGATTGTGATGAGCAAAGAACAGGAAGGACCTCCCAGCACAAAGAAGTACAGAAGCAGAAGAGTGGAAAGGACCAAGGGCCAGAGCCCCTTTGGACCAGAGTCAGTGGGAGGTACATGTGGGAGCAGGTGGCCCACCTGTCAGCAGCCTGGACTTGGCTGTGGAGGAGGATTTTTTTTTTCTGGAACCACTGAGGACTCCTTAGTTGAGAAAGGTTGGCTTGGGGTACTGCAGGATTGGTGAGCATCAAAACTGTTGATGGGGACACGTGGGTGGCTCAGTTGGTTAAGCATCTGCCTTCGGCTCAGGTCATGATCTCAGGGTCCTGGGATCGAGTCCTCTGTCAGGATCTCTGCCCAGCAGAGAGTCTGCTTCTCCCCCTCACTCTATCCCTCCACCTGTTTGTGCTCTCTCTCTCTCTCAAATAGATAAACAAAATCTTAACAAAACAACAAAAAACTGATGAAGTCCCTGATGTTACCTTCCAGTTTTCAAAACACTTCCGCACATAAATTTCCTCACTTCACCTACCAGCAACTCTGTGAGTTCTGATGCAACGTTTTTTACCACCCACCTTCCCTGCCTATTATAGAAAAGGAAACTGAGGCCGCTCCCAGGCGTGAAGTTACTTGCTCCTGCTGATGGCCCAGGCAGGTAGAGCCTGCGCTAGAGTTCCAGCCCTCCAACCATGGAGAGAATTCCATGATCCTACTTGCCTCCTTGAAGTTGAGTCAAGCCAACTCCTTCCCTTGTTTCTATTAAATAAGTGCCTTCGTCATGTTCACACCATTAATAATAGCAGGAAGTCAATTTGGCCACGTAATGTGAGAAAGGTAATAGTCCCAGGTCAGGATATCCTGTTGCTTAGAGTCCCTTGGGAATGGGAACTTTCCCACTCTGCCCCCACAGACATCCTGACCTTCCACACACTTGGCTTCCCCAGGCAAAACCTGGCCAGAAATGCTGGGCCCTCTGGCCAGAGTCTGATCTGACCTTTGCCCTCTGGGAGCAATCTCTTCCACGTAGCACCTACTGGGAGTAGGGGCCACAATGGGGGTCTCCAGGGGGCTCCTCCTGCTCCTGGGCCTACCCTCGCAGGTAGGTAGGTGGTGGGCTGGGGAAGAGGAAAACTACCCAATGTTCAGACACGCGCACCATGCTATGAGAGGCAACTGGGACGTGGACCCCATCCTTTCCGTTTCCTCACCTGTAAGTGACGCAGAGGGAGGTGAGATTCAAGTACACAAGCTGGCATGATAGTGGCTTTGCAAGGAAAACTCTGCTCTCTTCTGAGAGGGTGGGGCTGGCAACATGGAGAAGGTCCTCACTCGAGGGTCAGACACATGGGGACTCAGAAACTAAAGAAGTAAACTCCTTGCAGCTCCTCCCTGGAGAGAACCCACACTCTGCCCCAGCAGGTGTCCCATCCATCAACGTATTGGTTCACTAGCTGGCTGCTTCTTCCACCCAGTCACCTCACTATATAACATATACAACATTCATTTATTGTCACACACACTTACCTCCCTTCTCCCATCACATCGCTCTGTAAGTTCAGTTATAACATTGTTCAATTACCCACTCCCTTGACAAATACAAACAGAGCATCCTCGAAGTACCAGGCACGGTTAGGTACTGGGGACATGGGCAGTCTCGCCCTTGAGAAATTCTCCATCTGTCCAGGACGCTGACTCTGATCGTACAAGAAATGTGTGAATTACAATAATAGTAAGCCCTTCAGGAAAGAAGGGCTAGGTGCTAGCAGAGATCCTAACAGGGTCACCGCCCTGATCCAGCCCGGGTCCAAGAACACCTTCTTGAAGAAGGTGACGCTTGAGTTGGGAGCTGGTGGGGGCTCATCTCGCCAGTCTGCCATTGTTCCCACCTGCCCCCTCTCCTGACACCAGTAACTATGCTGTCCTGCTGGCCCCTCTCGATGCTGACTTTGCAGCTCCTACTTCCTCATCCTGCTGTAGCTGTCCTGTCTTTCGTGGTGCCAAACTGACCCTGAACTCTGGGTGGTGTCTGCAGTACCTGTCCTTGGAGGCAGACGTCTCCCTCCCATACCATAATTTCTATCTCTGAAAAGTGTAGCAGCTGCTTCTGACATCCCAGCAGGTTTGGTAGTCACTGCTGCAGAGACCTCAACCACCTCTTGTCATGATTCCCTGACACATGCCCCCCACCCCCAGCCCCGCACTCAACCGTCCTGTGGTACATAGCAGGCGAGAAGACCTGGTTTCTCACCTAACCGGAGCTTGGGACGGCAGCCTCATGGAACCCTAATATAAGTGGTGATGATTGTACGGGGCGCTCAGGGGCCTGCTGGAGGATGGCTAAACTACCCAGCAGTCAGAGAAGGCTCCCTGGAGGAGGTGATGTCTGAGCTGAGTCTGAAAAAAGCAAATGGGAGAAACATTCCAGCCACGGAAAGCAGCAAGTACAGAGGCTGGGGTGGGTTGAGGGGAAGGGGTAGAGAAAGGTCTTTCTAGGAAAGACAGATCGGTACAGCTGGAGAGTATATTGTAAGGGGTGCTTAACCCAGTTGGAGGCATTCAGGAAGACTTCCTGGAAGTGGCAACACATGAAGGGAGACATTCTGGAGGACCACTAGGAGCTGGCAGAGGGGAGGGAGAAGGATGTCATAGCCACTGAAGCAGAGAACCATAGTTGTCAATAATGTTGTGTGATAATGCACTCCAAAACTGCCGTGGCTTGAAGCAACAATATCCATGTGTTATCTCTCATGGTTTCTGGGAGTGGGGAGGGGGCCAGGAATTTGGCGGCCACTTGGCTCATGGCTCCAGCATGGTGTCTTTGTGAGGTGGCATCACTATGTTGGCTGAGTGCACCTGGGGCTGGAGGATCTGCCTCCAAGGTGGCCCCTCACATGCCTGGCACACTGGGGCTGGCTGTTGGCGGGAGGTCTCTCCCCTCCACAGGGCTCCTAGGGTCCTCGCTGAAGGACAGTCAGCTCTGCCAGAGCGAGTGACCCAAGAGACCCAGCAAAAGCCCAAACGTCTTCTGTGAGCTAGCTTCAAAAGTTCCATGTTTCTGACCTCTTCCATCCATCATGTAGGTCGGCGCTGTTGCTGCGCAAGAGGGGTGAGGGCCAGGCAAGGCAAGGGAAGCCCTCACCTCATGGGCAACACGTAAGGGATCCCAAAATACTCAGCACCACAGGCAAGTAACCTTTGGAAAGATCGAAATTAATGTGAAAACATCCGTGGTGAACAAGCGGTCAGCATATAAAATACACACAGAATCCAGTGGGGCTGGGATCGAGGGAGAGGAGGCAAGGGAACAGATTCGGTCAAGGGCAGGGTTGAACACTTTACAGTGGTGGGAATCCCAGGAGGCCATTCTGGGAACTAAGTACCACAGGGCGGGGCCCACAAGGCACAGATCCCTCCCCAAGCTTCTCATTCAGAAGCCGGCAGGTGGGGGGGGTGGAGGTTGAGAAGCCTGTGTGTAGTTCAAATAGAAGAGCAAGAAGGTGAAGGTGGGAGACCTGTTTTTCTACTGAGAGTCTCTGAACCCGAGAGAAAAAAAATCCACAGGCAACTCAGATATAAATGGTAGCTTCAGTCCCACGAATCGGGGTTGGGGGTCATATTCGTTTCCCAGGGCTACCATAACAAATTACCACAAACTGGGGGATTTGGAACAACAGAAATTTTCATTCTTTTACAGTTCTGGGGGGTGGGCAACAGTCCGAAATCAGGTCAGGAGGTTGGCTTCTTCTGGGAGCTGAGGGTGCCTCTCTCCCAGTGTCTGGTGGTTGCCGACAGTTGCTAACCATCCTTGGGTTGTGGACACATCACCCTAACCCCTGCCATCATTGTCACTGCTGTTCTCCACCCACATCTGTGTCCAAATGTCCCGCTTCATACCAGTGACTGGCTTAGGGCCCACCCTAATCTGGTGTCACTTCATCTTAATGGGACTACATCTGCAAAGACCTTATTTCCAAATAAAGTCACAGGTCCAGGGAGCTTAGGACTTGACCAGACCTTTCGGGGGCACAATTCTACCCACAGTAGGAGTATAGGGTTATTCTAATGGTGGGTTTGCTACATTATTAAAATTGGAAGGAAGACAAATATTTAAAAATTCACATTTCATGCATCTGCTTTTTAAAGCACGAACAGAAAGCATGAAGTGCTCTTGAAGAAGAGTGAAAAAAATAATAAAACATCTACTTCTCTTCTGTGTGTTACAATCTGGTGGGGGAGAGCCACAGAGTCCATGAATGAGGTAAAAGGGGATGCGGGCCACATGGAGACTGAGACAGGCAGACACTCTCAGAGACACAGAAAGCAAGAGGAGAGGACAGTGGCAGAGATAGGGTCACTCCCAGGGCCTTCCAAGAGTCTGCCACCAAAGACTTCACAGCCCTGTTTCACTTGCGCAACAAAGGGCATAAATGGGAAACTCCCATTCTGTTGCTCTATCCTGGGGGCAGATGGCATAGTAAGATCAGTATTTGGCCCGACATTGGGGAGTCCCCACTCCTGCTCAGACTCTGTGGCTCACAATTTATCAAGTATACTTTGGTTACCAAGAAGCAGCCAATCCTGGGCAAACTCAAATGAGTTTCAAGTGAAGGGATGGCAAACAGGTTTTGTCTCTCATGCCCATGCCTCCACGGGTGGTTGTCCAGAGCACTGTTGTGAAGAAGTATCCAGGCTCAGAGAACCATAACTGATTAGTTACATCTGCCTCCCGTGCAGGAAGGACACGTGGCACCTTGACATACTTGTTATTCTAGACCTAGTACAAACATTGTGCTTTGAAGGTGGGAAAACTGGACTAAGTAAAATAATAATAATAATAATAATAATAATAATAATAATGTGCCTGAGGTCTTGTTGCTGGATCACAGTAGAACCCAGTTGTGCCCCAGTCCCCATCCCACTACACACTGGGCTCTCTATTTGTCCTCTAGGTCAGTGAGCAGCAACATCCATCCAGTTGTCTGAGAGTCAATCTCAGCACCCTCTTCTCTCACACCCTGCGTGCTCAGCTGTCATGTCCTCTCCTCCTGCCTCCCAGCCTGCTCTCAAGCCATTCACCTCTCTCCTTTTCTCATTCATCCCCATAGTCCAAAGTTCTTATTCCTTGAAGGACATTTGGCCAAGTCTGGAGACCTTTTTGATTGTCATGATCTGTGGAGGGGGCTACTGGCCTCTTGTGGATAGAGGCCAGAGATGCTGTTAGCCATCCTAAAATGTCCAGAACAGTCCCCACAACAGTGGCCCCACATCCAGCCCTGAACATCAACATGTGTTGAAGTCTAGAATCCTTTTTCTAGTCTAAGCCACCATCATGTTGCCTAGACAAGCTCAAGGAGCTCTCCGCTAGTCTACCTGCCTCCGTCTTGTCCCTAAGCCCATTCTCTACCAAGATACCAAAGTAATATTAAAATATAAATTCCTAATCCTGGACTTTCAGCCAGATCCAAGCTCCATACCATACACAGCAGATACTATGGGATCTGGCCTGCCTATCTCTCCAGCCACATCTTCTTCTATCCTCACGCTCCACCTCTGTGCTATAATCTCACTGGCCTTCCTTCAGATCCGGGGCAGCCATGTTTCCTCCTCCTTCAGGGCCTTTGCAGAAGCTCCTCCTTGTGTTGGAAACACCAACTCGCAATCCCAAAGTCTTTGTCTAGTTAACTCCCACTCATCCTGCTGAATTTATGCGGAAGGCTTTCTTCCTGCCCTCCTCATAACATTTATCCTTGCCTGTAACTGTGTGCTTGTCTGTGAGACTGTTTTGTGACTGTCCTTCTCCTCCCAGTGCTTTGGAAGTCCCCAGTAGGCAGGAGCAGTATCTGTTTTGATCACTCCTACCCAGGTTTCCAGTGTTTTCATTTTGTGTCTACAACCTGGTAGGCTCTCAAGAACTATTTGTTGAATAAATAAATGAAAGGATGAATGAACAAATGACCTCAGGTCTCCAGACCCTTCGGCTCTTTATTTGCCTTACTATGACCAAAGTCTCTCTCCGTTCCTCTTTTCCACCCTTCATCGTTTTCCTTCTACCCTTTCTCTACTGACTGTCATCTTATGCAGTCACCGACTATATGTAAGGATTTATTGTGCTGATTAAATGTCGTTCTTTGTGAAACAAATTCAGCTGATTTTCTTATTTGCATATCCTTCAACTGATGTTGCCAGGAATGGAAAACAGTGGAATATAATGAGCTGTCTCTGCTGGATGGACGCCTGGCACTGCCCGAAGGCAGGCATTGGACCAGGTGTCCTTGAGCTGCCAGTCAAAATCAGCGGCCAATAGTTCCCCAGCCCCAGCTCTAAGGGGGACATGGTTGCTGGCTTCCAAACAATGAAAGCAGGTCCTCCTCCAGCTCTGCCCAGGGCTGGCATCTTCTCAATCTGCAAGATGTGGTCAAGTGCCATCTCCTCGGAGAGGCCCTCCCTGATGACCTACCTAAAGTAACCCAAAGAACAAAAGCCCAACTGGGGAGGCAGAGTGTATACCTGGGAGGAGGCAGGAGCCTTGAAACACTGTGGAATCATCTCCCTTAGGCTTTCTGCTATATGAAATAATTCAGTATCTCTGGGTCAAGCCAGTCTTAGTCAGGTATCTTGTTACTTGTGGCTGAGAGCACTCTACCTGATGCCTTTTTACCACACCTATTGGTCAGCCCGGGTTGCCATAACAAAGCACCACAGATTGGGTGGCTTATACAACAGAGATTTATCTTCTCAGTTTTAGAGGTGGGAAGTCTGAGATCAAGGTGTTGGCCGAGTTGACTCCCTTTGGAAGGAGTTGTTCCGAGGGAAGGATTTGTTCCAAGACTCTTTCCTTGGCTTATAGATATCGGCATTTTCCCTGAATGATCACACTATCCGTTTGGGAAATGTCTTTGTCCAAATTTCCTTTTCTTTTAAGATACCAGGCACATTGGGTTAGGACCACCCTAAAGACTTGTTTTAAATTAATTACCTTTTTGAAGATCCTCTCTCTAAATACAGTTACATTCTGAGGTCACGGAGGTTAGGTTAGGACTTCAACATATGAATTTGGTGGGGGAGGTTCTCATAACACCACAGATCCAGAATTATTTTCCATCACACAAGGCTCATTCTTGGGGATGAAGACAAAGACCAGGAATGGCAACCGCTGTCTCCACCTCCCTCACAATACGGATTGCTGGTGAGAGCCCCGTACGACCTCACCAATGGTCCAGGGTGTGGGAAGGCTGGAGAGAAAGCTTCTCTACAGGACTTGAATCTCGACAGCCCAGGGAGAAGTCACACCAGTTAAGGATTAAAAAAAAAAAAACAACATGGTGATAATGGCAGTGACCATGACCCACCACTTCCACATAGCAGGCATTTTGCTACGGCCTTGTAAATGGGGTCTCCAACAACAATGCAACGGATTCACAGTTGGGCCACCACAGGGCTGAACTCAGAGGTGTTAATTGCATGCCGTGGGTTACGTGGTTGATGTGGCAGCTACAGAGGGACCTCTTTAGCCTCCATTCCAGAAAGAGCCTACCCTTCTGCCACGGGAGCACAGGTGCCTTCAGGATCCACTTCTACTTCCAGGTCAAGGCCATGTACTTCCGGGGCAGCCTGGCCAGGGACTGAATGGGACAGGGGAAGGCTCTAGGGGCTGGTTATTCCTGCCCAGCACCAGGAGGCTCTGGGGGACAGTTTTCACTCCACATCTCCCTGTAGAAACACAAGGCATGTGGGTCTGAAGCTCTTGTGCCTCATTCTGCTCCTACCACCATTCCTTTCGTGAACCTTACTCCTAATAAACCGCTTGCATTGCTAGCCCTGTCTCAGTGTCTATTGCCCAGTGGACCCAAAACAGCACTGCTGAGGAGGGTAAAGCAGGATTGGACCTGTGACTGCCCTCCAGAGAATTTCAGAATAAGAGATGGATCTGGGCTGAGTCCTGAATGCAAAGCCAGTGGTCATTTTCACCTAGACTTGATGGGTACATATCCAAGGTTCCCTGGGAAACCCAAGGAGCAGTGGAGGCATTGTCCAAGGTCACCAGCTGCTTGGTAACAAAACCATTCCAGATCCCAAGGTTCTTAAGCCCCATCTGAGCCACTTGCATGGGTGTGGACATGGACTTCCCACCCAGCCAAAGTGACTCAGAACTGCAGCCTTGATGTGTGTGTGTCTGAGGAGTGAGGAGGCTGGGGGGCTGGAGAAGCCAAAGGTTTATCACTGAGCTGTGGGACAGCAAGGACACTTGGAGGCATTCCCCCGAGGACCTCCTTATGATGGAGAACCGTGTCTCCCAGCAGCAGAAGACAGAGGCAGCAAGAGGTGGGGACATGAGAGGGGCTTAAGCCCCTCTCCTCACTCTGCACTCCGTTTGCCAAGTGAGGCAGCACTCCAAGCCTAAAGTGGGTAGAAAGCCTCCTTCTCATTGGGTATTTCGGAGTTTTCAGGGAGTGGGTGTGCAAAGAGCCCCTTGCCTGGAGTCTGGGACTCCTGCTCAGGCCCACTATGATCGTGTGGAACCAGGGCCTGAGTGCAAGCCTCATCACACACTGCTTTTTGACTGTGATGACCTGACACCTCTCTGAAAGGAACTCCTGAAACCAGCTTATGGCCCCACCACTTCCAGGGCCAATATATTTTATGGCCAACAGGAAAGAGGGATGGTTTAAGCAGCTTGACAAGTCTCTTTAGTTCAACAGGCATAAAGAACAGCTGTTTGTTTTTCAAGGGGTTTCCCAATGGAGGTCTTCCCTTTCTCCCTCTCTTCCTGAGGCTGCTTAAGTCTGGGTGACAGGGGACGGCCAGGGCACAACATGGTCTCCCCAAGGCTGGCAGAGAGCAGGCAATGGCAAGGGGAGCCCTTCCATCCGGCTCCCACATGATGCTGTACTCTTGCCAAGAGTTCAGGACTACAGTGGAGGTCCTCAACATAGGGGCCTCAGTTGTCCCATGGGTAAAGGGACACAGTCTGCCCATTCTCATCGGGGACCCTCTGCAGGATGCTGCCCTAGAACCCTAATGTCCATCTGCCTGTCCACCCTTTTGGGCAAGTTGTCTGAGTTGAGCATTTGCACTCAAGGCCAGTCCTTCAGTGATCTCCCCAGCAAAAACTATACTCCCAGACAATAAAAGCAACTCATTGGCTCTGGTTGTGAGCTATTAAAATGTGCAATGTGTGTGTGTGTGTGTGTGTGTATTTCCAATTATGGTAGGCAGACAATATGGAGTAACACAAGGTAAAGACTTTGGAACCAGTCAGATCCGGTTCTGCTACTTCAGGTTACGACTCCCCGAGCCTTGGACTCCTCATCTGTAAAAGAGGCTAATATCACCAGGTCAGGTTGTTATGATTACATGAGATGATGCAGCAAATTAGAATCTCATGCCTGGTCTTGGGGGGTCGACCTTTCTGAACCCAGATCTGACAGCAGTGGTTACTTACCTGGCACTGTTGAAGACTTTGTTTAACTAGAATCTCATACACAAGCCCTTGCATATCCATGCAAACACACACGTATCAAGGTGTCCTGATACGTGGCCTGACACATGGCCTCCTGCACACCAGATACCAGAAGGCTCTTGATGCATGCGTACTTCTACGCCTTCAGATATATGCCGCGCACTCACGTTCCTGCATCTACGCAGCTTGCACGTACATATAGTTCTGCGAGCACAGGCGCACATCCTTGCACAGACACACAGGGCATGCACACAGGGAAAAACAGGCTGATAAGCCCCAGAGCCAGACTAGTGAGTGCGGTCAACTCAAATTAGGTCCCAAGAAAAGGAGAGAAGAACATACTTTTTTAGCGGCTGAAGTAAAAATAACCTAGCTCAGACCTGCCGGAAGAGGAGCTGGCAGCACAGTGGCCCTGATGCCCTGACATCCCCTCTCATCTCTTTTAGTTTCAAGTCCTCGCAGAAGGTGCCTCTGTAGTCCAGATACTATATGAAGGAGCCCCAGTAAAATGGCAGGATCCTTCAAGCTCCCCTTCAGGATCAGGGTCAAGGCAGGATGCCTGGGGAGGTGGAGGGAGGTGCAGCCCTGTCCCTGCAACCCGTTCAGCCCCTGAGCGCCATCTGAGGACCGCAGGGTCCTGTGGACATAGACACCTACACAGCCACGGTGAGCCACAGTCCTCAAACTGTGCCTGGCCAGGAGCTGTGGTCCTTCCTATTCACATAGGAGGGCGGCAGGAAGCCAGGGTGTTGATGAGAGGCATGGCTAGGGAGAGGAGAAGCCAGGACTCAGGATCACACACACTTCCGTGTGAAGAAGGGTGCTCAAATCTTGGCACACAGGCGCCTGGCTCCCACAGGTCCCACCTAGGACAACCTGAGCAGAGGGAAAGGAAATTAATACCAATTCTATTAGACTAATAAAGCTGCATGTCATAAAATATATTGCAATCATAGAATTGTGCATTTCAAAAAGGTGAATTTTATCAGATGTGAATCACCCCTCAATAAAGAAATAAATTGTGTATGCATATATATATGCATATGCATATATATTTTTATATGCATATAAAATATATAAAAATATAAAATATATAAAATATATAAAATCTCCATATCCTCCCTTACTCCTACTCTGTGCTCTTGTGCCAGGCACTCTGCAAGTTTCTTAAATGGAATATCTTATTAAACCTTCCCCAAAAGCCATTCCATATGTGAGGGAAGGTCTAGGGCCTGGTTCAAGGTCACCCAACTGCTCAGCGGTGGAGTTGTCTCTAGACGCCACTGAGCAAGACTGGTGGGCTGGGTCATACCTTTTTGCATGTGGTCAGTCAACACTCACCCACTGAATCTGGATGTCCCATAGAAACAGGGCCAGTGGTTCCTAAACTCTATCATCCAACTGGAACATCATCAGGAATGCTTTGTAAAACCCTGGTTTGGGGACCCACTCCTGAGGTTCTGCCTCAGTGGGCTGCTGGACTTGAACCATGCTTGAACCCTCCAGTACCCCCTTCCTCCTCTCCCCACCCCTTGTGGACCCTTGGGGTCAGGTCCTGGGCTGGGGGAGGGAGGGAGCCGGCCCCTGGGCACCGGGGCAGGATGGAGCTGAGTCACAATGCGTTTGTACTCAGGTATTAATAGAAACATAAAACCCCAGATCAGCCATTTCTTCCCCCTCTGGACAAGCCCGGACAACTCGGGCTTCAGTGACTCTGACCTCTGTCGCATATTAAACAGAAGCAGGAGAGTCACATGGATACCTCATTAATTCACTGTCACCAGGGGGGGTGAGGTTGTGGAGAGGGCGGGGACACAAAGGGCAGAACTCTGCGCAGAGCATTATCAAGGTTAACTAGTGGTCCTGGGGGAGGAAGCTGGGGAGGGACAAGGGTCCCCAGCGGCAGGGCCAGGGTGAAAGGATAAATTAGCGCATCCTTTGTTTGCCTGTCAATAGGTGCTTCCCGGGGATCCCCTGGGGCTGGGTAACTTTGTTTGCCCAAGGCCCTTAATCTTCCAGCAATCCTGTTTACATTCTTCATTTGCAAACCTGCCCCTCAGAGATAACTTTGGGGGAAAATAGGGCCCAGCTGTTCTTGCCACACTGCCTGCAGGCCTGAGAGATCCAGCCACACGCTGGGGCAGGGTCTCCAAATGTACACAATGCACAAACACACACAAATACACACCACCCCACCTGACCTCATCTTGTTGGGCAAGTGAGGGTTAACTTCCTAGTTCAAGTGCATTTCATCCTTCAGCTAAGTACCTGCTTTTTCAAAGGTCAGAGACACTGCAAGCCTGTGTCTGCCCTCAAGAGGCCACCCCCTCCCCCACCCCTCACTCTTTGCTAGGCTGCTGGGGAGATGGTTGTGCCTTCCAGGTGCGCTGGTCTCCAAGGTCCAGGGGATGGGCCATCTTGCTCGCAACAGGCCCTCGGTTCTATGGCCAGGGGTCCCAGGCTCTGTTCACTGCCAGCTCAGCCTCAGTCCCAGGGGGATTGCTTTGTGCCCTGCTGCTCCGTCCCACTCTGGGGAGCTGCTGCCTGGAGGGCTACCTACCACCCTTTCATGACCTCTACTGTGACCCCATGGCAAGTTCACCAGCCACTTGCAGCTCCCTTCTGAGTCCCTTCCACAAAGCTCAAAGCCTAGGAGCCTGGGGTGCTGGTTAAGTTCCCTCCAGTGCTTTCTGCTCTGGAGGTTGGGTCCTAGGGTTCCAAAGGCACAGGGGAGTCGGGGGGAGAAGGATTAGTTGGCATCCCCTCTGACCACCCTAGTTTCTTCTCTCTCCTCTGGGGTCCAGACTGGTCTGCCAGTGGCTCTTGGAGTCCTCAGCCAAAACACCCCCACACCATCCGCGATGTCCCTCTTGTCTGGCTCCAGCTCACCTTGTCACATTCTAGGTCCTCTCTGCCTTACACCAGCAGGGAGTAAAACTCACACCTGGGACCTCCAGGCATTGCATTTGATACAGAAAGGACAATGTGTAGAACTTAGAAAACCTTTTCTCTGCACAGCAGCCTAGCTTTCAAAACTCCTGTGCTGTGGGCTCAGAGATCCTAGTCAGGCTTTGTGCTCCCTTTCTCATTGTGCCTTGTTTCAACCCTCATACTCCCTGAGGCTCTGGGTGCCTCTGGCAGGCTATCAGGAAGGTCACAAAGGAGGAAAAGAAGGGAAAAAAAAAATGTACAGTCTCACTTATCTAAATGTATTATTTCATTATACAGTCGTCCCCCCTTATTCGAGGGAGCTGTATTCCAAGACATCCAGTGTTTGCCAGAAACTGCAGAGGGTAGCAAATTCTGTATATACTATGCCTTTTCCTATATACACATGCCTCTGATAAAGTTTAATTTCTACACTAGGCCAGGTCAGAGATTGACAACCATAATTAATAGTACAATAGAACAATTACAGCCATATGCTGTAATAAAAGTTATGTGAATGCGGTCTTTCTCAAAAAATCTTACTGCACTGGGCTGACCCTCCTTCTTGTGATGATGTGTGATGATAAAATGCCTGATGAGGTGACATGAGATTGACGTAGGCTCAGTGATGTAGGGGCAGTGACGTAGGCACAGTGACATAGCGTGGGGCTACTATTGGCTTTGGAACATATTGTCAGAACGAGGATCATCTGCTCCGGGGCCCCAGTTGACAGTGTGGGACTGAGACTGTAGATACAGGGGGACTCCTGTATGGAAATCTGCCACTTGGGAGGTCCTCAGAGCGTCCTCTGAGCCCAAGGATCTTGTGACCCCCGGAGGAGAGAGCAAAGGAGCTCTGCCACTTCGTAGTAAGTGTTCAAAATCCTGTGACAATAGGAACAGGAAGGCCTGTGTCACAAGATGTGAGGGTTAAGAGAGGACACTGCTAGTATGGGCCAGGGGCCTCAGGTGGGTGTCCCCGCACCCCTTCCTTCTGAGCACACATAGATGCCCCTTGCCTTGCTCCCTGTTGGCAGGTTTAACATCCCAGCTGGACCATTTAGGCTCTGGAAGCAGGAGCCTGCCCTGCCTTCCCCTTCCCAGTAGGCTTTGGTTGGTGTGGCAATGTCAAGGCTGGAGGACACAGTCCCCAGGTGTGCAAGGGCAGAAAGGAAGCCTCTGCCAAGCAGGGGTATTAATAAAAGAATAAGACCAGGAGCACCAGGGTGTGAGGAAGAGGAAGGGCAGGGCTCCTGAGCAACCCTGACTCCCACCCCCAAGCTGCTGGACACTGAGGGGGTACATGGGGAGTGAGACAGAGAGTCATCTCCCACCCAGACTACTCCACAAAGACCCGCTCCGCCCCTCCTGCCTCAGTTTCCCCACTGCACTGTGAACACCAGGCTGGAGCCAAAGGGTGTGGGAGCAGTGGGCCTGAAGCGCACCACAGTTAGGAAATCAAAAGCAATCTTTTTCTTGCTGCCAGGGAGGGTGGCGTGCGTGAAGGTCAAGATAAAACCCGCGGGGGGGCGGGAGGGAGAAGCCGCGCAGTGTTTTGTTTGGTGCAGCCGGCTGGCCGTTGCCTCGGTAGCTGAGAACATCGGCTCTGGTCACGCTTGCCTCCGCTCCAATCCTATTACTCCGTGCGGTTGGGCTCCGAAAATAGCCCCTGTCAGCCCCATCATCGCAGTTCAGCATTTCCACCGTTGGCCACTTATTGTTCCTCTGACACGGGCATCCTTAACCCCTCCTGTGCCAGCTGGCCAGGGGCACCTGGGCTGAAAGCCCACCTTTGGGGGAAATCACTGTCTTTCCAGTGCCACCCCCCTACTGTCACTGACACTGCTGGGAGAACCAAAGGGCACTCCTGGGGGGACTCGGTGCCCCACACTGCACACCTCGTTCCATTTTAACTGGCGTGAGGAGCTGTCCTGCGGGGTTGGCAGTATATGCACATCTGATGCAGCCCAGAAAGCCAGAAGGGTCCGGGAGATGAAGTGACTTGTCCAAGGTCATCCAGCCAGCACAGGACTCATCCCAGGTTCAGCCCAGGGCTGCGTATTCCCGGACTGAGCTTTGTCATTGTGCCCTACACACGCCGCTGTCCAGACCCCAGCCAAGGCCCTTCCCGGAGCCTGGAGACACAGGGGCCAGCTGGCTGGCTGCCAGGTGACCAGGGGTGTTGAAACACAATTGGGACTGCAGGGCCCCACCCTAACCTGACTTGGCAAGGTGGGGCAGGGCCCCACCCAGGAATCTGTATTTTTTGAACCAGCCCCACACATGCATCTGATGTTCAAGTGCATTAACGGAACCACAGCTGTGCTGAGATTCTGTAGGAATTCCTCCCCAGGAAGAAATTAACCTTTTTGGTGCCTGGCAAGCTCTCCGGCAAATCCAGAGACACTAACGTATTTCTTTTCGTTAACGAGTCAGTTTTTCAGATGAGAAAATGGAGGTTCCTTCCGCGGCACCAGATTGTCTCGCAAGAGAAAACAGCCAACAATTTTAGAGCAAAGACCAGCCCAGAGAAGGGATGGATGCGTCACACAGACCTGAGTGGGGAGTGGGCTCCCGGGATGAAGGGAAATGGGACAGGAGCTTTAGGCTTTGAAATCAGACAGACCCTAAGTTGTTCAGGGCTTCTCAAAGTTGGTGCAGGTCACAGGCTTAGTCCAGGGCCTCTGGTCAATTAATAATATCTGAAATACAGGGAGGCTTCCATAGGTCCCAGCCTGCCTGGAAAACCTTCTATTTATTAGTTCATTTAGACTTATAAGGCAGATTTAATATTGTCCCCATTTTACAGGTAAGAAGACAAAGACACTGAAAAGAGACATCTGGCTTCAGAACTCTTGTCCAGTTATCATTAAATGTGTTCTCCAGATGCCAGAGGAAACCCAGGGTGATTACAAGAAAGCCTTGGCCTGCCACTCCATCACCCTTGTATCTCTGTCTGTCTGCACTTGCCGGAACTCGACCCAGGGTTCCCAGGACCCTTCTGGGCCCGACCTGCTGGCTGAGGTGCTTTGTGGCAATCCTGGGACCAACCACCCCTGTCCCTGCAGGCCGAGTCCGCAGTGCTTTGAGCTCCCAGGCCATGTCGGGCTCCTTCCACCGTGCTGAGCGGCTAAGCGGCCAACCTGCTGTAGACCCTCTCCTGAAAACCCCTCAAGACTGTCTTCTGGGGGTTTGCCTATTGCTGCTTGGATTCTATCCTGGCCCGTCTCTGCTGGTGGATGTTTGTCATTAAATCAATCTGTCGGTAGAACTCAGGGAGAAGAAACCCAAGGCTTTAAGTCCTGTGTTACGCTCCTGAAACTTACAGTAAAGGATGTGGGGGCTATGAACAGCCCCAGCGCTCTAGCAGCTTGGAGTCTGATGAGGCCTAAAGGTGGTGACCTGCACCTTGGCCTTAACTTTATAAATATTCCTTTATTAAATTCTCAAAGCTTTCTACTTTGAGTGCATACTCTGCTTTTTACTGTTAGCCTGGCTGGTACAACAGCTACAAAGATACAAAACCAAATTAGTTTAAACAACAACAACAACAACAAACACACTTGTTTTAGTGGACTAGAGCTTGAAACCCTGAGCTACAGGCTAAGATTGCCCATGAGTTCGTGGCCTATGTGGGCCTGGGCTTTTTGCCTCCTGCTTCCCACTTGCTCTTTCCTCATATCTCAGGCCCTGAGATCTTGGGGCCTTGCATGAGAAGAAGAGGGGGGCTCAGTCTTTCCTCAGGGAGGAAACCCAGACCCAGAGTCTGTGGGCTCTGGGCTCCAGAGACTGATGGCCAATGTAAGGACTGCCTGCCTTTGTCGGACTTCGGAGACTTTCTTAGGAAATCTCTGCTTTGTCTCTGAGTTTTCTGTTCACTCCACCCCATGTTGGGGTCTACCCTTCTTTTGTCCTCCCTCTCACCCACATATGGACACAATAAAGCTCCCTACCCTGAAAATAATGCCCAGTATCCCTCTCAACTACTACTTATCATTGCTGAAAATGCACCATGAACTCTGTGGGTGGGCCTAGGACTCTGATCAAACTTAGACTCTGATCAGACTTATTCCAGTGGGGTGTCTTGAATGAATTGACACCACTATATAAATGAGTCTATCAGAGCTCTACCCAAGGAAAGTTCTCGATAAAAGGACGCATGTATAAGCAGCTCTTGACTCAAACTTGCCTAAGTCTCAAAGGGCATTTATGAGCTCTCTTAACTGAGAAGCCCAGGGTTCTGGGAATCAGTCTCTCTTCATTTCTTGGTTCCATTTCCCTTTGTGTTACCTTCTGTCTCCAGCAGGCTCTCCTCTCCCCAGGTGGTGAGAAGGATGACCAGCCCCAGTTCCAGGCTTTCTTCCCACCGTCAGGGAAAATGGAGCCTTAAGCTCTAGTTCTTGCAGCCTGCACATTGCTAGCCTGCTAAGTTCCCCACACCACTCCCTCTCCCTTTCCAGTGAAATCAGCTCCCCACTCCCCCAGACAACAGGCATTGGGGGGGAGGGACCGTACAGCCTCCCCAAGGAGGATCAGGGTGGTGACTGTCTGCCCAGAGAAGGGAGAGAGTGGGGAGAAGGGAGAGATGGGCTTTAGGAAACAAGGAAGAGAAACAGAGGCAAAATGCCTCACCCTTCTCCCTCTGCCTGGCCCACCTTCTCCAGGTCTGGGCTCTTGCAGCCTCCATACCTCTCTGTTTTGGCATCCCTGGACCACACATGTGAGTCTATGGTCTGTCCCTCTCCGCTGGAAGCAAAGTTCCTCCAGGCCAAAAGACGTGTATTAATCACGTAAATAACAAACACTCCCTGCTACTCTGAACTCAGTAAAAGTTGCTTACTCGCACACACAGCTCCACATGGGTATCTCTAGTGGGTGGGTAGCCTTCTACATGGCCGTTCAAGACCCTGGGGTCTTCGAGCAGCATCCTCCACCGGGGCCTTCTGAGATGTCTGTTGCCCATTTGGCTAGTGAGCATTTGACATGTGGCCAGTACAACCGAGAAACTGAACTTTTCATTGGACTTCGTTTGCACCCATCTAAAGTTAAGTAGCCACAAGCATCCAGTGGCCACCATCTTGGCTGGCATGGCCTTAGAGCTCTCCAACCGATCTTGTGATTCCAGCTGGAAGGCAGAGAAGAGAAAGCATGTGGGAGATGATTTTGAGACAGGCCTAGGCAATGACATTCTTCTTTTCTGGTGATGTTCTGTTGACCCAAACTCACCATTTGACCCCATCCAACTGCTGTGGACCCGGGGAGCTATAATTTTGGTGGTGGGGTGGGGGGTGGGCAGCAGGGCTGGAAATAGAGGAGTAAACTTTGTCAAGAGTTTGGCACACACCATGCTGATGTACCCCTATGCTTTCCAGACCTAGCAGTGCCTGGCAAGAGACTGGCATTCAGGAATGGTTTTTAATGAATAGATGTGAACACGAGAAAGAACGTGTGTGTGTATCTAACTATTAGTATGGGTGAAGCAGTGAGAAAAGGACTTGGTAAGGAGAATCCTAAGCAGATTTCTTCACTGCCCTAGGCTACTCACTGGTCCCAGTGGCTGCTGGGAGCTCCAGGCCAACTCTCTGACCCCAGCGTCTCCCTTCCAGGGCCCAAAATATGGGGCAAAATGCAAAACCTCCAACACAGTCCAATAACATTCATTTAAATAGCAAATATTGACCCTGCAAGGAGATAAGCAGAATACAAAGTACAGAAGCACAGTAGCGAACTCTGGGCCAGGCCGAGCGTGGGAGGCAGGTCTCAAAGCTGGGACCCTGGGGTCAGGGACAGAGTGGGGGATGGTCGGTGACACCTTTATCTGAACCCATGGACAAACCAGCCACCAGCGAGGGACTTGCAGTCTACATTCCAGGGACTAGGGTCTCTGTTGGAGGTAGGCATGCCCACTGAAGGGATCGCATGGGGCAAGGAAGGGGTAGGGGAGCCCTGGCTAGGGGTTAGGGGTCCTGCTGCATCTCTGACTTGTTGCAGGTCTGTAAGCAAGTTGCCTTCCCCACCCTGGGCTTCCGCAGCCTGAAGTAAGAGAGGTCTGGACATAGGGTTCCTCCCTCCCTCCCTCCCTCCCTCCCTCTCTCTCTCTTTCTTTCTAGATTTTAGTTATTTATTTGACAGAGAGAGAAACAGCGAGAGAGGGAACACAAGCAGGGGCAGAGGGAGAAGGAGAAGCAGGCTTCCTGCTGAGCAGGGAGCCAGATGTGGAACTCGATCCCAGGACCCTGGGATCATGACCTGAGCCGAAGGCAGACGTTTAATGACTGAGCCACCCAGACGCCCCTGGACATAAAGTTTCTGAGGCTCCTTCAGCCCAGCAGAGCTCAGATTGACTGTTGTCTCTGCTCCCAGAAAGCTGCACAGGCTTCAGCAAAGGCCTTTGACCTTCAGAGGCCTCCGTGTGCCCAACTCTGAAATAAGAGGAATGCTGTTGACCTGAGGACGTGTGAAAAGCAGTACAGATCCTGGACTCACCTTATGGTTTGGGAGCTGTCCTGGAGGGATCCCCAAAGGCAGCCCCAAGTGGAGTCTTCCCTCACCTCAAATCAGACCCTGTGTGAGCACAGAAGCCAGCTGAGGTGTCTCCTGGGCCTATCTAACAGCCAGCCTCAGGGGCCCCTTGCCCTTCTGCATTGCTATGGAGAAAGCAAGCCCCTGCTGACTTAGAGGAGGCCCCTGGTAGGGAGCTCAGGCGAGGCTTTGCATGGCATGGACTAGACAGCCCAACACAACTTCACCAGCACTGGCAGATCTCAGCACCCGGTCAGGGTCTCTCCTGGGTGACCGGTACTGGCTTCCCCAGAGCAAGCATCCCAAGAGAAGGGAGAAGCTCTATGGTCTTTTCTGGCACAGGCTCAGAACTCATGTGGTGTCCCCTCTGGCTCCAGATTCAGGGAGCAGGAGAACCCAACTTTACCTCTTGGTGGGGGAGTGCAAGTATCCAGTGCAGAAGAGCCTATGGGGTGGGGTACAGTGCTGTGGCCATTTGTGCCCACCAGAGGGGGACTCTACTGCCTAACATGTACCCAGTTTCCTGCCTTTGGGGCAGCCTAGGGAAGGATAGGCTTGGAGGTCTGATTCAGAAAGCACTGCTAAGAAAACACTTGGTTGTGGCTTTCCAAGAATATGATAGTCAATTTTATTTGAGCCATTACCACATGCCAGTCAGGGACGGTCGTGTTACGCACTGGTTCTCATTTCTTTCTCATAATAACCCTATGGAGGAGGGACTATTATTCTTCCTATTTTATGGATGATGAAACTGAGGCATGTAGCAGTTAGACAGTAGTCTCGGTAACCTCCCTAGCAGAAGCACAGGGAGGAGTCGGACCCCAGCATTGGGCGCCAGAGCCCAGCCGTGCCCATAACCATTGGCCCCTGGGGTTCCTTCCCAGGCAAACTGTGGAAGGAGCAGCCAGTTGGCCTCCAGCTTCACCAGGCTGACCACAGGTCTGTCATTTACCAGCTGTGTTATTACCTCCCTGAGCCCCTTTAAGCCTCAGCTTCCTTGCCCATGAAATGGGACAACAGTGCCCACACCCAGGCTTGAGGGCTTGCTGGGAGATGATGTGGATTTAGAGGTGCTGGGTGCCAGGAGGGGGGTAAGGTGGGTTGGAATTAAATTCCTTTCCTTTTCTCCCTTGGCAAGGAAACTCGAAGACAATGCACATAACAAAACACTATTGTTCCTCAAGAGGGTGGAGACATTGGAATTCTAGAGATGCTGTGACTGAAGCCAATTGTGAAGCCTCTGGAAAAGGTAAAAAGGGTAATAATTCTAGCCACGGCTTACTAAGTACCCCTGAGTGACTACTGTGTGCCTGGCTGCCCACTAGGTGCTTTACATCCTTAGCCCTGCCAACAAAGCTGGAAGGTGCGATAAAGTATCCTGAGATTCAAACACTTCAAACATTAGACCCAAGACCCAAAACAGTACCCACAGAACAGAGATTTAAACCCACTACCCTCTCATTTCCTGTGTTCCCTGCATCTTGCCGTGGCTCCCAAGAGGCTGCCAAAATACAGGAGCTCAGGGTGCCAGGGAAAGTAGTTTGGGAGTCACGTCTGAGAAGGGAAACAACAGCCTGCTGTCAATTACACTAATGAGTTCTTGCCCTCTGGCCAGTTGGTATCAGATCCAAACACCTCTTGGAGGCTACAAGCCCCTGCCTGCTCCAAGTCCCCATGACCTCTCTGATCTCATTTCCTCCCACACTCCCCACATCTGTCCCCTCTCTGCTCCTGCTAATCACATTTCTGCCTCAGGGCCTTTGCACCTGCTATTCCAAAGTTCTGAACACCCTACCCCAGACCAGGGTGTGGCTTGCCCTTCCCCTCATTCTGGTCTCCTTTCAAAGGCACCTCCTTAGGGAGGACTTTCCTCGCCATTCTATCTACCATTACACCCACCCCACTTTCTGTCCCTTTAATCTCAACTTTTTTTTTTTTAAACCAGGTAACCCTCAGCACTACCTGACATTATAGTGTATATTTGTGCCATTATTTATATTTATTGTCTGTCTTCTGACTTCATCGCCAACACTAGGAGGGCAGGGGTTTCACCACCCCTGGCCACTGCTGTAACCCCCAAGCCTGGAGCAGTGACTGCACATACAGAGAGAGAGTGCTATAGATAATCAGGGAACAGAAGAAAGGCCTGATTAGCAGGACAATGGGCAGGGCAGGGGCTGGAGAAGTTTGTGAGTCACCCTGAAAGAGAATCTACTTAGGGTCTTGTTTTTGTTTTTAATCAGACTTTCACCAGCCTGTCTGGAGGAATGGACACCTCCTCACCCACTGATTCCAGGATTTTCAGAAGCTCTTTCCTTATGAGTGAAATGTTGCTCTTCAGCTGAGCGTGACCACATGACAAGCATCTCCTACCCTTCCCTAGGCTGGGGTGGGGGGGTGGCGGTGGGAATATTTTAATAGGAGATATTCCAGGCCTCTACCCTCTAAGACCCTCCAAGACAGGGCTGTTTTACGGGTGTGTGCCCTCTGCGGTAGGGCTTAGAAGGGCCCTGTGCTCCTTTTAAGGCTCTGTTGTTGCCATCTTGAAATCCTTAAATTTTTAACCAAGGGTCTGCATTTTCAGTGGCAGCGGATTCTGCAAATTATGGAGCTAGTCCTGTCCCAGGAACTGCCCAATGGTAGAACTTCAGACTTTCTAGACATTGGTTATCCGTGCAAAGAGGGTCTCCTGGGGGTTGCTCACCCACGCCAGCCGGGCTATTGTTGGCATTGCCAGTTAAATTCACTGGGCACCCCCTGTGTGCTGGGCACAGTGTGAGACGCTAGAGAAGCAAGCGGGAAGAGGACTCAGTACTTGCCCCAGGAGCTCACAATCAAGAGGAGAGACTGACAGGGTAAAAGGAGGGTGGCAGGCTGGGGGCAGAATGAATAAGGGTGTAAGCTGACAGGGGGCCAGGGGCTATGGGGACCATCAAGTTAGGACTGACTCCAAACAAGCCAGCCCCCAAGAACACAGTCTCACCCCCTTCGCTCAAGCCTCTGCAGGGGAGTGGAGTGGAGTGGAGGTGGGCAGTGGGACGTGGCTGGTCCAGGAACCAGCAGATCTGGACCTGGCTGGGGCACAGGTGTCCGGAAGCTGACACCAAGAATGGCTGTTTTGTGGGTGAAGGGAACTGCGGAGGGGGTTAGGCAGAGCGCACCATATGATCCCCCCTGTTGGAGAATCCTGCAGCCGCTGCAGCACGTGGAGGAAGGAACAGAAGGCAAACTCTCTGGAGCAGGAAAAGGAGAAATTCCTTTTAAGACATCTTTGCAGCTCTCCACCCCGCAAATCTCATTTACCCAGTTGGACTGAGAGCGGGTGGTACGCGAGTATCTCTCTTGCCTTCAATCTTGGCAGCCTGCCGGGAATGTTGGTTATGAACCCGGTTTTTCAGAGGTGGATGCAGAAGCCCCCAGAGTGGGAGTGACTTGCTTGAGGTCCCACGGTCACAGAGACAGAGGGAGAGGGCATTTTGGGGACCAGAGGCTGCCGGACCCGCGGACAGCGAGGATGCCCCAGCAAGGAGGGAAGGACCAGGGCTATGTCTGCCACGGCTGGCCCCCACCCAGAGGCCTCGAAGGGGGTGGCCCACGCTCGGGACCCCGACTGGGTCCCAGAGGGGCGCGGGCTGGGCAGGAAAAGAGCCTCCAGCTCCTGGAGGCTCAGCCTCTGCGCCCAGGATTCGTGGCGCCTCGACGGTGCAACGGGCGCTTCCGCCTCCACGGGACTGTACCGAGCGGATGCGCTGCCTGCGTGTGAACAGGGCTTGTTTTCCCTTCACGCCCTCGGGCTCCGTTCTTCTGAAGAACTTCCTTCTGTTGGCGCTTGGGGAATATGCATTCCTGGCTTGCACCGCGCGCGGGTGACAGTTGGGCTGGGAAATGTCCCCGCAGCTTAATTAGGGCATCACCAGACCGCGCCAGGGACCCGCCCCCGCCCCTCCCTGCTGTCGGGACCCTGGGGACCCTGGAACCTCTGCGCTCTGCCCCCTTGACCCCTCCTAGGAATCTGTCCTGGGCCAAGGCAGCTGGCTTACTGTCCCCCAAATCAGCCACCCTCTTGCACACGTTTGTTCTTACTGTTGTCTGGAATGCGCTCTGCTCTCTTCCTGGCATATATCTCTCCTGTCTCCAGACACCACCCAAATTCTTTCTACTCCCCTCGCCAAGTGGAAGTCCTAAAGCCTCCCGCTGTTCTCCCCTGTGGGACAGGTGGACCCTGATGGGCCACCCTCTCTCCTCTTCCTGCAACCTCACCAGAAAATTCTCAGGAGAAGGGGCTCATATGTCAGGTTCACCCCCCTTTGCAGGAGGCAGGAGGTAACATTCCCAGGAAGGCCGGTAAAGCTCAGTACGGCCAACATCCATCCACCTGCTTGGCTGAGGGAAGGGTGAGGGGAACCTTCACACCCTAAAAGCCCAGAAGAATACTGCAGAAAGAAGCCCAGTGGATTGACAGTAAATGTCAAGCCAAAAAATAAACATTGAAAATTCAAGTGCATATTATGTCAAAATCCCACTATAAAAACAATTGAAAAGAATATTTGCAACCCCCACGACAAAGGGTGAATTTCCTGAAACACCAAAGCATTCCTGCTGCGAGAGGAAAATCAACCACCCAAGGGGAAAAGGGACAAATAACAACATGCCGAAAGGGGAAGGAACAGCAAAGGGCCTCTGAGGCAAGGAGATAGGTACCCTTGTCCATGGTGATAGAGCCTGTGGAGGTGAAAGATGACATGTTGCTTTAAATTTCATCGAGAAACATCTCTAAGATGTGTGGCCTAGTGGGAGGAAAAGGCCACCGGGAGGTAGGTGTTTTCTCAACTGTAAACTGGGGCCATGATGGGCTGCGAGGGAAGATTCGAACACGGTGAAGGGAGGGAAAGACTCGGGCGGGTAACACCAAGGTGGGGAGAGAGCAGGCCTGAGGGGAAGGCAGGGAGGGACCACTGTGGGGAAGGGCAGGGCCATGGGAGGTGGGCAGCGGGCCGGCTGCTGCAGGAACAGGGTGAAGATAAAGTTGTCCTTGGAGACCATACTGGCAGGGTTGTTTGGTGGTAAAGGGAGGGCTGGGGTGTCCGTGGGAAGGTGGTGAGGCTGGGGGAGATGAGATTAGCTGCAGGCTGTGAAAATGGCCTTGGGCCCCTAGGATGCCGCTCTCCCAGTGGCGTCTTCATGCCAGGCCCTTGGCAGGCTAGCTCTCGGCAATGGCTGTATTTCCTCAGACCCAATCTCCCAGAAATCCAGGTTATGCTTAGTGGGGCTGGGACACACCCAGGGTCCAGCAGCAAGAAGGCCCAAACCCCAGCTTCCCAGGAATTAGAGGGAGATCATGGCCTTTAACCAGAGCCACAAGCACAGCAAAGCCAGGCAAGGTTCCCAAGCCCAGGCAAAGGAGGAAGAGGTAACTCTGGCCCAAGAGAAGCCTGTCCGTTGCTCAAACAGCCCACTAACAGGAAAACAGGTCCTGCAGTCCGAAGGTGGGGGTGAAGGCAATGTGTTGCTCAGGGAAGCGTGCCTGACACACGATGGACACTCAACACACAGTTCTTAAGTGTGTAACCCGGAAAGGAGGCTTGTGGGACTTGTCAAAACAAATTGTTCAAGGCGGAGCTTGTGAGACAAGCGAGGAAGCAAGGACGAGGCGGCTGCATGGGCACGCAGCACAGAGTAGAAGAAATGGCAGTTCTCAGCGCAGACCAGGGTGGGGCGGAGTGGTCTGGACCTTGCAACTCCCAAGGGTGGATGGGGTAGGCAGGCACCGTGTTCACCTGTAGAAAGGTGTCATCTCCAAGAGAAAAAGATGCCTTGCTGGGGCTGAGAAGCTGAATCCAGTCTTCCTGGATTCTGCAGGATGACTTTCTCTTGTGCCTTGGGCCACCTGACTCCTGCGGAGTCTAACCTTGGGTAGAGAAAGGGAAAGGTTACTAGTGCACCAGGAATCACAGATTCCAAGGTGTATGAGGAGGGGTGTGGTGTAGGCGGGGAGGGGACATGAGGGAGGGCAGCTTTGAGGACCTCGGAAGCAGGAACATGGGACTTCAGGCTAACAGCCTCCAATCTGGGCCTCGGTGGCCCAGCTCCCCAGCCTCTCTGTGTAGACTTAAGCCAGATCTACGTTGGCATCTGACCAGCCTATGAACAGCTCCCTCTAAACTGACTCCTGGTCCAATCAGCACATGCTGGGCTTGGGGAGGGCACGCTGGAAGGGAAATGGGACAGGGCAAGCAGATTCTCTAACATCTGGGTTGTTATGAGCGACTCGTGAGATGGAAAAGAGCCTGGAATGGGGTCAGCCTGCCGGGGGTCAGACTGCCGGGGCTCCAGGCTACTGGGAAAGAGCTCCATGAATGCAGTGTGTCCTTTCTCTGAGCCTCAGTTTCCTAAATTGTAAAATGGCAGTAATAATGTGTTTGTTGTGAGGAGAAAATGAGATCATAAATAGGAGAGTGTTTTGTAAACCGCAAAGCGAGAGGAGAGTCGTTTTGTTTCACACCCAAGGGAGTGAATGTTCTTGAGTTTTACTTTCTGAGGAAAACTTGGCACAGCCCCCAGCGAAAGCTGGACACGGGTCAGATCTTATACCTACACCTACCGCCTGTGATAGAAGAGGCATACAGGTCTTCCTGCGAGATACACCTGGCTGGATGATCTTAGCTCCAGTTGTAGGGGAGACTAATTAGACCCTCTAGGCCTCAGTTTCTCCATCTGCAAAATGGATCGATGTGACTGCCCTGCCATATTCACACACTACTGGGGAATTTAATACCCTCTCTTTCCCCTTGCCTCCCTTCTCTGCACCTTGTTTGCTCTTCCCTCTGCCCCTTTCTGGGGCTTTCAGCAATGATAGCAGCCAAAAAGGAAGGAGCCATTCAGAACATTTCTGGGCCCTCATCAAAATGACCCTGGCAATGGCCTTCACTGCCCAACACTAGGCAAGAGTGCACTTTGCATTCCTCTTTAAGTGTTTGAAGTGTGTCCCTAACATTTTCACAACTGGATTGTAAATCTTAGGCCTTGTTTTTCACCCCTGTTGTGAAAATCACAACTGCTGTCTACTTGACCACAAAGGGCACCTAGCGAAAGTCTGTTGGAGGAAACAGGATTGCGCCGTCCTCGGTAGAGCCAGACCTCCTGACTCCAGGGCCCCTTTCCTCTCTGCTGAGACCCTCTTGACCTCCTACACATGTCTCGCCATCCCCAGGGCTTCAGTTTCGCACACTCTGCATGCAGGGGATAAAAAATTCTCCCCTTCAGTGGGCCCGCCAAGCTCGCTTCCTCCTGGACCCCTTCCCGCCGGCACCCCGGGGATCCCGGGACCCAGGCGAGGAGGGGCTGCTGCTCCTGCGCTCTCACCCACCCCTGCAGGCCCCGGGTGTCATCTCTTGCAACAGCTGACGGTGACGCCTCCACCACTCTGGTGTCACTTTTAACACCGCGCGTTCACACCACCGGCTGACTGACTGCGCAAGGAGGCCCCAGCAGAGCCGCGTGCAGCCGCACCCCACATGTGGAGTTGTGAACCCGGCAGTTGTTCAGCAGGTTCTCTTGGCCTCACCTCCAAACGTGTTACTTCTGGAGGGAACGACACCACGCAACGGCACCAGCTTTCCCAAGAAGGAATGCCAGGCCCTGCCTGGCCTGCGTCGACCAGGAGGGGAAGGGGAGGCATTTCAGCGTGGTGGCGTGCAAAGATCTGGGACCCAGACCCCTGCCATCTACACACAGTGCCCCGAGTTAGGAAAAGAAGAGGAGGAAGAGAAAAAGGAAAAGGGAACTCGTGTCGCCCTACCGCTGAAAATGGTTCATTCAATCTGCACGTGTCCCGCATGTTTTCAAAGATGGGTTCATGAGATAACGGGGAGAGGCAAAACACGTCAGGTAGAAATCACCACTATTCACGCGTGGCCGACTCATGTCCATTTCCAGGCGTGCGGAAGGATTTCAAGTCCTTGACCTCTGCGGGTTGGCATGGCCACGTGACCTGCTTTGGCCAATGAGATGTGAGGGAAGTAATTCATCACTTCCGGGTGAGATCACGGGGTTTAATCTCCCGTGGTCCACTCCGCGGCAACCGGGGCGTGGTGGCCGCGGAGGGTCCAGAAGATCACAGGGGTCACCATGGGGGGACAGCACCCCTACAAGTCACCCAGACTCTTGTGATCTGGGTATGAGCAGAAATAAACTTCCCTGCTGTTAAACCACCGAGATTTCTGTATGGTTTTCCCCATAGGCATGATCTAGCCTATGTTGAAGGATCTGATAATATGAAATAGATGTGAAAAATATCATCAGGAAACATTGCAGTTACTGGTGACTTTTGCTTTTAAACTTATCTGAGTTTTCTGAATTTTGTATAGTCGGCATGTATTACTTTTGTGATTTTACTCTTTCAGTTTTATTGAGATATAATTGACTTCCATCACCGTTTAAGTTTAAGGTATACTTACTTTTATCATATAAAAAAGTTGCTTCTCTTAAGCAGCTAAGTTTTTAAAGTAAATAAATATGTCCTCGGTACCGTGCTAGAGACTTTATTTAGCTAGGTCATTTCCTTTCATTCTTACGAAACCCTAAAAGGATTTTCCCATTTTAAAAAGGGGAAATCTGAGGTTTAGATAGGTAAGCTGTCAAGTACACTACATCCATTATCCTATTTACCTCCTCAGAGGCTCAAAGCATTTTATTCCAGTTTTAAAGACAAGGCTTAGAGAAGTTATGCACGTTGCTCACTGTTAAGTCATTTAAGAATTGAAGAAGTAGGGGCACTTGAGTGGCTCAGTGGGTTAAAGCTTCTGCCTTTGGCTCAGGTGTCGTGATCCGAGGGTCCTGGGATGGAGCCTCACATCGGGCTCTCTGCTCAGTGAGGAGCCTGCTTCCTCCTCTCTCTCTCTCTGCCTGCCTCTCTGCCTGCTTGTGATCTTTGTCTGTCAAATAAATAAATTTAAAAAAAAGAAGAAGAAAAAAGAATTAAAGAAGTAACATTGAAACAATAACCGTAAAAGCAGACACCTTTTATTGGATGCTTTATGTGCCAGGCCCAGAAGTGGTCTCATTTTATCCTCTCAGTAACTCTACGATGTAGGTACAAAAATTACCTCAATTTTCCAATGCAAAAAATGGAGGCTCAGAGAGACTGAGCTACTTGCTCAGGGTCACACAGCTATCAATCTCCAGAGCAGGGACTGGCATCTTGGTCTGTCCAAATTTTGGACAGCTAATGTTACTGAAAGCAGAAGTGGTTAAAAAAAAAAAAGTGCCTTTCAGTAATACACACATGAATATTTAAAAATTAATTTTCCATTTGTATCAAAATATTTATACAAAAAATTTCAAAAGTCAAATTGTATCATGAAGTTGATAATGAGAAGCAGAAGGCCTTCTCCTTCACTCACCACCACCTAGCCCCCTCCACAAAGACAAATACTTTTCAACTTTTTTAGCCATTCCTTCTGACATTAACTTTCATATTTCTAAATATTATTCTTGACCACTATTTTTTAAGATATTACTTATTGGCTTCCTCCTGTAGAAGGCCACCTTTGCTCCACTAGACACCACCTATACACCCACATTTTTCCTTTCTAGATAGTTCTATCACAGTTGCTAAATCAATACTCAGTTTTTACATGGTCATAGCTACATGTATTTTATTCACAACTAAACAAAATACTATATAATGCTGTCTTCTACATGTTTTTCCTGGAGTTCGTAATTATCTCAGTTTTCATTTAATTAGTTTTTGACTAGTTAAGTCAGTAACAACACTAATATCATTAAATTAGTAACATCACTAATTCTTCCCGCAAATATGTCTAAATTTCTAGCAATACATTTGGGAACCTATCAATTTTATTTTTCTCTTCAGGTTCTCAGTCCTCCTGCTTCTACCTGGACCAGCTGGTCTTTGGCCATGTAGTAGTCCTGAAATTTCCTTCCATCATCATCCTAGAAATTCCCTTCACTTCCTCTGTCAGTTCCTCATTTCTTAGCTCTTAAGCCATCTTCTTGGTTTTCTCCCTTCGTTTTGTTGTAATATGTATGCCAGTAGCTTCCTTGGAAACTGCATATGGAAGTTCAGTTTTTGGATAATTGATTGACAGTTTGGCTGGATGCATAAATCTTGGTTGGAAATAATCTTCCTCCAGAATTCTGAAGTTCTCTATTGGCATGTGGTGTTCTGGGTTGAAGTTAACAAGTCTAGTGCCATTCTGGTTCTCGATCATTATTATGTGATGATCTAAAAACTTATTTAATAAAATTCAATATTTATTCTAATTTTTTAAAAAAGCTTGTAATAAGTTAGACTAGATGGATAATGCCATAAATTGACAGTTATGTATTTTAATCCCAAAACAGGGTTAGCCAGCTAGAAACACTGCCCTATGATCACCACTCTTCTGGAGACCAGTCAGTGCAATAGGAAAGAAGTATCAAATTGGAGGAAGAGGTATCCTATCACTGTTTGGAGCTGATGTGACCCATTTACCTGGAAAACACATATGAATCAACTGAAAAAAATATTGAAAATGAGAAAATAATTGAGTGAAGTAACAACATACAGAAATAGCATTCTACTATTGATGGCCTTCAGATAGATAACAACTGGTCCTAAAATAGAATGGGTAAAAAACTCCATTTGCAAATACAGCCTAGAAATAAGCTTCTTAAAAAATGTGCAAAATCTATGTAAAGAGCACTTTCTGAATGCTACTGAAGGATATGAATGTGACGTTACACCACATTCTTGGATAAAAAGATTCAACATTATAAGGATGTCAATTCTCACTACGTTAATCTACACATCAACACAATCACAACAAAAACACCAATAGGGTTTCTCGTGGAACTAGAGAAGTCACTTCTACAATTGAAATGGAAAAATCCACAAGCACGATTATCCAGGAAAAATTTGAAAAGGAAAGGCAAGCAGCAGAGATAACCTTATCAGATATTTATATGTATTTTAAATCTATTACACAGCTAAGACAATTAAACTATGGCCTGAGTCCATTAAAAGACATATAATTCAATAATTATAGGACATCACTGGATTATATAGAGTAAGTTACTGTGTGATCAAGTTGGCATTTTAAAAAACAGGATTTATCCGTATTACTGGGACAATTGGCTACCCATCTGTAAAAGAAATTAATTTAGATCTTCACTTCGCATGTTCCACCAAAATAAATTCCACATGAGTCAAAGAAAAATTTAAATGAAATCATGAAATCCTTAAAGTGCCAGAAGAAAACAGGGGATACGGGAACAATCATCTATTGAACCTCTAGCTCTATGGCAGGCGAGAGAGAGCTGTCCCAACTTGTGGACGGTTGACTGAATAAAGGATCGATTTTCAGATCCGGTACTAGGTACTAGATGCTGTACTACTGGCCACCAGCAGGAAGGCCTGGGTTAGATTTGCTGCATGTAATTTGTTTGGTTCTACCTGTGTGCAAACATTTTTAGTTTTGATCTACTGTTTTTCAACCTGGAGGTTTCACCAAAAACTCTGGATTTCAGACTTCCCCTGAAATGTCTAAATGTCTAAAGGCAGTGGGCCCTCATTCCTCCATGGAACAGTCCATTGAGCCACTGTCCTTTGCTCTGAGGATGGAGCACAGGGGCTGCAATGGTACCAGTGACCAGAGAAAGTGAAGGGGAGTAGTGGCTGGTGAGGCCACAGTCCAGGAGTGGGGGTAAGGTTGTGAGGCTGCCGCTGGTGGGGGCAGGGAACGCGGTAGTAGGAGCAGTTCCTAGCCTGTTGTGATCACTCCAGCAAGAAGTCATGGCAAGGGGCAACAGAAAGGAGAGGCTTGGCCAGAAGGAGTTTGGGGGATTGAATCCACAAGACTTGAGGACAAATTGGATGTGTGGCTGTGTGTGTGTGTGTGTGTGTGTGTGTGTGTGTGAAAGAGAGAGAGAGAGTTCCTACTGGAGGAGGAACGGTGCCCCAAGATTCTCACTCAGGGGGAAAATGCTCGAACATTTAAACCAGACTAGGTCACACTCCTGCTTAATATCCCAACTCCTTACCTGAGGGAGTTGGCCACGGTCCACCTCTGATCTGTTCCTGCTGGCTTGCACACCAAGCCAGAGGCCTTGGGCTAGCCCATAAGTGGCCAAGGCCTTCTTTGCCCCAGGGCCCCTGCACTTAACTGTTCCCTCTGCCTGAGACTGTTCCCCTGACTCTTAGGCTGGCTGGTTCTCCCTCACCCCTTCCGTCAGATTTCCCCTTAAATATTGTCTCTCAGAAGAGGTTTGGAATATGCTTGTAGAGTCTGAAGGACCGCAAGGAGGCTGATTCCAAGCAGGAAATGAAAAGCCATGTAGATTTGTGACTTGCAGAGGGAAGGTTTCTGGGGGCTGCGGATAGGTGAGGGAGTGGTGCAGTAACTGGATCTCATTCACCTCTTGAAAGGCTGCCCCTAGCACCCGTGTGGGAAGGAGACCACTGGGCTGGAGTGGCAGCAAGGGCAAGAAAGTTCCCGGTATCTGTCCCGGTGGGACATGGCAGACGCCGTGAAGGCAGATTCCGCCGGTCAACCCCTGACTCAGTCAACCCCATCGGAAAAACAAGGGTCTTAAAGACAACCCATTGGCAAAGAAGGTGCGGGGTGGTGCGCCCCAGTCCCTCCACCTCTTCCTGAGCAGCTTCGGGGCCTCTGCCGCAAAGTGGGAGAGTAGGGCGCGCACGCGGGCTTTGTCTGTATGGACCTGCCCAGGGCCCTCACAAAGGCGGGTTTGGGCCCGCTTGCAGCGTTGGTGAGGGCCCGCGACCCCCGCGCCATCGCCCCCACCCCCCGCCTGTGTCTCCTGCCCGGCCGCGGCTCCGCGTCCCCTGCGCCCCCTGCCCGCAGCCCCCCAACCCCCGAGTCCCCTGCCTGCCCACAGTCCCCAAACTCCGGAGTCCCGAGCCCCCCCGCACCTCCTGCCCAGCCCGCGCTCCTGCATGGTTCGCTGCTCCGCCCACGGCCCCGGAGCCCGGAGCCCCCTGCCCGGACCGTGGCCCCCAAACCCTCGCGTCCCGAGGTCCCTGTACCTCCTGCCCCGCCCGCGCCCCCGCCTGATCCGCGGCCCCGCGTCTCCTGCGCCCCCTGTCCTGCCTGCGGTCCCCAAACCCCCGCGCCCCCCGCCCGCCCCGCGGCCCCGAGGGGGCGCCCGCCACTTCGCCGCCGCCGCGGCCCCGGGCGCCAGAGGGCCTCTTAATTGTTCCCAGAACGGGTGGCGTTTAGATCAATTAATATGCAAAATAGGAGTAAATCAGCTCATTCGCGGGCCCCACGCGGGGCGGGGAGCCGAGGCATTTGCTATGCAGCGAGGTCGCGGCCCCCGCCGCGTGTTTATCTGGGGAAATGGAAATCAGGCGGCGCACAAAGCCGCCCCGCGGGCAGGGTCTTGCCCTCGGCCGCCCTCGGGCGGGGTCGTCGGCGCCTGTCGCTTTGACCTGAGGCGCTGGCGAGGCGGACCCGCACCGAGGGCCTGGGGTCGGCTCTTGCCCTGGAGCCCGGAGGCTGTGCACCTTCGGGCTATGCACTGCCCTACTCTGGGCAGCCATTCCTAGTTGGTAATAATTAGAGTTCATTGTTACAGAAATCAGGTAATCAGAGAATAGTTAACCCTTAAGTACTCCAGAGTGGAGTTTACAGGCTCCTGACCCATAATGAAGCTACTGAGCTTTGAAGGGAGCCAAAACCACCTCTGTTACTGCATTTAATCTTCGAGATCACACTAAGAAGCAAATACAATTATTCCCATTACGCAGCTGGAGAAAGGGAGGCAGAGATGAAGACTTTCACACAAGTAAGCAGAGTGGTCCTGACCATGCACTTGACCACTGGGGTATAATTCCTAGCCCTTTGTTATTTGATTAGACGGCTCCCTTCTACTGGGGAAAATTGCTTCTAAGGCAAAGTCCTCTTAATCTAGGTAGGGTTATAATCCTTACTTACTCTTCCTGCACGCAAGAAACTTAATTGAGTGTTTACTATGTGCCTGCCCTCTTCTAGACTCTGGGCTCTGGAACACAACAGGAGACGCCTAGCCCTCCTGCAGTGAGAGCACATTTTGGGAAAAGGATCAGGATGAAAAGGTGGTGGACTGGCCTCTCTGAGGAGGTGACATTGGAGCAGACACCTGAAGGAAGTGAGGGAGCCGTCCTGGCAGAGACAGGGGCTTTGAGGCAGAGCCTAAGGAGTGGGGGTTGAGGGTGGTGTGTGGGAGTCAAGGGAGAACGAAGGACACAAGGCAGAGTAGCTGAGGTGGGCACTGGGGGTGCTGGCTCTAGTCCTGGCTGTACCCAGGAGTCACTGAGTCTGGGGGATAGCCTGGGTATTGGGAGTTGTGGCGCTTCTAGGTGATTGTAATGGCAGCCGGAATTGAGAAGGTCCCCACAGACCATACATGGTTCAAAGTTTGAACTTGGCTCTGCTGAGTTGTTTTTTTTTTTTTAAGATTTTATTTATTTATTTGACTGAGATCACAAGTAGGCAGAGAGGCAGGTGGTGGGGGAGGGGGGAAGCAGTCTCCCTACTGAGCAGAGAGCCTGATGCGGGCTTAAACCCAGGACCCTGAGATCATGACCTGAGTGGAAGGCAGAGGCTTAACCCACTGAGCCACCCAGGCGCCCCTCTGCTGAGTTATTAAGCCTGCAGAGCGTTTTGAGCAGGTGAATGACTCCTCATACAGGGTTTTCTTAACAGTTGCTCTGATTGTGTGCTCAGACAAGGTCATAGAGGGACAAAGATAGAACCTGGGAGGTTGGGTAGAGGTCCATGACAATCACCTGGCCATAGATGGGTCTGGTCTCTCTGAAGCCATGTACAAATGTTGGACTCTGGATTGATCCAGAAAGACAGGAGTGAAGGACGACACTTAAGTTTCCCACCTGGGCAGTTTGATCAATGGAAGGACCCTCAGTGGAGAAGGGCAACTCGCCAAGATCTCTGAGTGCCCGTCCCTCCCTCTAGGACAGCAGGTGTCAAAGGGGAAAGAAGGAGGGTTCTCAGGCAACACAGGCTGCTGGACCTCACTTCCTGGCCTCTCTGGCCTCCAATAAGCCAAGCATAGGGTTACCCCAGGCCTTCCACAGAAATCCCAGGCAGCTCCAATTCCATGTGTAGCCCAGACATGAATCATCCCGGCACAGTAGGGAGAACCCTTTGATGACATTACTGCTTAGGCTCCGCCCCAGATTAGGCAATGCTCATCCAATGTGCCCATTTTCAAAATCTCATCTTTTGTCTCCAGACATGTTCCAGAAACATCAAAAAACTACAGCTCAGTTCTTTCAGCTGCCGCTGTGGGGGGATTGATGTTTAGCGATGCTAAACATCGCTGGCCTGCGGAGGTCTGATCTGGGATTCGCCACTCTGAGGACCTAGTGGGAGCACACATGCAGCCACAGGTTCCTGGCTCTGTCGAGGAAAGTTCCCTAGTTTGGTGACAGCTCCATGTCTGAGGCATCTGCTTGCTCTTCGAGAGACTTTCTGGGAGCTCTTTATTCTATTATGGGCGGCCTCCATGTGGAAACTGCTTCTTCAAGAAACAAGCAGCTCTCCTTTAGACAAACTCAGACCCTCGGGGGGACAAAATGGCTACTTTCCTAAAAAGAAGTCATTTCTCCAAATGTCCGTGGGCTCTCGTCACACGTGTAGAAGTCCAGAGGCGAAGGCACAGAGATGCAAACCGGTAACCATCCTGCTGATATTCAAATGCAGCTTTCTTATGGGAAGTCAGACCCACACAGAAACAGATACATTTTGGTTCTCAAGGGATTTTTGAGATAAATGTAAACCCATTTAGTTAAGTAGCCAGCTTCTTTTTTTTTTTTTTTCCTTTTTAAAAATAAAGTTGCCAAACTTTGTGCTGAGTTGTGCGGGTAACACCTGCTCAAGGTGAGGTTGCCAGGGGGCAGGGAAGAGTGAAGCCAGGCCCTGCTCTGCTGGCCAAGTTGCATCCAGGCACGGGGCCCAGGAGTCTAGAGGAATGGGTGCTTTCCCTAATTCACACAGACACTGGATGGGCTGCTGGTTGATCTCTAATATCCATTCTCTCCTTTTTTCTTACTATTAGAAATGTTACCTGGACTCACATTTATTTGGAACAAAGACTACATTTCCCAACCTCCCTTGCGACTGGAGATGGCTATGTCACTAAGTTCAGGCCAATAGTACGAAAGCAGACAAGTCAGGTGGCAGCTTCTGGGAAGCTTCTTAAAGGACAGCTGGTATAAGACTTCTGCAACTTATTTTTTTCCCCCAACATTGTATCATAACAATTTTTGAATATACAGAAAAAGTGGAAGAATTATTCAGTGAACACCTACATATCCATCTCTTACATTCTATGTAATGCTCGACTTATCATTTATCCATCCATCCTTCTATCTAACCATTAACAATCCTATTTTTATTCATTTGACAGTAAATTGCAGACCCTAGCATACTTCCTCCAAATACTTTAATGTGTATTTGTTTATGATACTTTGATGTGCAATCCACCTATAATGAAATGAACAAACTTTACGTGCACGTAGGGAGTCTTAACAAATGCATCAAGATAAGAATCACCACTCCAGAAAAGTTTCCCCATACCCCATCCCAGGAGCTCCTTGACTTTCTCCCCATTCCTAGGCAGACATTGTTCAGATTTTTTCCCCCAACGATTAGCTTTTCCTGTTCTAGAATTTCATTTATGATGGATCATAGAGTATGTACTCTTTTGTGTCCGAGGTGTTTTGGTCAGCATAGTGTTTTTGAGGATGAACCCTGTTATTGCAATGATCAGTAGTTTCTTTTTATTGGTGAGTGGTGGTCTACCGCATGAATGTGTATCTTTCCCTGTTGATTGACCCTGGGCTGTCTCCACTTTGGGGCTGTCATAATTAAAGCTGCCATGTATTGGGAGACAGTTTCCCCACAGGTTGCTCACATTTCCCACATCTTGTGACTGAGGCACAGACTGCCCTTTGTTTGGGACTATCTTTTCCAGGATATTTATTGAGAATAATCTTGGAAGGTGGCCTCTGGCAGAGCAAAGTGTGGGTATGGGCTTACTACCCATTATAAAAGATCTGGGTTCCCTGAGCTTGGCATTCCCTTCGTGTAATACATCTCACTGCATGTACTGTATCCATCTGGGCCCATCCACATTGCCTCCCCCACCCGCCCCCCGGGACTTAGGGATAAGAGGAGCTGGTGCAAATATGCTGATGCTCACACCGCTTGTTGTGCTGTGAGTAATAAAGTCCTTAGTCTCTGACCCGTGATTCTGTGATTCCAGCATCTTCTGCCAACCTTCGTAAGACAGTGGCAGGCTTATTTGTTAGCTTTCTTGTTGGGTAAAATCTCAGCTCTTCCTTGTCCTTGACACTGAACTTTCTTGTAACAAGTGTTTTTATGAACATATGTTTGCCTCCTTCTTCCTTGTCCTTCCATCCTGCTGCCTGGAGTGCAGATGTGGTGACTGGAGCTCTAGTCACCATCTTGGCCCGTGAGGACCAGGGCTTTTTCTTGAGGGATAGTGGTGTAGGGGGTGCAAGGAGCCTGGGGTCCCCGAGATCTTTACAGATCAAAATCACCACAGTAGCCATAGAAATTTAAAAGGGAGAGAATACTTGCTTATGTTATTGTTACTGTGGAGTTTTCCAACTGCATCTAATGCAACACACATGATGGCTCATCCTGTCTGAGTTATCTTCCCTGCCACAACTCCTCCCCTTTCCCTGTTCGCTAATGTATATTGTACTAACCTCAGTGAGTGCCTCTGTTCATGCTTCTAGTCCTTTCCACATGATCGCTTCCTGCACCCCAGTGCCTAGCACAGTATCTGGTGCTCAGAAGGTGTTTAGGAGGTGGTTGCTGACAAGGCGAGCACATAAAAGAGAGACTCAGATTGGCAATGATGGTGGAAAAGGAACATCCTCAATGTAGTATAACAGGAAAAGGATTAGACTGACAAGGAGGCAGTCAGAGTTCTAGCCCCATGCTGTGTGTAACTTTGGGCATAGCTCCTACCTCTCTGAACTCAGTACAGTTCCACTGTACAGTGGGGGCTTTGGCTCAGATGATGAATGCCCGTGACCCCACTGATTTTCAAGATCTGTGCTAACCCTGAAATCTTGAGCACTCCCTTCTCAGCCATGCTACTCTGTGTCCTCTGCAGTACCTAATGCCAAACGTGTGGCATCCCTTCATGGCTGAATGAAGACCTACCCAGGGCTGGGCACAGGACTGTTCTCTTTCCCAGGGTTGGAGAAATGTGCGTGTCTGGGCACTTTAGCAGCTGGGGGAGACTGACAGCTCTAGTGAGCCCAGCAGGTGGCATCACATTGCTGGGTGCCTGGGCACAATGTTAATCTGCTGGTAGTGTCACTCATGCAAATCAGGAGCAGACAACCAGGATTAGAACGGCTGGTTGTCAGACACCTGTGGGCAGCTCAGTGTGGGGTTTGATCTTATGGCTTAGGGCTGGCATTAGAAGTTAATTCACAGATTTAAATTTCTGGTGCTGTTTCTGACAGGTAGTCCACAGGGGCTAGGTGACACCCGTTCTACCCGGTGACCCCAGCCCAACCGGCCTCCCTCGGCCCTGCCACCAGGAGTAAGTTCTGGCTGCAGCTTTGCCACCACTGGGTAACCTGGCTGAGCCCCTTTCCCTCTCTGTGCTCAGCCTCCTTGCTTAGACGGCAGAGGATCTGGGCTGATGCTCTCTCCATTTTCTCAAATCCAACCTCTGTGATTCTACTTTGGCACCAGACACCTCACGCATTGTAGCACCCAGCAAGCCTCCCTGTCTGAGCCCCCTCTCCACTGCCAGTGGGACTGCTTTCCCCCCTGCTTCCCTGTAACTTCTGCTGAGCTCCAGGATCCCCACTTCCAGAGACACCAGGCAATCTAGTGGAATGACCAGAAGCTGCAGGGCCACGGTGTCACCCCACCACCAAACATTCCAGAGGCTTCCCACTGCCCCGGGAAGAAAGTCTCCAAACACCCCGCCTGGGTTACAAGGCCCCGCCTGTCTGCATGACACCCCCCCCCAACCTTATCCCCATTGCTCACGGGACTCCAGACACAGCAGCCCTCTTGATAGTACTCCTAAGTGCCACCTCCCTTCCTGCCGCAGATTGCCAGCACTGGCAGTTCCCTCTGCTTGGTGGATCGTCCTTACTTTTTCCAAGCTTCTCCCCCTTTCCTGTGCTGGTCATCCTTCAGGTCTGTGTCTGGTGTCCCTTCCTCAGAGGAGCCTGCTATGATGATCCCCTATTAGAGCACCCTGTGCGTTCCTTAGTACTCCTCACCAGAGTGGGTACCGTTAACTCTTAGGGTCGTTTGTCGTTTAATATCCATCTCAACTCCCGTTATGAGTTCCCTTGGGGCAGGAGTATGTCTGTTTTATCAGCCAGCTTTGTCAGATCCTACTCATTGTCCCCTGAGATTTATTCTCTTTTTCTCTCTCAAAGTGACAGACCACCAATATCTGGCTGACCTACGTTCACCCAAAATAAAAACCACATTTCCCAGCTTCCCTTGCAGCTGGGTGTGGCCCTGAGCCCAGTTCTGGCCAATGGGATACGAGCGGTCCCTATGAGCCAACTCTGGCTATGCCCTTCCTCCTACACCTCCTCCCCACCTTGGAGTACAGGTGTGAGGTGGGCAGCCATTTTGGACTATGCAAACAAGGGCTTCACTCCAGAAACGCCCAGGATCAGGGGGAGGGGCCTGAGCACCATGCCTGCTGGAGCTTTGACAAGGGAGAATGTATTTGTCAGGGTCCTCTGGAGAAACAGAACAAATCGGACATATATATGAGGAAATTGATTCTAGGAATTGGCTCACGTGATTCTGGAGGCCAGGAAATACAACAATCTCCTGCCCACAGGCTGGAGATCCAAGGTAGCTGGTGGTGTAGTTCTTGTCCAAGCCCAAAGGTGGGAGAACCAGGGGAGCGGATGGTGTAAGTCCTAATCCGAGTCTGAAGCCCTAAGAACCAGCAACACTCCTGTCCGAGGATGGTCAAAGATGGGCGTCCCAGTTCACACCAGAAGCAAATTCGCCCTTCCTCCACCTTTTTGTTCTGTCCTCCGTGGATTAGGTGATGCCTGCTCACGTGGGGGAGGGCAGTCTTCTTCACTGAGTCTACTGAGTCAAATACTCACCTCTTCTGGAAATACCCTCACAGACACACCCAGAACTCATGTTTTACCGGCTCTGTGGGCATCCCTTAGCCCAATCAAGTTGACACATACAATTAACCATGACAGGGAGCTAATCCTCTGTCTTATCTGAGCCACTGTCATTCTGGGTTTATGTCCTACTAACGGTACCCCAAACCTAATTTAGTACACCACTATATATGATGGGCGCTTCATAAGTATTTGAGTAAATGAGTGAGTGAGTGAATGAGCACAGTATTGTAGAACCAATGCTGTGGGATTCAAAGAGCTTTTATCGTTTGACCTGGGACCTAATCAACATCTTTCTCTCGAAACAACACAGTCCAGGCCCTCTGCAGGTGGGCTTCCATATCCCCAGGGAGTGGAAAGACTCATTGGGTCAGAAACAGGGCTGCTTGATCCCCCGGCTCCTGACACCACTGTCAGACTCTAGGAGATTCCTCCTGTGGCTAACTGCACCTCACCAAGAACAGGGTGTCCCTTTTACCCAGAGTCCTGCCAATCAGAAGCCCTGTGAGTGACGGCTAGGACATGCCAACCCCGCTAAATGATGAAAGCAAGACAGTTAAACTTCATCCAAAGTTGTGGTTAGGGTAAGTTGTTTTTTAAGTGAATTCGGAGGCTTCAAAAACTGGTGATATATGAAAAAGGATAAATAGTAATTTGCCAAGGGGGCCTGTCGGTATAGACACTGCAAAAATCTGGGGTAGGGCTTGAAAAGGTCTCAGGGGATCTCCCAAAGTCCTAGTTGCTGATGACTGAGACATCACGCTTTTGGGCAAAGTGACCAGGGCATTTTTTGCAATGCAAAGGACTCTGGGAAGGGCAGCCCCTAAGCCATTGTCAGTGGTTTGGACCTCAATGGGTGTGAGTTTAGGAGATCCCTGCAGCTGATCCAGAGGGAGTTTGAGTGGAGACAGGGAGAGGGAAGGGGGCTGGAGAAAGAAATTAGGGAGGCTCGGACTGCAGGGAACGGAGCCTTCTTCCCAAGTTGGAGTCCATGTCTACTTTCGAAGAGAAAAAAAGCACACAGCAGTCCTCCCACCCCAGCAGGGACTTCAAGGTCTATCCCGTTTTAGGGGCTGCAGGGCGAGGACTCCAAGACCCCCCAGGGCACCATGGTGTCCATTGGGAAGGGTTACCTGAGGCCTCTGAGGCTAGCCCCCAGCCTCAAGACAAGGATTGTCCCCAGGCCACGCTGGGCAGATGTGCGCTGGCTGAAATCCCCCAGCTGCAGGCGTCATTAGTTACATCTGCACAAGATAGGGAGAGCCTGCACTGGGGAGATTCCCGTGACGCAGGTCCTTCACAGCCTGCTGGAAATGCAGTGCAGGTGGGCCCGGCTGCAGAACCTGGGGGGTCCAAAGTTCAGGTTTAGCCAGAAGATAAATTAGCAGGCGATTATGTGCTTCATGAAAGTCTTGATGTAAGTGGCAGTGGTGCGGGGAGCACTGGGGGATGGGAGAAGGCCCTGAGGGGGGGGTGCAGGGTGGAGGGACAAGGACTGGTGTGCAGGGCCTCAGCAACCTGGGAAAGGAAACGAGCGTCCACAGCCGAGAGCCTGGTCCCCACTGCTGCCTCGTTCTTGGGTAACTTGAGGGCAATCACTGCTCTGATCTCTGCTTCCCTCCCCAAAAAGGGTCTGGTCTCCTCCACCTCTAAGGCTCAGCATGGCCTTGAGGGGCTGCTTATGAGCTGTATGACCCTGCACAGGGACTACACCTCTCTGAGCGCAGCCTTTGCAGCTGTTGTCTCTGTGACCTCCTGGAAGAATTAATGAGGAGCAGTGACAAGCACTTGGAACAGAGAAGCCGGCCTATTCAGTATAGCGACTCAGCCCCTAGTCACATACTGGGCTCCCAAAACTTCCAGCCACTGGGGTCACCGCTGGCTGAATCATATCATTTCATCCCTGGGGCTGTCGGGGGTGCAGAGGGTGCCCGGAGGTAGTGGGGAGGCCCCAGGCCTCAGTCTTGCCTGTGGCAAAGCTTCCTCAGCCTCCAGTTGGTGTCTGAAAGGCTCAACCCCTCCCTCCCCCTCTCTCGGTTTCTCTTGCACGCACAGACGCAACACACACCCTGCATTTCTGGCTTCTCTAGACAGATCAGAAGTCTGGGCCACGCCGGGTGCCAAGTCCTGCCAGGTGCCGAGCAGCTGTTGCCGAGAAGTAAGCATGGACTCTCCGTCCCTCCACAGCACCCCCACGCTCCCAGGCCCTCGAGGTGACCTCTCACCTGGCCACCTGCCCTGCCCCTCTCGACCTCTGTAATCACAGCGTCCTTCTTGCTGCTCTATGTTTCTTAGGCTCATCTTTCTGGCATCTTCTCTCTGCACCAGATTCCCCGAGCCCTGCCCAGTGCGGAGCCAGAGTTGGCCGCTTATCCACTGATTCTTTGTGCGTTCCCCCACAGCGCCCCCTGTGACTACCCCATAGGGCTGGCACAGGCTTCAGGACAAAACAGGTGCTCATGACGGACTGCCTCCTTGGGCTGAATGAAACTGGACCCAAGCCCTCCTAAGGAAGATTAGAATAAAACTTCTCTGCTTCCAGAGGGTGCAGGGCAGCAAATGGAAGCTGACCTGGCAGGAGAGGGGCTCTCCTCTCCTCTGCAGGTTGGCACAGGCACAGGCGGGGAGGCTGGAGCCCTGCCTCTTTTCCCCATAGCAGTGTATTTGGTGAAGGTCTGGGGCTTCCCTGACATCACTCCACCCGCTGCAGAGACACGGAAGCAAACCTTCCTCTCTGTCCCCTTCCCCTGTACACATCTGCCCTCCCCTTCACCCATAGCACCAGGGCCATCAGCACAAGGCTACCTGCCAGGCCCCTTTCCCAGCCCCCTTGCACTTGGATGTGGCCAGGTGCCCAAATTCTAGGCAAAGGAATGCAAACAGAAGTGAGCTGCCCCAGTTCCAGTCCTGGGCCCTGAACACTCCCCACGGACACCCCTCCGTGCTCTGCCTTCTTCCCACTGAGCAGGGTCGATGGCCAAGGTGGCCTTTGAGGCACCTGGTTGAAGATCGGCGAGCTGCAGTCAGCCGGGATCCCTGAAGGACCCTGGAGAACCAAGCCTCTGCCAGCCTGTCACCTCCATCCTTGACTGTGGGATGGGAGCTGACACATGGCTCTTGGGTTCAAACTGTATCTTTTGGGGGATCTCTGTACTACAGCAGTCCAGCCTACCCTGAAACCATCTGCAAGGGTAGACTTCAAGTCTTGGGACGTATGGTTGGCCAGGGCCATCAAGAATTCAGTTGTGCGGGCGCCTGGGTGGCTCAGTGGGTTAAGCAGCTGCCTTCGGCTCAGGTCATGATCTCAGGGTCCTGGGATCGAGTCCCACATTGGGCTCTCTGCTCAGCAGGGAGCCTGCTTCCCTTCCTCTGTCTCTGCCTGCCTCTGCCTACTTGTGATCTCTCTGTCTGTCAAATAAATAAATAAAAAATCTTAAAAAAAAAAAAAGAATTCAGTTGTGCATCTAGGCAGGGCACAGGGAGTGGGGCAAAGTCTGGGGCACACATAGGCGGTAGGCCTACTGGCCCGTCCCCATGCTGCCGCAGACAGAAGATCCTCACCAGGGGCAACTGGGTGGCTCAGTCATTAAGGGTCTTCCTTGGGCTCAGGTCATGATCCTGGGGCCCTGGGATTGAGCCCCGTGTCAGGCTCAATGTTCTGTGGGGAGCCTGCTTCTCTCTCTCCCTCTACCCCTGCTTGTGCTCTCTGTCTCTCTCTGTGTGTCAAATAAATAAATTAAATCTTTAAAAAAAAGAAGAAAAAGGAAAGATAGAAGATCCTCACCAGACGGTGGGAGGCTGCCATGAGGGCCCGTTGGCCAAGTGTGGCGGGCCCACAGCCCCATTGTGGGACCCCACCTTCCAACCTCATCACTCCCTGGCTCTGGTACCTCCTCCTCCCAACTTGTAGAAGCCTGGGCACTTGGCCTGTGGCCCGCTGCAGTGTAGGGCCCTCCCCGAGCAGCCTGCTCACTCTCCCCATCTCTGTCTCACACATAGAACCCGAGAACCCCTTATCTGCTCTCTGGCGTTGACACACACTCACTCTGGTACCACCTAGATCTTCTGTTAATGATGGGTAGTGAGCCTGGGTCCAGGGACTCAGAGGGCCTGAAGCCTGAATTCAGAAGGCTTCATCTCTCAGAGTCACCGGAGGCACTTGGGCCTTTGAAAGCCAAGCTTCTGCGCCCTAGTGTTTCCTGTCGTGAAAGTCCCCGTGTGTGGACAGTGGTGGCTGGGATCACAGCCAAGGGGGACAATCAAGGATTGCACATGGGTCTGTAGGGGGGCATCGCCCCAACTCTGGCCGCAACTTTCCACGGGCCAAGAGCCATCACTGTCATCCCATGAAGCCCAGAGAGGGAGGTGTCTCAGGGCCAGCCTCAGCACGCCCTGGGTCCCCACATCTGGTCCTCTGTCACATGGGGGGCTGCTGCATCCTTAGTGACGGGCCTGGGGAGCTGGCATGATGTCAGGCCGGATGCCAAGGGGTCTAGCAACATGACACGCTGGGGCCAACTCCTTATGGCCGGAGGGCATCCCCTGCACCTGCCACTGGGGTTTTGCAGTCACTTGAGTTTGTAGGTTTCATTCCTTTCCCTCAAGTGAAGAAAACAAAAATTTCAAAGGATGCTGACTCTTCATCCTGCGGGGCCTGACTTGAAGGGGACCTCTGAGAGGAACTGGCAAGTCCCTTCAGCTAGATGGTGTTTGAGCGAATTAGTCTGAGGGCCCTGTTGCCTCTCCTAAGCAAGGTGAAGAGGATGGCTGGCCTCAGGTGCTCACCAGCCCCACCCCTACGTCCTACCTGAGGCTGTGGCCAGAAGGGGCTAGGGGTGGGGGGAAGAGCCTATGCTTTGGAATCTGAGCTCCCTGATCTGAATCCGCCCCTCCACACTCACCAGTGTCTAAACTCCAGCAAGTCTGATGACTCCTCTGGGCCTCAGTTTCCTTATCTGAAAAAGGAGACTAGGAATCCTCACCAAATGAGCTTGCTGAAAGACTTGGGAGCTACAAGTTTTTGAACATCTACTAGGGACTGTACATGTGACTATTAAAAATACCAAAACCTGAGGACACCTGGATGGCTCAGTCAGTTGAGCATCCAACTCTTGATTTCAGCTCAGGTCATGATCTCAGTGTCGTGAGATCGATCCCAGGGTCAGGCTCCCCACTTCTCTCTCTCTGCCCTTCCTTCCATGCTCTTGCTTACTCTAGCTCTCTCTCTCTCTCTCAAATAAATAAATAAATCTTTAAAAAATAATCAAAGCCTGACTTTCCAATCAGTCCTCTCACTAGCTGCTTAATTCCAGTGATATCCTTTGTGGTGCCCGAGGCCAGGTCTCACCTCCCCTCCTTAGTTGAAGCCTAGTGATGGTTTCTTTCTTTTGCAGACCAGCCTTGGAGGGCGACTGCATCCTCGGAGCTCCCACCCACCCTGGAGTCAGCTCCTCCTGGGGTGCTGACCAAGCCCCTCCATCAGTGTCTGCAGGGTCCCTTGTCCAGCCCAGCACCCCTCCCAACTCCATTCTGCCCCTTCCCGGTGTTCGACAAGCCCCTTCAGAAGATCAGTGTTCTCGCCTTGGTGTCCTGTCTCTGTCTTCCACCCAGCAAACCTCATCTCTACCATGCTGGTGCTGGCTGCTGGGGACACTGAGAAACAGCATTTGGCGCTGCTTGCCTCAGGGAGCTCACCGTCTCCAAGGGAGGTGGAGGGGTGCACCAGACAGTGGACCAAAGCAGGGCATGGGGAGAGGGCTGGGGCTGGGCTGCCGTGAAGGCTTGGTGCTTCTCCTCTCCCCAGTTGAGGTCTTCCCCTCCACTGTGTTAAGCTCTCCCCAGGGCCTTTTCTTGTAGAAGCCATCCTAGCTAATGGCCAAGGGGCAGGTAGGACCAACTGAGCTCTGAGAAGTGAGAAAAGTTGCCCACCTTTCCAAGTTGGTCCAGTCTTGAGCCCTGGCCTATGTGTCTGGCTCTCTCCAGAACACCAGCAGACTCACCAGTTGGGCTCTGCCACCTGTCCCCTGTCCTAGGGCCAGGGCTGATACCACTCCCCTGGTTCTGCCAAGGACAAAGGCCTCAAGAGCACTTATCTCTGTCCTAGGAGGCCATAAGGGCCAGTGTTTCCTGTCTGGGCACACAGGCGGGACTCTCTGCAGGTATGGCCCCATCATGGGCTGTGCGGGCAAAACCCCCAGGCCACCTACTAGTGCACACTGAGCCTGAGCCACACTCCAGGCCTCAAGCTCAGCATTGTGGGGATTTACAGATGTCCAAAGCAGTCCCTGCTTTTGGGGAGCTTGGGGCAGGGGTGGGAGATAGAACATGTTTGGTGAAGAGCTGGGCTCTAACGGACACTGGGAATCTTCAGACAAGTTCTGTGAATACCCCAAAGAGGGAGAGGACTGAGGACTATGGATGGAGAGGTAGTCAGGGAGGGCTTCCTGGAGGAGGTGGAAAAAGGACTATGACACTGAGAAAAATGAGCTGTTCTTTGTGCACATACCTGCTACTTCCAAGTGCCGAAAAACGTCCCCTGAAACACATTTGAATGTCACACCTGAGCAGGTATCTCAGCTCCTGGGGGTCAGCCTATCCCAGGGAGCAGGAGCTATTCCCCATGGAGTGGTGGCTCTGGACATCTGGCACTGGCTCTGGACATCACCGCACCCAAGCTTCAGCTGCTGTACCTCAGCTCTTGCTCTTCCCACTCCCCTATCCTCTGTACCCTCTACCCTGAAGATCACCGCTGTCCCTCCCATTGTCCGTGCCTCCTGGTGGCCTCTGCTGCACGGCCTCTGTGCACCGCCTGCTCTCCGCGTGTCTCTCTCTGCTCTCTGGATCCTTCTCTGTGTGTTTTTATCCAAAAACCCCAAGTGAGAGCATCTGTTTGGCGGGACAGACACTGGGCTCCAGGCCACGCTCTCGAGCCAGGCTACTGACAGCTGCCCTGGGTCAAGGTTCCAAGTCTGCTCTCCCCAGCTGTGGCCAGAGATTGGGGTGGCATGGAGGTGCCGCCCTCGGTGGGGCGGCAGGGGCTCTGCACTTGTGGGGAGTGCATGGCAGGTAGGGTCATCTCCGCGATGCTGGGCCCTCGTGGTGCCCACAGGGGAGTACAGCAGCCGGGCAGGAGACCAAGCTGACCCGAGTTGTAGATGTCTGTCTGGATACTTTGTACCAGGGCCTTGGAAGGACCCAGGGGGCAACTTTGCAGCCTTCGACAAGCCACGAGCCCAGTCCTGGGAAGACAGGCACCGCCTGGCATTCCCCAAACCTCAAGCTTTTTTGGGCAAAGGAGTTTGTCCTTTTCTGCCCCACCAAACCCTTGTCCCCTTTGATTTTGCCATTGTTCTTTCCAGGGAAATCTAATTTTAAAACAAAACAACAACAACAAAAAACATGTTTTCTAACCAACGGGACACATTCGTGCGCCAACAAATATTTGATCTGAAAGTAATTCTTTGCTCAGTTTAAGCTTTGTTTTGAAGGCACAGGACAAAACATCATACCAGCTGTCTAGAGTGTGTCTTTGGCCCCCGTGCAGCCCCACGTTCCTTTCAGCTCAGAAATCTGGCCCGCGGTGTCCCATGGAAACCCCATAGTGAGGATCACACAGTTTACAATCTGGAGGATGAGACCAGGCGGGTGGCAAGAAGATCTTCCCTTTAAAGAAGGAAGAACCAAAATATCCCCATCTACAACATTTTCAACCCCGAGTGTGTCTGCACACACAAGGCAGCTTGCAAAATAAAGCCACTTTTGAGTTCTGGCCAAGGGTGATGTGGAAAACAATGGAACTAATAAGTAACTGGTTGCTGGGTAAAATCAAACTGTTTTTGTTTGGGGAGGGGGATGGTTCCTCTGCCTGGGGAGCAGCTCTTACCCACCCCTGGGGGGGACCCCTTCCTTACCCCTCCTTCCCCTCTCCTCCTTCTCTCCAGAGATACTGTCCCCATCGGCCTGGACTTCCCAGGTCGACCTCAGGGTCCCATAGTTGTACTCTGCCACCATAGGTGGGCTGAAACCTTCCCTGCCCCCAACCCCTGAATAAGAAGAAAAAATGCCAGGGCCACCCAGTGGCAAGAAACTCAAAGGTGGAGAGTAACCGGGCATCTGGCCTTCTTGGAGAACAGTGCAGTAGGAAGACAGCTGGGTAGAGCAAAGCACAGAGGCGTGAAGCAGGGTCATGTGTGGGCTCCAAGTATGACACGGATACTTGGCCACTGGCAGGCAAGGCTTGGCACATGTCTGTGGAGCCTCTGTGGCTACAGTTTCCCCCTCTGAACCGAGGGATCGATGTTCCCATGAGGCATAGATGAGATAAGTACATAACCCAGCCCAGACGCATTCTCCCACCTTTCTTGGTAACCACAGCCTGGCATTCTGTAGGACCCAGGGTGGCCCAGAATAAGCGCTGTGTGGAAGTTTCTGGAAATTTCCTTAAAAGACAGGACTTCGCCCACTTCTTTGGGGAAAGTAGGTAAAAGACTTTACCCACTTGTTTGTCTTCTTGCTACTTGCTTGACATGTGGAGAGCATTCCTGGGGCTCCAGGGCCCTTCGAACCCCAAAGACCTGGGCTCATTCAGAGGACAGCCGAGCTCGGGTCCTCCATAACTGTGAAGAGCCACCGTGCTGGTCAGAGGCCTGTCTCCCTCTGGACTTCTTTCCATGAAAGAGAAGTGTGTTTCTCTCTATTTCGGGGTTCTCTGCCCTAACTACTGACCCTCCTCTTGGCACACGGTCAGGCACAGGGTACGTGGCCACAATGAATGGAACGTCTCTCCTCCAGGGACGGATACGGCCTGCTATGCCTGCGGCGACCCGATGGAGCCTCTCAGTGGTATGGAGAAGGTCACCCACTCCTGTTTCTGCCCGGACAGGCAGAGGGAGGAGATGAGGGAAGGTGATGGAGCACTAGTGAGCCGGAACCCAAGCCTCTGGGCCTGCTGAGTGTTTCCTCAAAGTTTCAGACGAGCTTGGCCCGAGCCACTGATGTTTCAAGGGAAACTGGAAAACTTGTCATTTTGTAAATGCTGGTAGTTTATTCAGACTTGCTGGCAACAACTGTGTGGCTCCCATGGTGGGGCTTAGCTGGAGCACACCTGCTGTCCTCCAGGGACTGTGAGCCTGCCCATTCCCCCCATCCCCCCGACCCTGTCCTGTGTGTGTGTATATGGCCTAGAACCCAGCCACACAGGGCGGATGGCTGGCTGGGGTCATTGCCTCTTTGTCCATTTCTCTGTGTCTCTCAGAGGCTCTTGGGCTGCCGACTCTACCCCTAAGACACCCCCACACACCACTGAACTCCTCAGTAAATCCATCTCCATCTCCCCTACTCTTTTCCTCACCCCAATTCACACTCTGACCCTCACCCCACCACACATGACCGATGAACAGGCCATTGCGTTTTTCCAAAACGACGTGAGCACGGCAAACAAGTTGCTCCAACATCCATCTCCCCTTCTTATTCTAGTAAACGACCCTCCAATTTTAAGTTCAGCAATGACCTCCTGGCTAAAGGAGGTCATTTTTTTCCCAGCTCCTTTTGCAGCCAGATGTGGCCCTGGGACTAAGTTCTAGCCACTCAGATGTGATGGGAGCCACTTCCGGGCCAGGCTCTTAAAGGAAAAAGGAGTTCCTTGCACTTCCCCTTCCTACTTTCTGCCTGCAGGAATGTGGGTGTGATGGCAGGAGCTGGAGTAGCTACCTTAGACCTCAAGATGAAAGCTGTTTCTTAAGATTAACAGAGTCCAGGTCCCCTGATACCATGGAGCTGCCATAACAGGGCTTCATGTGGGGTGCCTAGGTGGCTCAGTTGGTTAAGAGTCTGCCTTTGGCTCAAGTTATGATCCCAAGGTCCTGGGATTGAGCCACAAGACAGGCTCCCTGCTCAGTGGGAAGCCTGCTTCTTCTTCTCCCACTGCATTTGCCCCCGCCCCCCAACTTGTGCTTTCTCTCTGTCATTCTTGCGAATAAAAATAAATAAAATCTTTTTTAAAAAAAGGTACTTCATGCTTATAATCAGCCCATTATGCAAGGAGAAATAGACTTGGATCTTGCAACTTTCGCTTCTTTACAGCAGGACCCAGCCTGTGCTCTAACTAGCTCTCGTGGTTCCCTGTCATCATCTCATGTGGACTTTGTTCATATCAATTACCCCTAGTCAGGTTCATTCTTTCATCCATTTAGTGATTCTTGAAGGTTCTCGAAGCACTAGAAGATTTAACATCTTCTGTGCTGATTGTTGGAGCAAATGCAAAGAGAGGAAACCCTGGAGTCCCCACATTCAAGCAGGACTTTATGGCTGGCTATGGGGAGCCAGATGACATGAAAAGCCTCAGACGTGCCAAAGGATTCCAGCCAGCCGAGTGAGCCCATGTGCTTGGGTGTGCCTGTATGTGCTTGTGCTTGCACGCCCACGTACAAGGGGGTTCCGCTGTCCTGGAAAACGATTCATTTATCCATCAAGAAATGTGTTGAGCCCCTGCTGAACACCAAGAGGTACTCAAGACAAGAGGTGAACTAGCCAAGGCCCCGCCTTGGAGGACCCCCTGTCCAGAGTCATGTAGATGCCTGCTGGTGCTCGTGCTGAAGACATCCCTGGGACGAGGACAAGATCTGTGCCGATTCTATCATGCCCAGCTGCAGGACAGCTGTGGCAATTGTCCTTGCACTGAGGATGGGTCTACACTGATCCATTCGTGATTTTCTCCCACTCCCATCCTGATCAAGAGTCGAGATTTGGGTTCCACCAGGAGCCAGTGCACAAAAAAGTCATGATCACCAATAATACTCCTCTGAAGTATTCCCAGCCATTCCCATCAGTTGTCGCCCGGCACTATGTATATCTCGTTCATGTTCCAATAACGCTATTATGGAGACATCTTATCCACATTTTACAGATGAGAAAAAGGAGACCCTCTCTGAGGCTCAGAGAAATGGCAGCTGCATGACTTGAGCCTGTGTCATGGAGACCCCAAGGCAGGTGCACTTTTCAGTCAGTTGGCAAACACCAGATTGGATGCGTGCTGAGCACGGGGATCTGAGTGAGCCGGAGGAACAGAGCAGGGAGCCATACCCGTGGAGGGCTATGCGTTCTAGGCCAGCAGAGTGCCTCTGGGTTCCCCGCCTTCAGTCTCCCCTCTGCTCTGGCTCAGAGTCAGGTGGTACCAATCAACAGCCCAACAGACCATCACACCCACCATCCAACTCCCCTACTTTGTAGCAGTGGGCACCCGGGTGGGCAAGAGGGCCTCTTTCCCCACCTCCTTGGGGATAAAACAGAGACACCTGCAAAGGCAAGTTTGCACACTGGCCATGTGGCCTTTTGGGTGTGTCTCCACCATTACACGGGTGGTAGGGGGTTGCTGGGTAAAATGTGAGTATGCACATCGCTCCCTGAGCTATAAATGGGGACACTCTTGATCAGAGAGCCCTAGAAATGCTTGGTGTTTGGGATCCGACTCTTCAGAATCTCTTATGACTCGAGAGCTGTTGAAATTGGGGTTTTCTATCTGGTCTTGTCCTCTGCACCAGCAGAAGCACAAAAGCACACAGGTCAGCCCCTGTTCCTAAGAATTTTCCACCACTGGCTCCGGGATTTTCTTCCAAGTCACTGACACCCATCCTGCAAATTTTGATGTGCATGCCTGGAAAAGACAACAAAGTCCCAACAGCTTCCTGGCCTGCACCCAGATTGCAAAGATGCCAAAATATTAAAAAAAAAAAAGTCATCCTAGAGTCCATCAAATATGGTAAACCAAGGAAAGACAGTTGGCGCCATCTTAAGGGGAGACCCACCAGTCTGTGCTTGGTTCTTAGCCTTCTCCCCAGGGAGGCTGGGAGGTATGCCAAGAGAGACAGCAGCCTGAGGGGCGACTGGGGTCTGAGTGCAGAATCTGGAGCTGATTGGCTGTACAGCTCACTGACCTTTATTGCCTCTGTGTCCTTGTCTGTGAAATGGAGCCAATCATACCCAACTCATAGGGTGAGGCCTGAGTGAAAACACGTTGAAAAAAATCTAAGTATGAATGCTTAGCCAAATACAGGAACCTTCTAACCGGCTGGTGGTCGTAAGATGAAGACTGGCATCAGACAGAACTGCCCTGACTCCTGGCTCTCCCCTTCCTGGCAGTCCTTGTCCTTGATCCCTCTGCCACTAACAGGAGAGCTGGGCTCTGAGTGTAAAATGATGGAACTGACCCAGAGGAAGAGAACCTTCCCTGTACTGTTGCCATTGACGTTCCTGCTAGCTCAAGGGCATGTGCCTCCTTTCCCTGTACCAGAGCCTCCTCCATGGCTGGGCGAGCAGGCACGACCATCCCCAGCTCCATGCCCCAGTCAACATGTACCACCAGGTCAGCCGTGGCCCCCAGCAAGACCCCTCGGCTTCTGGCTTCCTGCCGTTGTTCCCGGTTCCTTCCAACCTCCCACACCTCCAGCCGACTAACTCTGTGAGCTCAAGGACCAAGGTCAGAGGCAGAAATCAAGACAAAGGAGCTTAGCTATCTTAAATTGCCACATTTGCTATTGTGGAGCAGAGCAGTAAAACGAGGATGAGCTATTAGGTCTGACACAGAAACACACTGAGTAGGGTGACCAGTGGGGAGGAGGCAGTCTGAGTCAGGCAGACCTCCGGTGCTGTCTGGACACCCTGGGCAAGCCCCGCCCTCCCCACTGTGGGCTCAGTGCATCCGTATCTATGATGATCGCTATTACTGTTCTTGGACCCTCTTAGGTATGGAAGCCCAGAGCTGCACCCCGGTCCATGCTCGTCTCTACACCCACTTCCGAGCCTTCACCAGCTCATGGCTCTAGGTCCCCTTCGAACGTCTGCCTGCTACAGCGGGCTTCTCCCCAGAACTGCAGACACACATCTCCACCTTTGGCCTGGACCTCTGCCCCGACGTCTCATGCCCATCTCTGTATCAACATGTCCAGAACTGAGCTTCTGCAGATGGGCCGGGTGCCAGGGAGGCTTCTATGAGAAGAAGGGGGCCCTGGCCTCCCAGGAAGGGGAACCCAAAGTCACTGGGAAAAGGAGGAGCCTGTGTGAGAACTGCTCACCTCACCCTTGAACACTGAGTTGAAGCTCAATTTCCACAATGTTGTATCACCCGAGCACCCAAGCCCATGATTGGGCCAAGGGGGGGGGGGGTCCCCCTTCCCTGGTGGGGTCAGCCGTCTCTGTGCCTCCCACCATGAGAGATGCTGGATTTCATCTCTCTACACAACAGAAAAGCAGGGAGATGGGAACCACACTGTGTTCTAGGGAAGGCCTGCAGGGGGACCGGCCCCCACCCTCTGACTTCTATTTCTGGGCTCCAGGGCAAGCCAGGTTGCCTCCACCCGGCCACAGTCCTCAGGCCTCCCCATCTCACACCAACAGCACCCCCACACCCCAGCTGCACCCCCCTTTAATGATGTTATTTGTTCCTTATTAAAAATTACAATAGTACTGGGGCACCTTGGTGGCTCAGTCGGTTAAACTCCTGACTTTGGCTCAGGTCATCTCAGGGTCCTGGGATCGAGCCCCCCATCTGGCTCCCTGCTCAGCAGGGAGCCTGCTTCTCCCTCTCCCTCAGCTGCTCCCCCTACTCGTGCTTTCTCTATCCCCCCTTTGTCAAATAAATAAACAAAATCTTTGAAAGAATGAATAAAAAATAAATATATGATTTTAAAAAGTTCTTTAGAAAAACTACAATAGTACTATATTTAGTTGTTTAAATGTTTACAATAAAGAAACAAGTAAGAAATGGAGAGTCAGTCCTCAAGCTCTACCCCTCCCCGCCCCAAGGTGCTTGCTGGTGACTGTTGTATATCTCGCTGGCCGCGTGTCTACCTCTGCGAGAATGCACATACAGCATTCAAAAATGCACAAAGAGGACCCCACCACTCCTGTGGTTCTGCATCTTGCTTTTGTTTTCACTTAATAAATGGAGAACACTTCTCAATGCCAGAACACGCTTGCTCTTGTCTGCATAGTTCCCTGCCAGCCACCACCTCCCTGCCCTGGGCCAATCCCGAGGCTCTGCTGTCTTCCTGTGCTAGGACAGACCACGAAGCTTCCAACGACTTCGGCATTTTGCAAGGATGGATTCCTAAAAGTGGGATTTATGGGTTACAAGGAGAATACATTTTGAATGTCCTCCCGGCTGCCTGCCCACTGCCTTCAGGAACCACACCCGTCCCACGTATAAGGCACCGGGAGCCACCCACCCTTGCCAGTGGGGCATCACCCCACCTTTAGTGTGCCCCCGATGGGTTCTGGAGCGAGGCTAAGCATTTATTCAGCTGTTTACCGGCCATGTGTATTTCTTCTCCTGTGAATTCCCCGTTCCTCTACTCTGACCTTTTTTTCTGCTGGGCTGTCTGTGTCTTACTTATTGGCACATGGAATCTCATTATACGTTATGATAGTAATCTGTTGTACATGTTTTAAATATTTTCTCCCAGTCTAATACTCTTAACTTTGTTTATCGTGTATTCGGACATGCACGAACTTTTTATTTTTTTGTAGTCAAATCCATCAGGCTTCTCTTTTATAGCTTCTGGATTTTGTGCCTCGCTCGAGAAGCCTATCCCTCCTCCCAGATCATGAAAATATCCTGCTGTCTTTTCATCCAGTGGTTTTATAGCTTTGTTTGTCCCTTTTATAGCCCTGATCCCTCTGAAATGGATTTTGCAGGGTGACACTCCCTTTCTTGTAGTCCTGCCTTGGTGCCCACGGAGGCTCCCCCTGCTCCTGTCTCCCCATTCGCTCCTTCCTTCATTCGTTCACTGCACAAATATGCTTGGAGCCTTTCCTGTGTGCCAAACACGGATGATACCTCAGAGAAGACCATAAGCCTGCCCTCAGAGAGATGGCATCTGGCGGGAGAGACAGACTGCAAAGGAAAAATGCGCAGTTAGGTAATGCAAATTCAGGTCACATGGGGGGAAATGGGATAAGGGGCTGGAGGTTAACACAGGGATGGTATTTAAAGCACCGTGGCCAGGAGAAGCTTCTCTCAGAAGACAGCCAAAGCAAGCCAGAGATGCTAATGAAGTGAGGGAACATGCCCTGGGCTGCCTGTTGCAGACTGCTCCAGATGGAGGAAATAGCAAAGTGCAAGGCCCTGGGGGCTTGCCCTGCCAGGTCAAGGGCAAAGTGAGATGGCCATGTAGCTCCACGTGGGTGCTGGGGGATGAGTGGTGGGCTAGATTATGGGGTCCATGGGGGGTCCCCAGAAAGAGACCACTTTTATTCTGTGTGTGATTGGAAGTCTTTGATGGTGGCTTCGGCACATGGGGAAGAGATGGGTGGATGGGTGGGTGTGGGTGTGTGTCCTTATCTCTGTTGGTGTTTCAGTGGTGGGGGTGGGGCGGCTGGGCGCCTCACTCCGTACCCACATTTTCATTCCTGTGGTCTTCCTCACCTCTTGTGCAGTGTGCCTCTTGCTCTGTGCCTGGCACTTGCTGGGCCCTTCGTGATCATCTTGGAGTGACCCATGTTAACTCCAGCCCAAACTCTGTCCTGGTCGCCAGACCTGTGTCTTCAGGGACCCCTGACCTCTGTCCTCCAGGTACCCCAGTGGAGCCTCACTCCCAACATGTCCCAGTGTGAACTCGGTCCCTCCCTTCCCAGCCTCTAGAGACAGTGATAAGATTGGGTGCTGGTCACTGGCCAGCCATGCGGGCCCTGCAGAGGGACAGCAAGCATGCCATTGCCTGCACCAGGGAACACTGGGCCCCCGGAGGCCAGACATGGGCTCCACACGGTTCCCTTGCCTTGGGAGATTACGACAGTGAGTTGGTCAGATGGGAATGTCACCGATGCCTTCCGTGGTCCCAAAGGGCCTGCAGAGCTGGCCAAGGACAAGAAGGGAGCCCAGGGCCAATGTGAGCAGCCCAGTCCTGCAGCATGCCAGTCACTGAGAGGCAGCAGAAGGTGGGCACAGAGAGACCTCAGAGGGGACCCTTGGCAGGGAGGAAGAGGGGCTGGCCCAGGGAAGAAAGCAGAAGGTAGTGCAGCAAAGGAAACAGTCAATAAAACCAAAAGAATGGGAGAAGATATTTGCAAATGATATATCAGATAAAGGGCTAGTGTCCAAAATCTATAAGGAACTTACCAAACTCAACACCTAAAAAACAAATAATCCAATCAAGAAATGGGCAGAGGACATGAACAGACATTTCTGCAAAGAAGACATCCAGATGGCCAACAGACACATGAAAAAGTGCTCTACATCACTTGGCATTAGGGAAATACAAATCAAAACCACAAGGAGATACCACCTCACAGTAGTCAGAATGGCTAAAATTAACAAGTCAGGAAACAACAGATGCTGGTGAGGATGCGGAGAAAGGGGAACCCTCCTACACTTGGCGGGAATGCAAGCTGGTGCAGCCACTCTGGAAAACAGTATGGAGTTTCCTCAAAAAGTTGAAAATACAGCTACCCTACGACCCAGGGATCGCACTACTGGGTATTTACCCTAAAGATTCAAATGTATGGATCTGAAAGGGCACGTGCTCCAGAATGTTTATAAGCAGCAATGTCTACAATAGCCAAACTATGGAAAGAACCTAGATGTCCATCAACAGATGAATGGATAAAGAAGATGTGGTGTATATATACAATGGAATACTATGCAGCCATCAAAATAAACGAAATCTTGCCATTTGCAATGACGTGGATGGAACTAGAAGGTATTATGCTGAGCGAAATAAGTCAATCAGAGAAAGACAATTATCATATGATCTCCCTGATATGAGGAAGTTGAGAGGCAAACTGGGGGACTTGGGGGTTAGGGAAGGAAAAAATGAAACAAGATGGGATCTGGAGGGAGACAAACCATAAGAGACTTTTAAACTCACAAAACAAACTGAGGATTGCCAGGGGTCGGGGGGTAGGGAGAGGGTGGTTGGGTTATGGACATTGGGGAGGGTATATGCTATGGTGAGTGCTATGAAGTGTACCTGGTGATTCACAGACCTGTACCCCTGGAGCTGATAATACATTTTATGTTTATAAAAAATAAAAATAAAAATTAAATTAAATTAAATTAAATTTTATAAAAAAAGAAAGCAGAAGGGATCAGAAAAATGGGGAAACAAGAAGTGAGCCCACAGGATCTCAATTACCTCACACTTGATCAAGGGCTCACAGTTTCCATGGTCAGGAAGGGTCCCACCTTCCCCAGTGATGTGAACATGAGCACACAGCACAGATGTGAACACAGGCACACTCCAGACACACGTGCTATACACAGGGACACACATATACTACACAGACCATGAATATACACACACACACATCACAGACACAGACACACACACCGCAGAAAGAAACACACACATACCACAGACATATACACACATGGACATCACAAACACACCCCCCCCAGATACACACAGACATGTCATGGATACAGATATACAGACACACACCACACACACCACACACACACATATACTACCAGACCCTGCACACACACACACAACACACATATCACAAACCCACATGTACCATCCTACCACAGACACAAACACACCATCCATCCACACACAGACACACACCATAAATCCTACCTGCATAGACACGCCACAGAAGCAAACACACTGACCCACAGACCCCCTCAGGACACTCCCAGCCCCCACCCCAGCTCTGGTCCCGTCTCACTGGCTTCTCCAGGGTAGGAGGCCCATGGTTCCCAAGGGGCCAGGTTCAGAGATGAACGGGCTGCCCGCTGGTAGGTGGGTTCTCAGGAGGATGGGAGCACTGCCCCGACTCCACCCCATGAGGTGGTCTGGTCCCAGCTAGCCTTGCTGGGACTGGAGAGCTGGAAGTCAGATGGTCTGGAGGTTAGGGACCATGCTGCCTGAAGAGCTGGGATCCTTGCCTTGGTGACAGCCACTCCCAGGATCTGGGGGCTGGGGGTGGGGGGAGCACTCGGGTCCCTGGCTGAGCTGGTGGGTCTCTGAGTGGGTCCCTAGTAGACCACGCCCTCCCAGCCACAGGATGGCCATGTTGCCTCTCCCCCCATTTGTATGCTTTCAAGCATTTTTCAGCCATGGTTTTCTTTTGGAATGCAAGATGGGGCAGACTGGGGTCATATGTTAAAGGAGGGCAGAGGAAGGTGGGGCAGGCATGCTGTTGAGTGGCCGGCCCCACAGCAGGTATATGTTACAAGTCTAATCTTAGGTCTGTCCTCTAGGTGCCCCATGAGTAAACTGTTGTTGCTCTCACTTTACAGGGGACAAACTGAGGCCCACAGTAGAGGGGGATGGCACAACTGCCAGGCTGAGAGATGCCAGGACAAGGAGCTGGCTGCCCCGAGCCCTCCCTGTCTCCCACCCTGCATGGAGGCACAGTGGCCCTGCCCCAGCGTGAGCTCCCAAGGGAGGGTGCCCAGTTCTCCGGGCCAGCATGCTGAGATCCCAGCCAGGCCTCTGCCCTCCCCTCTGTGCCCCTTTTCCTTTCTTTATTAAGTCTCCTCTAACTCATCTTTAGTGGTCTTGGGCCAGGGAGGGGAGGACAGAATTAGAGCAGAAGCAAACCAGTCAGGCCCTTCCTGGGGAACCTGGGCGGGGATGTCAGAGGGCAGGCCTTCCGGAGCCTGGAAGGTGCTGAGTGTGTGGGGTGGGAGCATGGGAACAGGAAAGGCCCAGGGTCAGGCCTCCTCGTCATGTCATTCTTCCCATGGAAGGGCCGGCATCCACCATCTTCCTCTGCCAGAAGGGCTGTTTGGAGGGGGGAGCTCAGGTGTGAGGTGGGTCAACACGGCCAAACAGGGCCAAACCCTCCAAGCTCTGGCCAGCCAGAGAAGGGGAAGGGGGTGGGTGGGAGAGGGAAGGAGGGCGAGGCAGGAAGGGCCCCAGCCCTGCCTGTCACATCACAATGGCAGACCCCTCAAAATGATGGTTGTCACTTGGCTCTCTGCCGCCTCAGTGCTCCTCTCCGGCGGGGGCAAATGTAGACACACTTCCGCTTCAGTGCCTAGGACTTATTCTTTGGGCAGTAAAGGAGACAGGTGCCCTGTCCTAACATCGACCTCAGAACCCTTCAGCCGTCATTCCAGACCCTGACCATGGTGCATGGAGCTGAGGAGACTGACTCCCCTCCTCACCATCAACGTCAGCTCTGCCTCAGAGACACCTGGCTGCGAACGCGTCCTGTTCTGTCCTCAGGGCCTTGGTCTGGCTTCCTCCCATGCATCTGAGGAAGGCCATGACACCCTTCCTCCACCTCCACAGCGCTCCCTCCCCACACTAGACACAGGCTGTCATATTTTATAGCACATGTAACAGAGTATTAGCCAGTTAGCTGGTTGCTTAATCTCTTATTCAGCTGGTTCATGTCCATGCCCCCAACTTGCTTGCAAAGACCCAGAGGGCAGGGGCCTTCTCTGTCCTACCCAGTACCCATCTCTTTGCTCAGCGCAAGGGGGCAAAAGGTCTCCGTTGAATGAGCGCACGCACATACTTACAGAGTCCCTGAGCACACACTGAACCTGCCAGGGGCAGGGCAGCTTGGATGAATAGAATGGGCTTCCCACCCCTGAGGAGCTCCCGGTGCAGGGGTACCCCCTGGTCACTATCCCATCCCTGCCCCAGAAACTCGGCCCTGACAAACAGCCTTCTCCCTTGCTTCCAAGCTGCCCTCTGTGCTCCAGTCCCCTCCCCTCCAAATCTATCATTGTTCTCGTGGGACCTCCTGGGCTAGAGCCACTGGAGCACCCTTTGCAGACCCCTTACCTGCAAAGCCTCTTAAGGCCATGACCCTGGCACTCCTGGAAGCCCCGCCCTGCTCTGTCTGGAAGAGACCTTGTGTGAAACCAACCTTGGGTGAAACCGACATTGGGATGAATGGCAGAGAGAGCTGCAGACTCTCCTGGGACAACAGAGGCTGGGGAGCCCTGCCCCTCAGGAGGGGGAGTACCAGGTGCAAGGCCCCCCAAGAGGGAAGGAAGACCTTGGAGGGGGAGGTCATGATCAGAGCCAGCTGTAGACTCACGTGGGCAGGGGATTAGCATGAGGACCTCCAGCCTTCATCCCTGGGGTGGCCATGGGTGGAGGAGGATCCTGGGCCCACCCAACTTCTGGAGAAGTCCGTGAGGATGCTGGAGCTCAGTGTTACCAGTACCCTAATCACCAAACCACACAGCTTTGGGGTAGCTTTAGCTTATCTTGTTCATGGAGTCAGAGGTCTCCTGACTCCAATCTCTGTGGGTTGCAGAGAAGTCAAAGGGGCGACAAGTACCTGGAGACGGGAACTCAATCAGTGAAGATAATGCTTCATCTGCAAGTAGCAGAAAACCCAACCTAAAATGGCATCAAAGAAAATTTCACGTAACAAGAACACTTAAGAACAGAGCGAAGGTTGATTAATTTCCTGAATCTGTGACATCATCACAGGCGCATGTAGATTCCTTCCGTGTTTCAACGTTGTTCTTCCTCAGTATGTTAGCTCTGTCTTTAGACTAGCTCCTCTCATGGCCTTAAGATGGCTGCCAGTGTTCCAGGCATCACACACAGACACAACACCACCAAGAGAGACAGAAGCCATCTCTTCCTATGTGTCGATTTTAATCAGTGTGAAGCCTTTCCCAAAAGCTCCTCCCCCAGCTTATTTCTCCTCACATCCTGTCGGTCAGAATTGTCCCACATACCTGCCTCTCAACCAGTCACTGACAAGGAACATGGAAGGAACCGTGTTTGGCTTAGAAGAGTTGAATCCAGGATGGAAGCATGCGAACACCAGCAAATCCGTCTTACCAGTGAGGAACAGGGCTGTTGGGGAAGGGACTGACCTCCAGGGCAGAAATCACAAAGAGGGGCCTTTAAAACCACAGTGTCCCCTAAAGATACAGATGTAATGATCCAAAGAGACATGTACGTCCAAATGTTTATAGCAGCAATGTCCACAATAGCCAAACTATGGAAAGAACCTAGATGTCCATCAGCAGATGAATGGATAAAGAAGATGTGGTATATATATACAATGGAATACTATGCAGCCGTCAAAAAAGAGAAATCTTGCCATTTGCAACGACATGGATGGAACTAGAAGGTATTATGCTGAGCGAAATAAGTCAATCAGAGAAAGACAACTATCATATGATCTCCCTGATATGAGGAAGTTGAGAGGCAAACTGGGGGATTTGGGGGTTAGGGAAGGAAAAAATGAAACAAGACAGGATCAGGAGAAAGACAAACTGTAAGAGACTCTTAATCTCAGGAAACAAACTGAGGTTTGCTGGGGGGTGGGAGGAGGGAGAGGGTGGCTGGGTGATGGACACTGCGGAGGGTATGTTCTATGCTGAGTCCTGTGAAGTGTAAGCCTGAAGATTCACAGACCTGTATCGCTTAAGCAAATAATACATTGTATGTTAATAATTTTTTAAAAAATAAATAAAACCACAGTGTCCCTGGGCCTACAGGCCCCAGCAGGACTGGGTTCAAGGAAGACTGGAAATCCAGCTCTTGTCTGGCAAGGCCCTGGGCTTACACAGCAACACACACCTGTGACATCATGGGGCTACAGAATCCTGCTGAGTGGGGACATTTTCAGGGGCAAGGGCTCCAAAAAGGTGGCCCAAGGAACTTTTGGGTCTGGAGTCAGACAGACTAGACACCTCATCCTCCAGGCTGAGGCTATCCGACATAGAGCACGGGCCCCTTCTGTCTGGGCTCCATAATCATTTGTCAAAGGAGCACCAACAAGAAGGAATAGAAATTGGCTGGGGGGTTTGGCTCCAGCTCAGAAGCTGGAGCCTCTGCCTTTCTAGAAGGGCCCAGCCCCCACAGCTGTGGGTCTCTCCCATGCTCCCCATAAAGACAAGCTTTCCTGGATAGTCAGTGAGGGGAAAAGCTCCACCCTCTGGGATGGCATCCATTTCCTGCCAAGGAATCATCTAGGTGTTTTACAGGCCAGCAGCTTCCCTGAGACTCCCGAGGCCTTCAACCCTGCCATGAGGCACGGCTTCATGGGAAGAGGCAGGAATAGGTTCCTCCCAGGGTCGTATCTCCCCACATCATTAGCCACCGTTGATGGAAAGTCAAATGACCCTGAGTGGGAGGTGGTGTGTGGAGGAATTTATATGCTTTTAGAGCCAGTTTTCCCTATCTCATTGTCTGCTCCTGGCTCAGGGCTGCAACAGGGCTGCTCTCTCCCATAGGCGTCTGGCTGCAGTGTCATTTAATTTTTAAGAGGAGCCCAGGAAGGAAGTAGAACAGCCCCCTAGACAGTCAACGAATGTTGTAACCTTCCAAGATTCCATGGCCAACTTGGGCGGAGGAATTGAGGAAAGCAGGAAGCCAAAACTTGTTTTAATTGTCAAATTCAGTTTTTACCTATAAGCTCCTGTGATTCCCCTCACAGCCCTGTAAGAGAGTCGACCCAGGGATTTCTAAGCCCATTGGACAGATGAAAAAACTGAGCGACTTGCCCAAGGTCCCTCTTTGGGTGAGTGGTAGAACAGATCAGAAGCCTCCAAGCCCTGGGCTGTTCAACCACACCTGTCACGATGTTTCTGTGGGTGAGCTGGTCCTGCACTGGGAGGGGCCTGAGCTTGTCCCCTCCGATCCCCAGATGAGTGACCCACTATAATGAGACTCTGTCCCAAGACAGCAAGCTGTCCTCTCTTGGCTGAAGCTGGCTGATGCGCTGTTGGTTGCCATGCAACACTTTGACTTTTGCTGCCAATGTCATGTTGGAAATGTGAGACTGGGGCCGGTTTTTAACAATCTGTGCAGAGGAGTAGCAGAAGTGGGAGATAGCTTGTGTCAGGCAGAGGTGCCCTGACCTTCTCTGGCCCAAAGTGAGCTGGAATAAGGCCTGATTGATGGCATCAACACAAGGGCCCAGAATTTTATCTCTCTGGGACACCCAGAGCCCACAAGACACCCAACCTGACCACATGGCTCATGTTGGGTAGCTGAAGCCCCTGAAGGACAGGTGTTTCCCTTGGCTAGGTAAGGCAAGAATGAATTCCAGGCATCCTTCCTTGGTCCCTGATTCTAACTGCTGTCCCAGGCCTTATTGGGGCCTGAGCCACCAGAATGCTCCCTGGCGTGGTGTCCACCATCAGCCCACCTGTCTGGACTGGCTAGAAGGGCCAGTCCTTGGCTCTTCTCTTGTTCAGGTGCCCCTGCCTTCCCCACTGGGTCCCTGGGGCCGGGAAGTGGCATTAAAGCTGGCCTGAGCTTTACTCCTTTTACTTCCCTTGCCCTTGACTTAGGGCAAAAGCTCCGCATTCCAAAGGGATAAAATCTGCTTCTAGTTCAGTCTTGAAACTAAAGATTGAGTGTCCCATTGGCAGTGGTACAGCCAGCCGCTGGGAGTGTCTCTGTCCCAGCTCCCTCCTTCCTCAAGGCATCAGCAGATACAGGGTGCGGCTTGCAAGCCCGGAGACCTCCCAAAAACTTGCCAGGAAGAGTTATATAGGATCAAGCTCGTCATAGCGTCATAGCAGGTGCCTTACTGGGAAGGACTGGTGGGTGCTGAGTTAGCCTCCCTCTCCCTCCTTGTTTCAGCAAATGTTCATTCAGCTATGCTGTGCTTGGGCTGGGCTGGCAGGGGAGACACCGTCAAGGGCCCCAGTCTCTCTCGGGGACAATTCCTTATGTTTAAGGTCCAGTCAAAGCCCATTCCCACTATAATGAGACTCTGTCCCAAGACAGCAAGCTGTCCTCTCTCTTGGCTGAAGCTGGCTGATGCGCTGTTGGTTGCCATGCAACACTTTGACATTCCCACCCCATCCTGAGTTTCCTCTGATGACCACCACCCTTTCTTCCAGACCATAGTGGTCTGCTCAAGATTTTAACTCACACCCATAGGCAGAGGAGCTCTGAGTATGACTCTCCAGATGGGGTGTCTCTCCCCCAGACTGGTGTCCACGGGAAATCTCCCTGGCCTAAGCCACAAAACCATGACCATGGTTGCCTACCCAGCCAATTTCTCCATCTGTGTCTCCATCTGGGAGTCATCCATGACCCCACCCCCACCCCCTAATTACCACATCCTGTCCCCACTGTGGCCTTCACCTCTGGTGGGAGGTGGGGAGTGTTACTCCTGCAGCATCCTTGCTGGCCTCCTGCCTCAGCCTTTCCTACTTCCCAGTCTGCTTTTCTCCCAGGAGGAAAGATCATTCTAGATGCAAACCCTGCCATGTTGAAACAAGTCTCCAAGACAAAGTCCAGACCTTAGCAGAGAGGAGGCTCCTCTTCCCAGAGAAGAAACTGTCCTGTCTCCCCAGCTTCCTGGTTCATGGTTGCTCACTCCCCTGCCCTTGCACTTCACCTTTACTGCACGACCTGCTCATACCTGTAATCTCCCACGTGGTGCTCTTTCCACCTCCCGCCTCGGCTCTGCTGTCCCTCTGGCTCCTCTCCCTACTTCCCTCTGCTCTTTAATCCAGCCAAGTCCACTCCTCCTGCAGGAAGCATTCCCAGACTACCCTCCCCCATTCTTTCTGCCCAGCCTGGGTTCAGGGCCCCTGCTGTGTGCTCACCTCTCCCCTTCTACCCATCCTTCTTGTTCTCTGTCTCTATTCCCAGGCCTGTCCACAGGAGCCATGAGATTGGTCATCATATTGCCAAGCGTCTGGCTGAGTGCCTCACTCTGTGTGCGGATTTGTCCGACACAGCCAGTCCTGAAACAGAGCCAACAAAAATTCAGGGGAGGTAATGAGAAGGCCCACTCAGGAAGTGGGTTGCAGCACCAAGCCCCGACACAGGAGCTTTGAGCCTCAATTCTGCCTCTGGCTTACTGTGGAACCACAGGCAAGTTATACAACATCTCTGAGCCTCCATTTCTCAATCTGCCATATGAGCAGAAGGATGAGCAAGGCTTTCTGTCTCCTGTCCCCATTTCCAGGAGAGGCTGTGATGAAATGAAATGGTGGGGATACACGGAGTCACAGACCTGTTCACATTCCAGAACATTCTGAACAAGATGTAGCCCCAAGACACAGAGCAGGGTGTATTTGCCACCGGAAAACACAACTCAGGTGGAAATGAGGTTAACAACTCCAGCCTCCCATCTTCTCCCCCATGACAGGTGTCACCTTCCTCGGTGTCAGCAGGGGCACAGTTCTCTTAGCTGAAGCAAAGAACACCTTCTCCACCCCATGAGCACCCCTCCCCACAAAACCTATCACTCATCTCTGGTCTTCTCTTCCCCCTCTCTTGTCCTTCACTCTTGTATCCCAAGAGAACCCCTGTGCCTCCTCTGCATTTTGAAGCCCATCTCTCCCTTCTCATGCAAACCCTGCCTGCTCCCTGTTCAAGCTAAGCTTGAGTTCTGCCCTCCTGCTCCACGGGGTCCCTGCACTGAATAACTATCATCCTCCCCAAGATCAAAGTCCTAGTCAGCTGTGGAGAGCAACTTCAGTCCGGGCCCACAGCTCAGGAAACTGACCTGTCCCCCCAATTCACATGCGCGCACACACACACACACACACACACACACACACACACACAGGCATGATTTTGGAGACTCGTTTTTTCTTCTAAACACAACCCCTCTAATTTGCAGCCTCCATCTGCTGCAGTCTGAGTCAGCCGGCACCGCCACTGTGCTCCGGAAACCCCATCCAGACCCCCAGGAACTGAGAGCAAGTCAGGAGTCCCAGGAGCTGTCTTTTAATCTCTAGCACACTATTCTCCAACTGGGACTCCTCTCCTGCCATCTAAGCTTCCCCTCCTGGGTCCCACTCCCTGAGATAGTCTCCCAGGTGAACGCTGAACTCAGGAGTGTGTTTTTCACTGCCCAGATTGCAAATAATCACAATACTACTAAATGTGGAGAGAAAAATGCCTTAACCCAATGGAAGGAGCAAAATAGGCAGGTGGCTGCTGGCTGAGACCCTGGGGTCCAGGGATAGCCCAGGCTGGTCCTCCTGTTAGCCCCCACACTCTGTTTCTGCCCAGAGAGAGCCACTCGCCTGGCACCAGGACCAAGGACCACAGCCCTGCCCCGTTGGTCCCGCCAGCTCTGGCCCATACTCGCCCAGGGTCCAGGCACACAAACCAGGCCTGCTGATGGCATGAACTGCAAGGGCCCTGGCTGGAGGAGAAAGGGGTTGCCAAGTCTGGAGCCCAAGGGAACCCCACGATCTTCGAATTTAGAACTTGAACCTTTCAAAGTCTGACTCCATTTAAACTCCAAAAACACAACTTCCGTTCCTTCAACATAAAGGGGGAGTAGTGGGCGGGGAGAGAGCGTAAAACATCTCATAAAAAGGCTCCCAGTCCTGCTGGACATCAAAGGGCTCTTAAGAGCTGCCTGCAGATGAGTTCAGGGTAAAGGAATCATCAGCATATGGATTAAATTCCCCATTCATTATGCATCTGCCAGAGCTCAGGCGAAAACCTCACACAGCAGGGCCCCAGTTCAGCGAGCTGGAAAATGCTCTGAGTCATGGAGGGACCCCAAAGGCAGTCAGCTGTTCTCCACCATCCTGAATCTTCTTTCCACTGTGGAAAAACCTGCACTGGAGGAAACTGGCAGTACTCACTCAGACCACTGGCCCCAAATTCCCGAGGTCAGCCGCTCACTCCCCAGCACCCTCCCACTGCCACCCTCTTGCATTCCCTTCCTGCAGCAGCAACTGGGGCTGCCCTGAGGGGTCTCGGAAGGCAGGAGGTATCCCCGCACCACCCTTCCAGCTGGACTCCCTTCATCTTCCCCAGGCACTCTTCATGAGCTAGGCCTGTCCTGCCCCCGTCCCTCTCTCCCCAGGCAGGACTTCCCACTATGGAAGGACCCCCATGAGCCCCCTCACAAGAGTTCCAGGACCCACTGTAGGACAGGACTGAGCGAGTTCCTCCTCTTTCAAACACTGCTGTCTGAGGTCCTCAGGAGAGAGGTCCAAAGCACCATAATAGCAAGATAGCCATGCCCAGGTCCCCATGTCAGGAACAAAGGATGCATTCCCCAGTCAGCTCTCCCAGTTCTGCCCCTCCTGCTGGGAGAGAGCCCCTTATCCAAGGCCACACCCCTTTTCTCAGGGCCACCTGTCAGCTGCTGATGGATGACGCAGGACACAAAGGCAAGGCCTATCTTCAGAGCTCCCTTCAGGGTTGGTGGAGGCCTTTGTGGAGAGGACCTAGCCCCCACCCCCCTCCCTCTGCCCACTCTGTGCCTTCTCTTCCCTTCCACAGGTGTGGATCTCCAGAGCACCCCTCATAAGCTCCCCATAGGCAGATTTCCTTCTGGGTCTGCTTCCCAGGGACCCCCACCTGCAATAGAGGCCAAACAGCAAACTATGAAAGAACCACTTTATTAAAAACTGGCCTCTTGTCCAATGTCTCCATGCAGAGCTCCAGGAGAGCCGAGAGAAGAACAAATTTCGGCCCTCAGCTGGAGGTTGGGGGGGTGGCTTCCTACCTCCCCCTAGACATGAACCCAGAACTTGCTAGCCACTCATGCCTAAATCCATGCACTTAGCCCTCATGCAGAGGAAATAAGACAGTCCAGGGTGAGCCAGGACCCCCTTCCTGGGTCAGAAGAGACAAAAGCCCGCAAGGGATCCAGCCCCATAGGTCTGGCCATCTGACTAGAAGAATAATGGCTCTGCCCCTGGAGCAGGGCATGGAAGTGAGCAGGGAGGCCAGTGGGGAAGTGGGATGGCCTGTGTCCTCCCTCAGCCTATGATTTGAAGCTGAGCCCACGAGTCACCGACATTAAATTCAGGTCACAACTTCAGAGATGATTATCCAGGGGACGGTCCCTTTATTCTCAGGGCCTCAGTTTTTCCATGGTAAGATGGCGCCAGTCACGCCATCTTGTTTCCCTCAGGGAGCTGGTGTGAGGATGCACTGGGAGAACGCCAAGGCCAAGCTTAGCAAGCCCTGAGGAGATGCCCAAAGCAGAAGCCGACTCTCACAGTGACATCGAACTGTTTCCCCATGAGCTGGTCTAGTTTTCCCTCCAGGCTGTAGTGCCAGCCTGGACACGGGGATGCGCCAAAGCTGGCCGGACCCGTGGATCCTGGATTGCAAGACTCAGGGATCACCCTTCCATTTTCGCCCAGAGGCCCAAAGGCACCCAGATAGGAGGGTCAGCGTGACATGGAGTCCAGCCCAGCTGTTAGGAGATTTTGCGTGGCATTCCTCTTAAGAATCTTTTCATTCCTTTTGTCCTCACACCCACATCTTGCAAGTTGGTTTTCTGTGCCAGTTGTGGTTGGGCTGAGACTCGAGAAACAAAAGGAAAACGGAACTACATTGTTGTTGTACTTTGGGGCTCTGTGTATCTCCCCCGACTGCTGCTTCCCAGCACCCAGGGCCACCCATCTCTCAATATGGCAGACTGTGTACTGCACCAAAGCCTTTAGCTGGGGAGGGGGGAGAGGCAGACTCAAATCCAGCCCGCAGTCCACCCACCAGGCTCTGTGCCCAGATAGCTGTGTTTTTCTCATTCGTACGAAGATTCTCTATATGTTGTTCATGGCCCAGATAAATTCACCCTGCTGAGGGTTGGTGCCACTTTACAGAGGGAGAAACTGAGGCTCAAAGAGATTAAGTCCCTTGCTCAAGGTCACACTGCAGTTAGGTGGCAGACCTAGGACACGACTTCAGGTCTAGCTGACCCGACCCCTCACAGAGCGTGGGTGGCACAGGCAGGCTGTCATTAGACCACACTGGGTCTTCATAAAGTAGTCTGGAGAGAGGCTTTCTCCACATGCTGGTTTATGCCTGACCCAGCCTTATAATCTGAGCATGCAGATAATCCCTTGCATGATGTGTTCGTTAGAGTAACAGAAAACAAACTAGCAAAAGGGAAAAAAAAAAATCATCCGAAGGGTATTGAGAGGCCTGATGGAATCTGAGGAAGGAACGGAAAATTCCAACAGGAAGACCAGAAGGACAGCGTGGACCGGTACAGTTCTGAAGACCCCGGAAGTGGGAGTTCAGGCCTTCCATCCAGAACTCTGTCATTAACTTGATTTGGTTTCCAGGCCCTCAGTGATGTTTCCTAATTCCTAAGAGAGAGAGAGAACACAGCATTCTTCAGTCATTTCTTAGAGGCAGGGTCTGCATGAGTCTGACTGCTGGCAGCCCATGGGTTAGGGGAGGTCAGGAGCCATACATACCATCCTCGTGCCCAGCAAGAGGGGCCGCCAGGTTTCAGAGGGCTTACACATTATAAACACACACACACACACACGCACACACGGAATCCAGACCTCAGTGCTGGTGGCTCACTTCCCCCCAGCCCCATCCCCCTAAACCTCCATCCCCATAGCTGACACCACTCAGGCCCCAAGGAAACACCTCTCTGCCTCAAATCCCATGTCCTCCAAAGGAATGGTGTCCGAACATGTGAAGGTTTGTCTCTGCACATGTCAGAGACAGATACGGCTTCCAAATGTGAGGAAGGTTTGAGCCCTGGAAACTCTTACCCAAGAAAATAAAATAAAATAAAATCATTGAAAATAAAATAAAATCATTGAAAATAAAATCATTGAAACGCCAACAGGAATGCAACGTCTTTTAATGATGGAAGAGGGTTCCTAATGTTGTTGAGCGTCCATTTTCTTTCTTCTCTTCTTATTTTTTTTTTAAGTTTTTATTTTAGTTCCAGTTAGTTAACATACAGTGCAATATTAGTTTCAGGCCTACGCTACGCTTCCTGTTTCAAATCGTGATTCCAAAGGTACGTGATAATTAGCATATTTTTCACAGTTGGAGAGTTGGTATTTTGCAAGAGTGACTGAGAAATATTTTGCCATATTAAACAATTCATTTTGCTCTTCAGTTTGTAGATACGTACATCTATACTAGAAATTATACAATGAAGTATAACACCAATTCTTTATATTACAACAAGATAATCATGGACTGCCAGAATAATGGGTAATTTTCATTTTATAAAAACATTGAATACATTTTATTTGAATTTTACAAAAACTAAATGAAATTAAAAATTTCATCTTTTGGCCAACAGACACATGAAAAAGTGCTCCATATCACTCGGCATCAGGGAAATACAAATCAAAACCACAATGAGATACCACCTCACACCAGTCAGAATGGCTAAAATTAACAAGTCCGGAAATGACAGATGCTGGCGAGGATGCGGAGAGAGGGGAACCCTCCTACATTGTTGGTGGGAATGCAAGCTGGTGCAACCACTCTGGAAAACAGCATGGAGGTTCCTCAAAATGTTGAAAATAGAACTACCCTATGACCCAGCAATTGCACTGCTGGGTATTTACCCTAAAGATACAAACGTAGTGATCCGAAGGGGCACGTGCACCCGAATGTTTATAGCAGCAATGTCTACAATAGCCAAACTATGGAAAGAACCTAGATGTCCATCAACAGATGAATGGATAACGAAGATGTGGTATATATATACAATGGAATACTATGCAGCCATCAAAAGAAATGAAATCTTGCCATTTGCGACAACATGGATGGAACTAGAGGGTATCATGCTTAGCGAAATAAGTCAATCGGAGAAAGACAACTATCATATGATCTCCCTGATATGAGGGAGAGGAGATGCAACATGGGGGGTTAATGTGGTAGGAGAAGAGTAAATGAAACAAGTTGGGATTGGGAGGGAGACAAACCATAAGTGACTCTTAATCTCACAAAACAAACTGAGGGTTGCTGGGCAGAGGGGGGTTGGGGGGGGGTTATGGACATTGGGTAGGGTATGTGCTATGGTGAGTGCTGTGAAGTTTGTAAACGTGGAGATTCACAGACCTGTACCCCTGGGGGAAAAAATATATATATATATATGTTTATAAAAAATAAAATTATAAAAAAAAAATTTCATCTTTACTTAATTTTGATTTACGATCTTTTTTATTTTTTAATTTATTTATTTGACAGACAGAGATCACAAGTAGGCAGAGAGGCAGACAGAGAGAGAGGGGGAAGCAGGCTCCCTGCTGAGCAGAGAGCCCAATGAGGGACTCGATCCCAGGACCCTGGGATCATGACCTGAGCCGAAGGCAGAGGCTTTAACCCATTGAGCCACCCAAGTGCCCCTTGATTTACGATCTTAATAGTCACTGATTATCACTGTATTTTGTCCCTCCATTGTGATAGATAATTTTGAGTATTTTAGGGAAAAAAGAGTTTTTTGAAAACATATAAAATAAAAAATTTTATTCTTATATTTAACGTAATTTAGACTTTTTGATGAAAATATGTTCAAATTTTATGCACTTTAAATACAGTTTATTTTTAATCCCTTTGGTCAAGGCTGGCAAACTTTTTCTTAAAGTCCAGATAATAAATATTTAGACTTGCAAGCAATAAGGTCTGTCACAACTCGACTCTGCTGTTGCAACATAAAAGTAGCTATAAATAAATTATAAATAAATGTGTGCAGCTGTGTTCCAACAAAGTTGCATTTGCAAAAATTACTTGTCGGTATGTTGTTTCACGTGTAAGACATTTTTTGGAATGGTGAGTAACAAAACGTCTTCTTTGATCAGCTATGAGCAAAGAGAGGTTGTCAAATCTGATTATACTGTCCAGTGAATGTTAATAATCAAGGAAGATCAATTCTGAGGAAGTCATTGGCAAATTGCAGCAGTTAAGGATGCAAATTAGAAACCGAACTTCATTAATGTGACAGAATATATTCTGTATTTTCCCTTTTCAAAAGTATTTTCCCTTTTTCAAAAAATAAAAAATACACAAATGTGACTTAAAAAACATTCCTTTAGGGGTGCCTGGGTGGCTCAGTTGGTTAAACACCCAACTCTCAATTTTGGATCAGAGCATGATCTCAGGGTCTTGAGATGGAGCCCTGTGAGGAGGGCTCCTCGCTCAGCGGAGTCTGCTTGCAATTCTCTCTGCCCCTCCCCCAACTCAAACACCATCTCTCTCTCTCTCTCTAAAATAAATCAATAAAATCTTTTGAAAAATGTCTCCACCCCATGACTGGGTTTCTCTGGAGTTTTTAACTCCACACGGAGCTTCCAGAAATCCTTCAGTTAACAGTTCAGCTTCCGGTACCCTGAGCCTGGTTCCCACAGAGATTTCAACCCACGGGTTCTGTTTCTCTACAGATTTCTACAGATTCTCGGTATCTGCCCGTCAGTTCTGGGGCTAGCAGTTTGCCCTGCGAACCCTCTTTTCTGACAAATTTAAGAAGAGTTATTGATTCTTCAGTGAGTTTAGCTTTTTACTATTTAAGAGAAAGTGGGGACTTCAAAACTCCTTAAATGCTTTGCCCAGAAACCATGTGTCTGGTTCTTTTTTCCTTTTTTTTCACTGTATATTAATTTGTTTGAGGGGGTGGGGAGGTACCGAGAGCGGGGGAGAGAGAGACTACAAAGCAGGCTCCACGTTCAGCAGAGCCCGACTCAGGGCTCGATCTCACCACCCTGAGATCACGACCTGAGCTGAAATACAGAGTCGGCTGCTTAACGGACGGAGCCACCCAGGTGCCCCAATTTTATTTATTATGTAAAAAAATCTTTACCGGCATGATTACAAGAAAAGAAAATTTTCACTGCCTATGCTTCTTTTCTGGCCATTAGTCTTTCATCATTTCATTTGATGAATAGTTTCTCAAAATAATCTTGCTGCCTAGAGGAAGGAGATTTGAAAATGATGCACTCTGGGCAGCAGTGTCCTGGAGCTGGCTTGCACTGGCTCCTGTGAGCCAATCGTGAAATTTCTTTCCGATTCTGTGCTCAATGATGTCATGTTGATAGCTTGAAATCAGCCACAGTGGTTGTATTTACACCGTGGGAATCTGCAAACAGGACAAATGAGGGCTCTCCTGTCCCCTGCCTGAGAGGGTTTGCTGTTAAATATTTACCAGTATGCCTTGACTCTGGGTGTCAAATATGCTGGGTACACCCCTGACCTTCAGGACCTACGTAGACCCAGTGTTGTCTATACACTTTTTACTCAGGGATGGAATGTGGAAGGCCATGTTCAATTTTATGGTTTGGTGGAGCAGATAACACCCGGCTAATACGAGGAAACTCAAGTCAGCATGACCATCTGACATCTTCTGCTTGGGTATACCATTTCTCTACCAGGCCAAGATCTACTTGTCAAAAAAAAAAAAAAAAAGGGTTGTTTGCTGAATAAATCCTAGCTTTGCTTCAAAATCTTAGGGTTTCTGCTGATTCTTCAATCAATGATCCACTACAGAAACTTAGCGCCATTGGCTCTATTGGCTTATAAAGCCCAAAGAGTAGAGCTGAGTACATCATAGCCTGGACCAGCTCACAAGCCTTCTCTTGCTCTGAGTCTCACCCAGGACTGGGAGTCTTCTGGCTTGCTCAACAAATGAATCAGGAAGGCTCGACCAAACATCACGTGTGCTTCATTCCATGTTTCTTCCAAAGCCCAAAGGAGTTCACAAAGCATCATACCTCCTTCTTTGTCATAGGGGATACAGTGAGTCAGTTTCTCTTTCACTTGGGAGCAGATACCCAATATACCCCAGACACCCCAATCCCGGAAACTTCAGTGAGGTGGCCAAGCCCTTGTATTTTTATGGGATCTATTGCTTATCTTGCAGCACACATAAATCCTACAGAAGCATGTAAGCACCTGCTACTTTCTACTCTCCTTGACCTACCAGCTTGATGTCAGCAATGCAGTAGGCTAGCATTACATCGTGTGGGGTATGAGACAATTAGAGCTAATTGTGCCATAGAGCCAGAAGACTGATGTAATCAGTCAGAGCAGATCATGAAGATATATGGCTGCCCTTTCCAAGTGAAGTCTAACTGCTGAATTCCTGATGCCTTTCCTTTATGCTCATAAGGGTTTAAAAAAAAAAAAAAGATTTGCCAGCTGTGATGCCATGGGCTGTGCAAATTTATAAAGATCCCTCACTTAAAATAACATCTGAACCCAGGGGGCCTGGGTGGCTTGGTTGTTAAGCGTCTGCCTTCGGCTCAGGTCATGATCCCGGGGTCCTGGGATCGAGCCCCACATCGGACTCCCTGCTGGATGGAAATCCTTCTTCTCCCTCTCCCACTCCCCATTGTTTGTGTTCCCTCTGTCACTGTGTCTCTCTCTGTCAAATAAATAAATAAAATCTTTAAAAAAATAACAGCTGAACTTGAAGTTGTCGCTTAAATAAGCTTGCAGTTATCTATGGTTATTCTCCAAGATCGATCTGTCTTCTGTACCAACTAAACAGGCAAGCTCTGTAAGAATGTGACAGAAATCACTATTGCTGCATTGCTTTCAGATGTGCGATGTTGGCAGTATCTGAAATTCTCCAAGGATGTAGAACTATATGGGCTAATAACTTTGACAAGGTGGTAGAATTCCAGAGCCTTCCATTTGGTCCTTCATTTCTCTAATAACCATAATTGCACAAACCAAGGAATCAGTGGGGAGATTTGGTCAAGTGCTAAGTATGTCCTATCAAACTATTTACTCAAAACCTTGGCAAATAAACATGGGATGGGTTCTGGGTTCCCATTGCCTCCACTGAGGTGGATGTGAGTCAGAACTATCACTTTAGCCTCAAAATCCTCTAACTGGTAGACCACAGTGATGCTTGGGGTTTTCAGGCATAAGACTTAGCTTAGCGCCAATGTTCCATAGTTCTTTCTCTAATGCAGGATTACCTGCTAAGTGGTCCAGATCACTGTGGTAGGCCAGAGGAATATTCACTTACTGTAAGGCCCTGCTTTAAGGGTAATGTGTTCTCTTCATGGATTCTGGGTCTATGAATCGAGTCATGTCTAGGGATTGGTGAAGAAGTCATGACTATCATGATAAGTCTCAACCAAGAGCATCTTAGTATACTACCTCTGTTTCAGTCCGAAGGTCCCTAAAATCCAAGAAGCATAACTAGATCCCCATGGGTCAGAGCACCCTCACTCCAGCCTAGCCCTCTCTAACACCACCACAGCCATTGTCGCTGGTGTTCAGCAACCTTGCCTGGACTGTGCCCGTAGGCACCTTCCATCCTGGACGCCATATCATCCCTGACCTGCACCTCTTGCCTTCAGAGAACAGCCATTACAGCTCTTTCCAAAGATGCTAGTACTCCCCTCACCAGGGGATTCGTGGTGAAAAGAGTGTCCTCTTGGGGGAGGAAATTATGAGAAGATTCATGCATAATAAATTCACTCCAGAACTGTCAATTTTCAAGGCATGTCTGGCCTTTCAATGTAGAACAATTTCCCATTGGCAACCCACAGGAAGAGGAGAACTGTCTCCATTTGCCATTAAATTTGCATGCACATTAAATTTGCATATCCAGTATGGGAAGGACCCCCATATTGCTAAACCCCACCTGCTCCAAAGCCAGTTGTTTTGAAAGATGCTTAGAAATAAGATCGACGAGAACGTGCTTATAGACCGAGGTGGAGAGTGAAGAAGAGAAGATTTCAGAAATGACTCCCAGGATTTGTCAGGAGCAACTGTTGGACGGCAGTGTCCTTGAGTGACACGGGTCAAACCGAAGGGGGCATGGGTTTGGGGGAAGTCCTCCCATTACACCCACTGGGCAGAAGTAGTTAAGGAAGTTAAGTGACTCTCCTAAGATCACAGCTAATAAGTGACCGAGGGCATCCTGAATCTAGAGCCTGTGCTCAACCACCTCGCCTCCCTTCCCACTCCCCTGCTTTTTCCTTCCATCTCCTGGTCAGGGCTGCCTGGAGCTTCCATCATGAATTTGGAGAATTCCATGTTGAGCGCTTTGCAAGCCTTTTACAACTTAATTCTCTCAACACCCCTGTGAAGTAGATTCTACTATCGCTGATATTACAAATGAGGGAACTGAAGCTCAGACAAGCTCCTTAGCTGCTTCCTGATGCCCAAGTTGACCGAAGGACTGACAACAACCCTTACACTTGATCTTACCAGCCGATTAAGTAGATCAAAAGGGAAAGTACCTTGGGAAAGTTAGCGTCCCCAGGCATTCAGGCAAAACCCAGTTTTGCTCTTCCCGCGTCGAGGAAAACTCAGCTCTTCCCTGTTCTAGGTCTCTTTTCCCTGTGTTTCTGCTTTCCTACTCACACAGCACACTTCAGTTCTGAGACTCGGGCCGGGTGTGCAGCCTTGTAATTTACTTCGATTCTGCCACGCAGAGACAGGGTTCAGCGCTTGGTCCTACAAGACTGCCCCCCACCCCCCATACATACTTCAAATGCCAAGTGCAAGGCCAGCTTCTCACATGCGCTTCTGATCTCCGGGCTATAGATTTGGGGTCCTAGTGACCCCTCCTTGGGTTTGATTCATTTGCTGGAGCAGCTCACAGGACTCAGAAACACTTAAATACTTTTACCAGTGTATTATGAAAGGATCTGATAAGGGATAGAGGAACATCCCATTGCAAGACATAGGTAGGGCACGGCATGTGGGAACCCTCTTTGGGCACACCAGCCTCCCACAACTTCGTGTGTTCACCAACCCAGAAGCTCTCCAAACCTTCCACTTTGGGGATCTTATAAAAGTGTCATCACATAGACATTATCAATCATTAATTCCATTTTCAGCCCTTCTCCCTTATCCAGAGATCCAGAGAATGGGGGGCGGAGGTGGAGGGTACTGAAAGTTTCTAATCATGGTTTGTTCTTTCTCGTAACCAGCACTGATCCATGAGCTCACCCGGCGTCCCCCTCGTTAGAACAGAGACACTCCTATCACCCAGGAATTTACAAGGGTTTCAGGAGCTCTGTGCCAGGCACCAGGGATAGAGGCCAATCTATATTTTCTATGATCTCCTATCTGGTATAATATAAAGGTAACTGACTATGGTACTTTCTGTTGCCACTCTGCCTGGTGGCTCAGCCTGCCTTGGTGAATTAATACATCGAAGGGGACTTTTCCTGTCACTCAGGAATTGGTGACCAGACTCCACTATATGTACACGGGAAGGTGTTAGGGACCTCACCCCTTAGCGAGAGCCACCAGTAACCGTGGCCAGACTCCCACTGCCCGGGTTGATGCAGAAGGGGAAGTTCTGGGCCAGCTGTGATCACACGCCATCCTCTGCTGAGCCTGGTCATCTGAGGAGAAGTCCAGACCGCAGGGAGGGGGGCCGAATCCAGGAAGGGTTCATGGTGAAATATTTTTCCCTGTTCCCCTCCCCATGGAAAAAAAGGTTGCCCCTTGTGGTGGTGTATTTTACATGGCATGCCCACAGAGCCGTCGAAAGGTTATTTCTGGGTGTGTCTGTGAGGGTGTTTCTGGGAGAGATGGACACTTGAATGAGTGGACTGAGGAAAAAGAGCCCCATTCCCAGCACAGGTGTGGGTCACCCGGTTCTTGAGGACCTGAACAGAACAAGGCAGGAGAAGGACAAATTTGCTTTTTCTGCTTGAGCTGAGACATCAGAGCTCCTGGTTTTCAGGCCTTCAAGCTTGAACTACACCGGCAGCTTCCCCAGGTCTCTGACTTGCAGCTGGCAGATCCTGGGACTTCCTGTCTCCCATAATTCTGGGAGCCAAATCTTGTAGTAGGGAAGGAAGTGGGGAGAGAGGAGATCCCCTCGGGAGAACACCATGCCTTGGGCTGGACTACCATGTCGGCTTGCCGTCGGATAAAGGCTGAAGTGGGGAGGCCTCCATCACCATCATGAAACCTAGGTTCAGATTCTTGGGACATCTCCCCTCTCTCCTTCCATCCTGCCACCATCCTTGGGGAGCCCTATCCTGGAGATGGGGTGGGAGAAGGCAGGAGGAAGCATGCATCTGGAAGAGGCCATATCCTCTCCCCACTTCGGGTCCTCCCCACTCTGAGGTCAAATCTCAGATGCATGGAAGGTTTAAACTGGGCTAGGATCCTTTCTTTTTTTTTTCTTTCTTTCTTTCTTTTTTGAGAGAGAGAGAGAGAGCATGAGCAAGGGAAGGGGCAGAGGGAGAGAGAGAAGACTCCCCGCTGAGCAGGATACCCGCTGCAGGGCTCTATCCTAGGACCCCAGGATCATGATCTGAGCCCAAGGCAGACTCTTAATCAGCTGAGCCACCCAGGTGCGCCATAGACCGGGATTCTTTAATAACCAACAGTTATTTGATCCGCTTGCCATGTTGTTCAGGATTCAACAAAACTTGCAGGCACTCAGCCGTGGGTTAGAGAGTTTAACCCCTGCGAATCGCCACCTCCTCCATGAAACTTTCCCTCAGATCATCTAGAACACAGCCCGCCCAGGTGGACACTGCTTCCCATGGCCCTCTGCAGAAGGGGACACTACAGGGAGTGAGTATCAAGGTCCTGACCCCTCCCCACCCTGCCCCGCAGAAATGCCTCTGAGCCGGGTCCTGCAGCCAGCGCCGAGAGGAAAGGCTATGCTGACTCATAGCCTCGATGACAGCCCTCCCACCCCTGGTGACAGCGACCAGATGGCAAAGCCCTGTCCTGAGACCACCCGGCGCTCACAGCCCAAACGCACCTGTCCATCAACGATGAGCAAATTAGCTGTGCGAGGCTGTTGTTTTCAGGTCTGCTTATTTAAATCAGGGCTCTTGTCCTCTCTTTGGGCCACTAGTCCATCAGAGATGGGTTTGGGGAAAAAAACAAACCACCTTACCCAGGCAGCACAGGACTAGGTCAGGGTCGATGCGTTTGGGAGGGATCCGCAGGCTCCTGTGGGCCTGTGCCCAGGCCGTATGGCCGTTGTCGCAGATGTCATCACCAGCACTATGACGCCCACCACCTGTAGTCAGTGCCTGAGGACAGAAACAAGGCTTCCTGCCTTTAAGCCCGAGGACATTGGTCTGCATGTTGATCTGCTGGGAAAGTTAAAGGCTGTCCTCGGCAGGTTTTCTATCTCTTCTGTCTTTAAGCTTGAGTGGGGCGGGGGGACTTGGGAGTACGCAGACAGTCTTTCCCCCAGCTCTGCCCCATCCTCAGGCACAGCCCTCCACTCCCCATGGGACCCACACAAGGAAGGGCTCCAAGCCCAGGCTCAGAGTGGGTAGAGTGCAGGAGGTCAGAGAGAGCCTGGTGTGGTTTTGGAAAGCTCCATATGGAGGGCACTGAGTCCCGAAGAATACTAAGGGTTGGGGCAACTTGGGGGTAGGCAGGGCACTGCGGGTACAGGAAGGAGCTCACTGGGACTAAAGATTCACCCTGTTGGTTGACAGAACTTCGAGGAGGTTTCCTGCATAAAGGTTCCGTGCTGTAGCTGGAGACCGGAGCATGGAGAGTCAGCACGACTGTGCTCTCCAGGGCTTTCTGTCTAAGAAAATACACAGGACGGAGCAGTCTGGACCATCGGAGTGGTCCCAAGCAAGCACCCATGCAGGGCGGAGTGGCCTGGACCTGCGTGCCTGGAAGGTTCTGGCCTCCTTCTCTAACATTGCCTCTGCTCTGGCCCCACCCTTTCCCTTCTAGCCAGGAATGAATTCTTCCCACTCCAAAGCTTCGTTCTTTGGTGCCTTGGCCAGTACCCGTCCCCTGAGCCTAATATGCTCTCCCTCATCTCTGCCTGGCCAACTCCTGCTTATCCTCAGCCTCTCTGTGAACCATCCCCTTCCCTGGGCTCCTCGCCAGACTGCATGGAGGGCCCCCCCTTCTGGTTTCTCCAGGACGCCAACCTGATTGTAACAAGGATATTAGATACTGATTCATGTTATCTTCATAATAACTCTATTAGGAGACATTATCATCTTCATCTTACAGATGAGGACACTGAAGCACAGAGAGGTTAAGTAAGTTGCCCAAGGTCACACAGCTGCTTCCTCTATGACAGAAAACTACTGTACTTGTTTACGAGTCTGACTCCCTTCCTGCTCAGGGTGGGTCTCCAGATGCAGGCAGGCCTTCTCTCTCTTCATGGTGCTCTTCTGCGCCAGAGTCCAAGGGATGTTTGCCCACCAAAGAGTGTGTACTGGCTCGAGAAACAAACAGGCATCCCAGCACCACGACCCCACCCCACCCCCAGGTCAGCTGCCACGCCAGTCACGCAGGTCACGTGCCATTGCTTCTCCTTCCCTCTCTTCCTAGAGAGAGGGGGAGGTGACAGCAGGGCAGAGCCTCCAGCAGTAAGAAAACAAACAGCATCAACCTCACCACCTCCTACCCATTCTCCTCCGACCTGGATACCCTTCTGACTATCAGGCGTGAAGGAATTCTTCCAAGACCAGGGAGAGGCAAGAACGAGGCAGACAACAAGGGGTGACAATAGAAACATTCACCAATCTTCATACACTGTGCTCTGGATCTGTGCCCAGATGTCAGCCACCTTCACCCATGGTCTGTGCAGGCAGGTGGCGAACCCCACACTCAGGAACCAGGGAGGTTGGGGTGCCAGCACCTGCCCCCACCCAGTCCCCATGGTTTCCATCCTCAGAATAAACCAGCTTCTTCTCTTTCTTAGGTCCCAAGGTCCATTTCTCACCGTGGCCCCTTCCCAGATGCTGGACTTCCCAGAATTCCTGCAATCAGGCAAATGTCACAGAGCCATTCTGACTGTCAGCATAGTTCCCCACGGGCCAGGTGCCTCGGCGCTCCTGTCTTCCTCTCTTCTGCTTACAGAGGCATCAGCAGCTCGTGGGTAAACATGCTCCACTTTCTCCTCCAGCCTCTCTACAAACACATGCAAGCACACACAGAGCTTACTCACAAGTACAAACACACATATGCACAGCTAGGCACACCCGGGCTCTGATTCTCCCAATACTTTTGATGGGTGCATTCCTCACATGGTGCTCAGCACAGCAAGACTGGGACGAGAACTTTCTGGAGCAGAGCTCTCCGTTGGTCGTGGATGGATTCCCCAGAAGCCGCTGCCTCCCTGTTCTACCAATGGAAGCTCCACGTGCTGGCAACAGTAAGGCCCATCACAGCTGCCATCAGTCAGTATCAGGTTCAGCCAAGAAAAGTGTTTCTCAAACTTTCACAGGCATATAAACCACATGGGGATCTAACTGAACTGAAGGTGTCCACTGAGTAGGGCTGGATGGGGTGCAAAATTGTACATTTCTAACAAACTCCCAGGAGATGCCAATGCTGCTGGTTCTTGGAACACACTTTGAGGAGCAAGAGGTCCAATGAGATAGTTTATTTCTCCCTCATGTTCTTGAAATCCGGAAGGAGTCAGTCCAGGGCTGGTGTGGCACTTCATGGTCTCAGAGAGCTCCATTCCTCCTATGCTGTTGTTCTACCATTTGTGATTTCCATTTCCAAGGTGATTCTCATGACCCAAGAAGGCCGCTGGAGTGCCAGCTATTACACTGCATTTCAACCAGCCCCTCCCCTCCCCCACAGAGCAAGAATAGACAGAAAAAGAGCTTGCCCCTTCCCTATAAGACTACATCAGGGTTTGCACACTTCTAGTAATATTCCACTAGCCACAAAGGAGCCACATGGCCTCACCTTTGTCCACCTGTACAGGAGGCTGGGAAACCATCTTGTCTGTCAACCTTCCATGTGTCCTGCTACAAATTGGGAGTTCTATTACTAAGGACTCAGGTAAGGAGCACTGGGAGTCAGTTAGCAATCTCCGACAGACAGCAAGCTGAGATGAAAACATAGACATTTTTGAGCCTTTGTCAGCAGAGCCAAACATGAACATGGAGCACATTTCTGGCCCCTTGGTCTTCTGCCTGCAACTTCTCAGTCCTCTGAAAATACGACAAGCAGTGCTCGGGCAGCCCCAGAGGCAAAGGAGGCCCAGTCAGGTCTCAGGTACGGGCGGGAGACTTCCCAGGTTCAAACTTTGGCTCTCTTCCTTATTGGCTGTATCATCTTGGGTAAGTTACTTTCACTCTCTGTGCCTTGGTTTCCCTGTATCTGAAATGGGCATAATTCGAGTATCTCTCTCCAAGTGTTGACGTGGGGGTGAGATGAACAGAGCTTGCAGGCCATCCTAGCTCTCCCTGCGGGCCCATCTTGGATCACACATTGTGTGACGCCATGTACACAGAAGTAAAGGGTAGGAGGAGACCCAATGCTGTCCCAGAGGGGCTGACAATCAGCAAGCTGAGTTAATGACCCTGGACCTGTGCATTGGAAGGTCAGTCATTTATTTGCAGATCTCCGTTTGCTAAGAAAATTTCAGGATGATTTTCTTCCAAAATGTGTGTGTGTGTGTGTGTGTGTGTGTGTGTGTGTGTGTGTGTGTTTTAAAGTTAATTTGTTTATTTAAGTCCTCTCTACACCCAACGTGGGGTTCGAACTCCACGCTGAACTCCTGCTCGAACTCCACGAGTTTATGCTCTTCCAATAGAGCCAGCCAGGCGCCCCTCTTCCAAACTGTCTTTTAATGAGTTTTCAACAGGACAACTGAATTATAATCATGCTGTGTGGTGCATCACCTCCACCAGGTTTCTGAACTCCCTGCCCCAGAATTTCTTCCCTGTGTGTTTCTGCTGTCAGTGGCCAGGGGAGAGGTTGTCCCAGTAGAGGGCGGTGGAGGAAGGTATGAGGCAGCAGTCATTCTGGGGCATGCACAACAAATCCTCGCAGTTCTCCGCTGCTGACTTTGCCTCCCCAGCCACTGGGCCAGAGGTCCATGTTAGATAGAGGCCCCCAGCTGCTGCTGGATTCCTCTGCCTCCAAGGTCAGAGGCCGCTAGAACAGGCGCGGGTTTCAGTCCCATCCTTCGGGGGCGGTGTTCCAGCAGGTGCTCTTGGGGTTCCAGCCTGCTCTAGGCTTCCCTTTTGACTGCTGTCCTGTGGACTTCGAGCTCCAGTATCAAACCTGGAGGTGGTTAACCAGCTCCCGGGGTGGGTGTAAGCCAGTTTTCTGGAATACATTTTCTATGTATCTATCTATCCCTTGTCTATTTCTCTAAAACTTCACACTATTCCGCTTGTCTCACTCCAGGGGTCCTGTGGCTGAACCCCTGACTCACTCACATACTGTGAGAAATGCAGAGGAACTTTCCTGTCCCTCAGCCCCCTATTTTGCAGCTGGGAGAAGGGAGGCCCAGAAAGGTAAAATGCTGTATTTGAGACCATCCTTCAAGCCAGTGACCAAGGAAGGACCAGAACCTGTTCTCCTGACCGCCTGCTCCTGTGCCCTTGGCACAGACGTCTCCAATCATGTTCATGTGTTCACACAGCAGAACATTCTGGGCTCCTCCTGCCTCAGGTCTGAGGGGAGGGTTGGGGCCGTATCATATTCCTGGCATCCCCGGGCTCTCCCTGCCCGTGCCACCTGCTCTCAGCCCAGACCCCAACCACCTGAGCACCCCCTCCGGTGCTAAAGGCTCTGTCTTGGACCAAGACGAGAATCCGGCAGGAGTTCCCGAAGGGCCCCACCTTCTCAACTTCTGCCCCAGGCAGCACTCAGCGTGAGGCACCTTCAAGGAACTTTTTTCCACAAACCTTTCTAGAGGCTGCCACGGGCTCACCATTGCCCTAGTGAGATTGGGGAGCGATTCAGAAACTTACGAAGCCCCAGGCCTTGCCTGCCCCCACCCACTGTGGCCAGCAGAGCCCTCAAGTGTGACAAACACCATGATAGGCATTTCTAAATCTTGCAGTCCTTCCTGGCCTGGGGACTCCAGGAAACACAAGGACCCCAGGGAGGAGGCAGCCCTCCACAACTCATGGGTCACATCAAAGAACTCTGGAGAACAAACACTGTGCTTCTTTGCTCCTTTGGTGACTGATGTGGGCAAGGCAGAAGTGGGTGGCAGTGGGGAGGGACCGGAGTCACTTGTCCTTGTTTACTCACTACGGAGCCAGAAACTCTCTGAACTTACTGGAAAGCTTCTGGGACTTTGTTTTCCTGAAACGATACAAAAACAGGTTGGACTTCTCTAGTGTTTACTCGACGACTTAATGACCTAATTATGAGCCGGGTTGCCTGGCAGGCTAGCAAAGGTAAAGGTGGGGCAAATGTATCTGCTTCTCACCTGGGCTCTGAGAAGTCCTAGGAGGTGGGCAGCTCCACCCAAGACAGAAGCAACCCAGAGGAGAGGGGCGATATGAACCCAAAAGAGCCCCAGCTAGAGTGGGAAAGTGAGGGTAGAATGCTGTGTGGCTTTGAGCAGCTTACTTAACCTCTCTGAACCACTGTCTTCATCTGCTGAGTAGAAATAGCAAGACTTCTCTTGCTGGGTATTGGAAGACTAGCAGAGGTTGCCTGACCCCCAGTACTCAGGCAAGGGGGACTGCTGTTTGTAACAAAGTCCTCATTTGGTCAGGCTGTTGGGGATTCAAATGTTCTGGAGACTCAGCTACGACCCTCAGTCCCCCTCACAAACAGATTCTCTCCAAGCATGCATCCTCACTGCCCACCCAGTGTCTCCTCCCAGCCTCACTGCTCCTGGACACGGATGGTACCCCCTCAAGATGGCAGGTGATGAGATGGCGGATAGGACATTGTCACTGACAATGTAGAAACCCTTGTAGCTGCTGAGAGAAGGTTCTCCCTGCTCAGCTCTGTCATATCTTGGCTCAGTTTCCCTCTGCTCAGGTCTTCTGAACCCTCAAGGAGCTGTGTTCATTGCCCTGTGGCCTGAGAGCAGCTGGCTGCCTCTTTATTCAATCACCCATGACCATCAACATTTTGCTGCGGGGCCTGACACCATGGGTTAGAAGAAACACACACCTGAGTTGAAATCTCCAGTGGGGAAGGGAGCTATGCAGACATGAAGCTCCGCGGAACGCATTTAAATGCATTTTTAAATGTTTCAAAATGAAATTCTTCAAAAATTCTCAAGAAGCTGCTGACTGCAGCTTGAGAAAGTTTCTGGAGTGGGGTCAAGAGACCCTGATGCAATCCCACCGGACCCTCTTCCCGGCCGGTAACACCTCTTGCCTCTTGCTTCCCGCCTCCCGGGCACGCAGGAGGAACAGTGGGTGTTGGCCCAGAGCCCTCCACGGTGTCCGAGGTAGACTGCAAACAGCAGCGGAAACATTTACTCTTCCCTGTCTCCGAGTCCTTGCTGTGACTTTGCAGCTCTTTCCTCGGGGGGAGGGCGGGGGAGGGGGGGGTGCCTGTTTCCCTGTCCTTGAATCCAGGCTGGCCTGATGCTTGCTCTGACCAGAAAACACAGCAGAAATGTTCTCAGAAGTGATACTGAGCCAGGCCCTCGAGGCGGGTGGGCTTCCCCTCTCCTAGTCACGCCTGCTAAGCAGACTCAGAAATCAGAGTTGCCTCCCTCTGTGGGAGACAGCACCTTGGTCTTGCCTCTTGCAGAGAGAGGCTGTGGTGAGAAGGGGGAAAGGGAAACATGGTGGCATGCTGTGACTCCTTCCTCGTTGGAGTAGAAACTCTAGCATGCTGGGAAGCTCGTACTAACCTCCTGGCTGCAAGGAAGCCCAGGACAAAGACAGTGTGCCTTGTCCTCCTGCGTTATGGCTGATCCCCTGCCCCCAGCTCAGGTGCCCTCACTATTCTGGTGGCAGGTGCTGTTAAACCGTGTCATTCCGCAGAGGGAGATGCCAAGCCCAGAGACACTGCGTCCTTTTACCAAGCCACAGAGCGAGCGAAGGGGTGGGTAGAGACATTCTCCTGGTGGACCCATTCCTGACCTCTCCCCGGGGAGGGCAGGCCCTGCTGTTTGTCCTGCCACTAGCCATGCCTCCTGCTCCTAGCCAACCCAGAGCAGAGATTCTCTTAAAGATGAGAGCTCCTTGAAGGCGGAAGTCCTGTTGGCTTCTTGTCTCCATCTTCCCGGTGTCAGGTGCTAAATCGGGCCAGATGGGAGAGCCAGGACAGGGTTGGGAAAGGAGCTTGTCTGACTCCCCATCTCTGGTTGCAAGTTCAAAGTCTCATGGCACAGCACACACATCTCTCTCTGGCAGTCCCTGAAGCATGCCTATAAGTGATTATCTACATATGTGCGTGCACATTCATGTGTGTATGCGCGCATGTGCATACTATCTTTGTCCATTGGATTGAGAGCTCCTTTTTTATTAAGATTTTATTTATTTATTTTGAGAGTGAGAGAGGGAAAGAGAGCACAGAAGGAGAGTGAGAAGGAGAAGGAGGATTCCCGCCGAGCCGAGAGCCTGATGCGGGACTTGATCTCAGAACCCTGAGATCATGATCCGAGCCAAAGGCAGATGCTTAGCCAGCTGAGCCACAGGCACCCCTGGATTGAGAGCTCCTTGATGGCATCATCTCTGAGATGATAGATAGATGATAGATACCGGGTAGGTGGATGGATAGGTAGACGGATGGATAGATGGATTTGTTCATTATGGACTCGGATAACACAGAAGGAAGAAAGGCAGGCAGAATGCAGGGCAATGCTTGACCCCAGAAAAGCAGAGAGGTTTGAAATTAGAGGGCCCAGTGCTGTCTTAGCCATTCAATTTCTCTGATCTTCAGTTTTTGTCTGTAAAAAGGGAATGGTAACAACAAGGTCTGCCCCTCAGGAACAAATGAGAGGATGAGCCTAAAAGAACATACTTCAGATGTCCACAGAGCAGACAGGCCCACGGACTTGAACTTGGGCAAGAACCGGGTCTAGTTCCAGCTGCCACATAGGCATTGCTGGACCTTGGGGAAATGGCTTGACAACCACACCCCCAACCACCACCATGCCCCAACCACCAACCACGACCACCGTCACCACCAAGCTTCATCTGCAAAACCAGGGCAGGAAGTTGCTCCTTGGCAGAGGTCTGAGAATATGAAACAAGTTTTGTGTTGGAAGCTGGTGCTCAGCAATGATCATTGGCTGCCGCTGTCAGTTTCCTTCTTAGAAAGCCTGGGTCCAACCCACTCCTCCCCGCAGGGTTTGGAAGATCAGAGGGGTGCAGGTAAGAGCTCAGCAGCACTGCAGTAGCCCCGCGGGCTGCAGAGCAGGGTGAGTGGTGAAGGCTCCCCCGGATGGGTGGGGGGGTGCCCTTGGAGAAGGTGGGCAGGTTTTGTAAGGAAAACCCATTGCTCCCCAGCTGACTCCCAGGGAAGGGGAGATGTTGGCAAAGCAAGAAGAAGAGAAATATTTTAAAAACAACTTAATGACAGTTTCTGGGGAGATGCCAACATCAGCTAACCTGTGGATGTCCTCCCTCAGGAAGGGTCAGGGGCCGCAGGAGACAGCTGCCACCACCTATGGGGGGAGGGACCTGGCTTCCTTTGCTGATGTGCAGCCCAGGAGGCAGGTCTCCATGATGGTGGGAATACAACAGGGTCTGAGGGCTCCGCAGTCCCTGGCAGCCCAAAGCAGGCAAATGGAGCCGGGGCAGCTGGCCTCATGGCTTCTTCTGGTCTAGTTCTAGGTTTTTCTCATTCCTGCTGAGGCCTGAGATCATTTAATTCCCTTTGCCCACCTGTCCATCTACCTATCAGGCCAGCTGCACACCATCTCTGTGTGGGGAGGCATTGTCCTGTCCTCTTGGCCCTCTCTGAGAAATGGGTTGCCCTTTGCCCCTCCACCAGAGCTGTCCAAGTTTGAGCACAGGCTGCCCTTCCTTGCCCCCTTCCCCAGACTGTGCATCAGAAATGATGGCATCGGGGAGGGCCTGACCCAGGGCGGCTGATCATCAAGGGACTGGTGCCCAGCAGTGCTCAAGTAGATGTTCTTTTCCCTGGATCTGAATTTGGAAAGAATTTCTCAGCTCTCGGAAGAGACGAAAGGCTAGGAGTAGAGGGGCTACCCATACTTAGGAAAGGGGTGATGACTGGGGGGTGGGGAGGGACACATGGGCTTTCCATGGTAGAGAAAGGAAAGTGGAAGAGAAAAAGGAGCTGGAGGAGGGGGGGGTGAGGAGGAGAAAGATAAAGATCCAACTCCCCCTAAAATACCCTCCACAGGACCCCAGCCTCAGTCCCCAGAAATCCTTCATTAAATTCTATCATTGGGGCACCTGGATGGTTCAGTCAGTTAAGCATCTGACTCTTGATTTCAGCTTAGGTCATGATCTCAGGGTCATGAGATCGAGCCCTGCATCTGGCTCCGTGCTGGGCATGGAACCTGCTTAAAATTCTCTCTCTGGCCCTCTCCCTCTCCCCTCCTCCCTGCTCAAAATGCTGTCCTTTTAAAAAAATTTACAGACTTAATTTTTTCAGGCTTTTATATTTTATTTGATTTTATTTTTTGATATCCTAATTTATTTTTTAAGTTATTATTTAAATTCCAGTTAGTTGACATACAGTATAAAATTAGTTTTGTGCATACATTATAAGGATCAGCCTTTTGTATTTTAAAATATAATATATAGAGAGAAATATGTGTTAAAAAAATAATCACACAGAGGCACCTGGGTAGCTCAGTCGGTTAGGTGTCCAGCTCTTGGTTTTAGCTCAGATCGAGATCTCAGGGTTGTGGGATCTGCCCACATCAGGCTTGGCACAGCAGGAACTCTGCCTGAGATCCTCTCTCCCCCTTTCCCTTCTCCTACTAGCATGTGCGCATGTGCTCGCTCTCTCAAATAAATAAATAAACCCTTAAAAAAAAACCCATATAACGTAACAAACTATTAGTGACTAAATTATAGGCTAGTCTGAGAGTCAGGATAGCAGCTCCCCAAAGAATTTCCCACTCACCACCTCCCTTCCCTACAAAGTTGGCCAGTATGAGAATTTGGGGCTTTGCTTTATATATTCCCAGCCAACTAAGCATGTGACCTTAACCAACATAATTTAATTTTGTCAGCTTTTAAACTTTACATAAATGGAATCATACCAACGTGTTCTTCTGAGTTCAGCTTCTTTCATTTACTGTAATCATTTTTAAGATTACATCGTGTTTTGCCTGTCCTGTAGGTCATTCATTATCGGTGCCGCCTATCACTCCGCTGTGGGGCCACAGTTCAGTGCGAGCGTACATTCTATGGTCATGGACATTCAGGTTGTTTCCAGGGGGAAACTAGTACGCATAACCCTTCATGTTCTACCACCCAATTTTCTTTAAGTGTCCTAAGTACATCTCGGATTTTTTACCACCAATGAGTGACATGAACACGGGGACAGAGCACCCAGTCTAAAAATGGGAAAATCCAGAGAAATCTGAGTCCTTATGAAAGGTAGCATCCAGGACTTCTCAGAGAATGAAAGAACAGAATCCTTTCACATTCTGGGTCAGGAAATCAATGAAGAGTTTTTTGAGTGGGTAGAGTCTGAAAGGAGGGGAGGACAGCCCCGACGAATACACAGGAAGGAGTCCATGAAAGACTGCACCTCAGGCTCTGAGGTCAAGGGATTCTTCTAGAAGGTATCAGTCTTTGAGAGGCTAAAAGAAGGATTCATTTAGAGTAACCTGGGAATTATTTAGTTCAGCCCTTTTTACAGAAACCTCGAAATGTCTGAGTCTCCTGGCTTCCTTGTCTCCCCAGACCAGGTGGGAACAGGGACCTCCTCCATCTCTGTCCACAGAAGCACATGGCTCACGCTAGTCTGAAGTCGAAGCCCACTGCCAACACCTGGAGAACAATGGGATAATAATAGGGGGGATGGCGCAAGATCAGAGCTTGTCACAGAGCAGCCTCCTGGTGAAGGCGGTGGACAAAACAAGCAGGCTCGCTTCCTAGAACAACACTTTCCAATGGGAGTCCTTGTAAAGGAGCACTCGTTCTGAAGATGGGAATGAGACTGTACTCCTGGGCTGGGCTCTACGGCTGCTGTGTGAGCCTGCATGGGATGTGGTCCACACCTCTACAGAACAAGGACCTGGAAAAACCACATGCACCCACATGAAATGCACAGGTGTTCCAGCAGGGCAGAGGAAGACATTCAAGAGATTATCTGGATTCGGACCCCATGGCTGACACTGGCACACTGCGTGATCATTCTCATGTCTGGGCCTCTGCTCCTCCATCTGTAAAATGGGGAACTAGACATGGAGACCTCTAGAGGCCACTCATCCCCCAACATTCTGTGGTTCTCCACCTGCCCTGGAGAGGAGAGGGCGTCATCAATGAGATATGCAACATTAAAGGACTTTCAGGACCAGCGCTGGGCGTTAACACCAGAGCCCTTCAGGGAGACCCGCTGTTAGCAAGGGTTTGGTTGGGAGAACCCAAGTCAACTCCAGGCTTGCCTCTCCTCGCTGTGCACAGATTGCATTCAAGCAGCCCGGGGGACTTTTGCTGCTTTAAGAAGACACACACACACACACACACACACACACACAGAGAGAGAGATAACTCCTTACCTTTTCACTTCGTCAAGAACATCTCTGCCGGTGAACATGGATAGCTCCAACTCATAATCCATGAATGGACATGACGTAGTTCGCTCATCCAGTTCCCTGTGAATGCACACACAGATGATGTCCAGCGTCTTGCACAGGGTGGTGTGTTAAACATCCTGGTCCATACTTCCTCACATCCTGCAATTTTTAACAACCAGCTCAGATCCTGTCACTCACCTCCTCCAAGATAAAATGCAAACTCCTTTCCCTGAGCTTCCAAGGCCTGCATGATCTGGCCCCGTGCCTTCTCTGAGCTCACCTTGAACACCCTCCCATGCCCACTGGCGCCAGCTCCCGTCACCGGGCCGTCAGCTGGCCAAGCCCAATCCTGCCTTGAGGCCATTATGCCAGCTGTTCCCTCTCCTAGAAAGCTCTTCCTTGATCTTCAGTGACTTCTTCCTCACCACTCAGAGCTCAGGTTCAATGTCACCTCCTCTGGGAGGCCTTCCTGCTCATCCAAGTGCAAGTAGCCACCCTCACTCTCTTATTATCATCTTATATCAATTCTCTGCATAGCCTCCAGGGATTGAATTGTATCCTCTAAAAGACACATGGAAATAACTCCCAGGACCTAAGAATGTGACCTTATTTGGAAATAGCCTTTGTAGGGGCAGTCAAGTTAAGAAGAGGTCATACTGGGCTAAGATGAGCCCTAATCCAATTACAGGTGCCCATATAAAAAGAGAGAAATTTGGACGAAGAGACACACAGAAAGAAAAGAATGCCCAGGGATGGCAGACTGCAGGGAGATGTCTAGAAGCCAAGGGACACCGGGGATTTCTGGCAGCCACCAGAAGCCAGGAGAGAAGCAAGGAACAGATTCTCAAACCTCAGAGCCTCTAGGAGAAACCAAGCCTGCCAACACCTTGATTTTGAACTTCTGGCTTCCTGAACTATGGGAAATATTTTATTCTGCTATTTTAAGCCACTCAGCTTGTGGTAATTTGTTACGGCAGCCCTAGAAAAGGAATACACAGCCCTAATCTCCATCTAGTACATTTCTCGTTTCTTTGGTTTTTTGGTGGCCTGCCTCTCCCATCAATATATCAGTTCCACGAGAACAGGTGTCTGCTCCATCCTATTTCTGGCTACACCTCTAATGCCTGACACAGTGACATTTTTTTGAATACAGGGGCAGTGTGTTATTCCTGAAGGAAATAAATTCCTGTAAGTAGGATTGCAAAATTAACATGTAAATGTATTTTAATTTTGATAGCCCATCAGATTAGTTCTTCCAAATGTTGTCACTACTGCCCTCCTCCCAGCAGACCATAAGAGTGCCCATTTCCCACGTCCTAGTCAGCCCTAGAGAGTGTTAACCCTGTTCACACATGCCATCTGGAGATTGAACATGGGATCTCATTGCTATTCTACTATTTTCTTGATTATTGAGAAAAGTAACCATCTTTTCAGAGATTCGTGTGCTATTTGCACTTGCGAATTTCTTTCTTTTCTGTTGGTATGTGTGGTGAGCAGAATAATGCCCCCTCCCAATTTTCCAGTCCTAATCCCCAAAACTGTGAATGTATTAGGTCTCATGGAAAAGGGGAATTAAGGTGGTGGGTGGAATTAAGGTTGTTAATCAGCTGACCTTCAGATGGGAAGATCACCCCAAATTATCTGGGTGGCCCTAATGTAATCACAGGGGTTCTCCTAAGTGTTAAAGGGAGGAGAAGAGAGAGAGAGAGCTGGAGAGGACAGCACGTTAAGGACTCAGCCTGACATTCCCGACTCTGAAGATGGATGATGGGACCAAAAGCCAAAGGAATACAGACAACTTCTGGAAGCTGGAAAAGACCAGGAAAAGGATTTTCCCAAGAGTCTCTAGAAGGAATGCAGACTTGCCAACACTAATTTTAGCCCAGTGAGACTCATTTTGGACTTCTGACCTTCAGAACTGTAGGAACAAATTTGTGTTGTTTTAAGCCATTAGCTTTGTGATAATTTGTTAGAAGAGCAATAAGAAATCAGTACACTATATTTGAATTTTCTTATCAGTTCATGAAACCACCACCCAGCAGGTGAACCAAAAATGAAGAGTGAGTGAAAGAACAGATGAGCTCCAGGAATCTCTTTGCATTCTATTATTCCTGCACCCAACCATCCCTGTGCCCTACAGACACCGAGGTTTCGGATAGTGGGGAGACCCAGGTACTGTCCCATTTCTTGGCTCTGTCCTCTGGGCTTCACTGGAATGTGAGGTTCGTCATAAATTCCCAGCGCCTCACGTCCTGAGTGAGTTGGGATAGGGAGCAGGACTGGAAGGGACGTCTGCACACAGTAAAATGCGAGGCTGCCAAGGCTGCCAAGTTGAAGAGGCTGTGAGAGGTGGGCACCGACAAAATGAGAAGGCTTCCCATTTCCTCCACTACTCTCCAGCATGTCATAGGCTGCAGCAGGACGTGCTCCCATGAGGACCAGAATGTGACTCTATTGCGTTGTTCAGCAGAACTGGAGTGGTCGGAGTCTGGAAGGGAGGTAACATCACTTCCCAGATAAGATTATAACCAACTATCTGGGGCTCTCCCAACCTGTTGGATTTGGGAGAATCACATCATGAGCACTGCACGGAGCAGTCTCTGTAGCAAGGACCTTCCGCCCTGAGTCAACAACCACATCACCAAGCTTGGAAGGAAATTCTTTTGCTCCAGCTGAACCCTGAGATGTCTGTGACTCTGTCCTGCAACTGGACACAAACTGAAGAATGATCCTGAGCCAGAACGACCCAGCTAAGTACCTCCTGAATTCCTGACCCTCAGAAACTGTGAAAGAATAACGTGCATTGTTTTAAGCCATTAAGTTTTGTCATGTAGCAATAGTAACAAATACTGTTGGAAATCCTTTTCCTTCGAAGTTTTGAAAGCCACACTCTAAGGCTAAGGCTCTAGCTTTCCAGTGTTTCTGTTGGGAAATCCAAAACAGCTCTGATTCCCAATTCCACGTGCCCGAGCCACCTCCGCCCAGACGTTCTGACGTTCTGATTTCAGGGCGGAAGTGGCTTCCCTTTATCTTTATCCCGTGTGTCTGCCATGCTGGGTGTGCATTTCCCATCGTGCCCCGTCCTTGGCAGGGTGTGTTGGGCTGCAGATTCCTTTCTTTCCATTCAGGGGAATTTTCTCGAATTGGCAGTTTCCTCCCGTCCATTTTCTCTATCCTCTATTCCTGAAATTCTTTTTATTCATATTTTGGGGTCCCTGGACTAGTCCTTATGTTCTTCCTCTATATCCTCTCTCCTCCCATGTAGTGAAGCTTTTTATTTTCTTTTTTAAATTCTGTGTTCTCTTTCTTTTGTTGTCTTTACTGAGGGCTCCCTTTTCAGAGCATGTCATTCTTATGGCATGGATGCAATATCTTCTTTTATCTCTCCAAAGTATCAACACTAGAGCTTTGGGGGAATTTTTTTGGTTTGTTCCTTTAAAAGTTTTCCTCTCCGTGCGCCTGGATGGCTCAGTCGGTTACACATTGGACACTTGCTTTCAGCTCAGCTCATGTCAGGGTCATGAGACTGAGCCTGGAGTCAGGCTCCCCGCTGGGTGTGGAGTCTGCTTAAGATTCTCTCTCCCGCTCCCTCTGACCCTCCCAACACACACACTCTCTCTCTCCCTTCTTTAAACAAACAAACAAGCAACTTTTCTTCTGTCTGCATAGTCTCTGTTCTGCCAGATTGCTGATTGTTATCTTTAGTTTATTTAATTTAACTTCGTTTTATTTTATTTTACTTCAACCTTTTTCCTCTTGAGTGTTTCCTCAGATGTCTGGCAATCTTGTTTTACCTGTTGATGTTAGGAAGTGAACACTGAAGAACTGACTCGAAGGTCTAAAGCTTTATTGGGTTGAATCTGTTCCCTGGGCCTCACCTACATAGGTCGGATTGAAGACAAGTCCCACCTGTGTTTAAATTCTCTTCCATGAGGGCACTTGTGATGAGCACTGGGTGTTGTATAAGGGATGGATTGTTATATTCTACACCTGACACTGGTATTACGCTGTATGTTAACTAACTGGAATTTAAATTAAAACTTGGAAAGAAAAAAATTTGATAAAAATAAATTCACTTCTGTGAATGGGCTCCTGATGGACAATAGAGAGTTAATAGGAGATCAAATGGAAGGCAGCCGGACAGGTGAGAGCCTTCTAGGAGGGGACATCTCAGCCAGCACCCAGTGGGTCTCACACCCCCACACTCAGCCCCACCCTGACTGTGCAGTCCTGACCACCACTTCCCACCCTTCCACCTCTCTCCCACATGCTTAGTCTACTTTTCCAGCCTGTATAGGACACTCTTGATGTCTCTTTTGCCTACAATGAGAAATTTCAAACTACAGAAAAGTGTAGAGAGCAAAATAGCACCCATCCATTTACATTATCAGCAGTGACAAATTTTTTTTAATTTGTTTCCTGTTACCCTTTAAAGACATAAAACACTATTGAAGTCCCATGTGTATCCTCCCCCTTAGTCTCTTTACTCTTCCTAGACTTAACCCTTCCACCCCTAGAGGAAAAGCCACTATCTCTACTTCAGTGTATCCAGGATTCTACTCCTCTGACTTATGTGTGCATCTGTAAGTAACAGATAACACTAGTCTGTGTATCAAGGATTACTGGCATGATCCAAAGCTATTTATAAATTCACTGCAATCCCTATCAAAATGTCAACAACCTCTTTCACAGAAATGGAAAAGCTGACCCTTGGATTCATATCCATAAGAATTCCAAAGGGCCTTGGATAATCAAAACAATCTTGAAAAGAAGGTTAGAAGTTTCACACTTCTGGGTTTCAAAACTTGCTACAAAACTACAGTAATTAAATGGTATGATTATATACATCAACAGTATAGACAGCCCAGAAACAAACCCTCCCATACACAGTCAGTTGAGGTTTGACAAAGTTGCCAAGACCATTCAATGAGGAAAGGACAGTCCTTTCAACAAATGGTGCTGGAAAAAAACAGGTATTTTCATGCGAAAGAAGCTGGACCCTTACCTGAATTCAGGCTCAAAAACTAACTGAATATAGATCAAAGACCTACACTTAAGAGCTAAAACTTTAAGTCACCCAAAAAAACACAGGGGGACATCTTGACATTGAAGTTGGCAACAATTTCAGAGGTTCCATACCAAAAGTACAGACAACAAAAGGAAAAATAGATAAATTGGATTTCATCAAAATTTAGCCTAAGTTTTTACACTTGCTGGCATAAAGGTTTTATAACCTTTGTGTGTGATTTCTTCTTTGACCCATAGGTTATTTATAAGTGTTCTGCTTAACGTCTGAACATTTGAGGTCTAATAATCTTTCTTTTGTTCATTTCCAGTTTCATTCCACTTTGGTCAGAGATCATACCCAGCATGATTTCACCTTTTGAAATTTGTTATAACTTGCTTTATGGTTCAATACATGTTCTATTTTGGTAAATATGCACTTGAAGAGGAGAACGTGTATTCTCCAGTTGCTGGGTGCAGTGTTCTGTAACTGCCTATTTAAGTCAAGGTGATTAACTCTGTTGCTCTATTTTCTATATACTTACTGATTTTTTTATCTGTTTTTTCTATCAGTTGCTGAAAGAGACTTATTAAAATCTCAACTACAATTACAGATTTGCCGATTTGTCCTTTTAGTTCTGTCAACTTTCTGCTTCATGTATTGTGCAGCTCTGTTATTAGGTGCTTACAAATTTATGATCTCTGTGTCTTCCCATTGAATGGGCCCTTTCATCATTATGAAATGTCGCTCTTTACCTTCCTCACTACTTCTGACTATGAAGTCTACTTTGATATTAATAATAAAGCCACACCTTTCATTTGGTAAATCTTTGCATGATATAATTTTTACCATCATTTTGCTTTCTGCTTTTCTCTGTCCTATATTTAAGAAGTCTCATAGTATTCCTTAATTGGTAGAGCATGTGACTCTTGATCTCAAGTCATGAGTTCAAGCCCCATGTTGGGCATAGAACTTACTTTAAAAATTTTTAAATCTAAAGTGTGTCTCATAAACAGCACATGATTATTTTCTTTTTAATCCAACCTAAAAATATTTGTCTTTTAATAGGAGTGGTGAGCGAAGTTTACATCTACCGTGTTGTTTCTTTTTAAAAATTTATCACACCACTTCTTTAAACCTTTATTTCTCCTTTGGTGTGTGTCTATTTTGTTTTACGTCTTCCATTAAACTTTTAGTTATATTTCTTTTAATTTTTAGTGGTTAATTCAGATGCATCATTGACATTTGGAGTCTACCTTAAATTGGTACCTTTACCATTTCACAAATAATAAAGAAATTTGTGCCAGTGTATGCCCATCCTCCATTTGGTACCAATGTTGTTAAATTTTTTTACTTCTACATATGCTATCAGACTCACGAGCCAAAGTGATTATAGTTGCTTCAGTCAATCCTCTTATATCCCGCACATATTTGCCTCCTGGTACTGTCTATTTCATCCTGCAGTTCTGTATTTCCATTTGGGATCATTATCCCTGTATTTCTCCCAGCTTGAGTCTGCTGGTGCTTAAGTTCTTTCAGCTTTGTTAGTGTGAACATGTCTTTACTTTGCTTCCATTTTTTCATTGTAACCTTTTAAAGCTTTGAAACAATCACAAAGTTATGGAAAAGTACAAAGCATGATACAAAGAATTGTGTTTTTTTCCTGAACCATTTGAGAGTATTTTGCCAACCCAATATCCCTGAATATCCTATAAAGTATCTTCTGGCATAACCACAGTGCAACCTTCAAAATCAGACAATTAATAATGATGAATTCCCACCTCAGCCAAGACCCCATTTAAGATTTGCCAATTGTCCCAATAATGTTTTTAGAAAAGGAGTCATGTGTTCAATCAGAAATTTAGTTATCACGAGTTATCATGCCTTTTTAGTCTCCTCCAGTCTGGACCAGCTCCTCGACCTTTCCTAACTTTGATACTTTTACAGATTACAGGCTAGATATCTTATGGAATGTCCTCCCCACCCCATGTATTTGTCTGATAGCCTGATTTGTGAGCATTGCATTCAGATTTTGCACGTTCGGCAGGAATGTCACAGATGGGGTGCTGAATTCTTCTCATTGCATTCATCAGGTGGTGCATATCAATTTGGGCCATTACTGGTGATGCATATTTTGATTATTTGATTATGGTGAGGTCTTCCAGCCTTCTGAACACTGAATTATTCTTTTCTCCTTTGTAACTAATGAGTATTTTGTGGGGAGAGACTTAAAACTAATAAAAAAATAAATAGACTTGGTCCTTGTTAAACTTTGATACTTCACTATTTATTTATATAGATTTGTGGTTTCTTCTTTTATTCCAAGGATTATAACCCAATTTATTATTTATTTTGTTTTTCAGGTTGTTCCTGATCAGTTGGATCCACTTCGAGACAGCTTCTGCATCCTTTTGACATGTCCCCATCATTCTTTGAGCATGTCCTTGCATTTAGGAAAAAGATGTTCCAGATTCATGTTATACTTTCTCTACCTCAATCCTAGAATCAGTGATTCTCCTAGAAGCCCTGGTTTCTTTCTTAGAATCTGCTATTTAGTGGGACACCTAGGTGGCGCAGCTGGTTGTGTCTCGCCCTCGTTTTTCCTTTGGTCATGACCTGCGCTTCATGAGATCAAGCCCCACATTGGGCTCTGCACTCAGCACAGAGTCTACTTGAGAATATCTCTCCCTCTCACCCCGTCTAAAACAATCTTTAAAAAAAAAAAAAAGAAAAAGAAACTGTTATTTAGAAACTGAAATTTAGGTGTTTGGCATTTTCCTTGATCATGAGGTAAATCTTCTCCCTGATTTGTGTGGGCAGAGCTAGTGAATATGTGTGTATATGTGTATAATACATATATAACATTTTAGTACCTATTACATATACACATATATTATATACATGTATACATGGATGAATCCACTCAGATACATTCTATTCCAAACAAGTATCATGGTGTTTGTTCTAGTTTTCTCCTCTATATTTGTAACTCTCTCTCTGACTAAACCTGAACCTCCTGTCCATAAATGGGGATGTCCTCTTCACTGTGCTCAGGTTCTGGCACCCCACATCTGGCTTCCCTTCCATGGGAATGCCCTTCTCATTCTGTCTGGGCTTTGACATCCTGCTATGGGCCACCATGGCTTCCTCTGCTATCCACACTTTTTTTTTTTTTTTTTTGATACAAACACCTACATACCACACCTTGTTCTGCTCCACCTAATGGTTTTAGAACTAAAGTGCTTAGGAATGGAAGAGAAGAAAGGGGAAGGAAAAGAGGAACATGAATTGCCTTTATTTTTGAAAAAAAAAAAGAATTTCACAGTATATAGAACTTTTCTTTCTATAGTTTCAAATATCATTCCATTGTCCCCTAGATTTCATAGTTGCTATTGAGAAGTCAGCCAAAACTCACAGTTGCTCTTTGAATGTAATGTGTTCTATTTTTCCTGGCTGCTTTTAACATTGTCTCACCGTCTTTGGTTTTCATTTATGTGTAGTTTTCTTTGTATTTCTTTAACTTGGGATTCACTGCACTTTGTGAATCTATGAGATGATGTCTTTCTCTAATTTTGAAAAGATTCTCTTCAAATATGCTTTTGTTATTCTCTCTTCCTCCCTTTTTCTGAGAACCCAATTATATACATGTTCGATCTGTTGACTGTGTCCCTGATAACTCTGATCTGTTAACTCTGATCTGCTATTTTCATTATTTTCTTTCTCTGTGCTTCAGTTTGAGTATCTTCTATATACATATCTTTGAGCTCATTCATCCTATCATCTACTGTGTTTAGGTTCCTGCCAAATCCATTCAATGAATCCTGAATTTCAAATATTAAGGTTTTTTAGTTCTTGAATGTCTATTTTAATTTTTATGGATTCTAATTCTCTGCATTAATTGTCCATCTTTTCCTTCATTTGTTCATCTTTTTCTATATATTCTTTTATTCTGTTTATCATAGTTATTTTAAAATTTTCATCTGATAACTCCAATAGCAAAATTATCCTAATTGTGATGGTAGGATGAACACCTCCAACCAAAATTTGGTTCAAATGTCAAGTCTGATGACATCGAGTATACACCAAGAAGATATGAGGAGATTGATTACTCACATATGAGAATTTCTGGGGAGAACATGGAAACTTCCCAAGCAGGTCTAAAAATGGCTTGAGGAAGCAGAGAAAGGAAACTGGCTTTGAAGTCATTGGGGATTGGGGCTAGCAGCCAGTATTTCCAGGCATGGACCAAGGCTTGCATGGTTTAAACTTCCTGTTGAGATTACTGAAGGGAGCACCTTGGCTTTCTTATGAGCTGGTCCAGGTCTAAACCAGAAAGGAAGAGGGAGTGGTGGGGCTTAAGAGCTATCAGCATTTAAATATCAAAAATGGAGTCAGACTTTTTACTATAATCTGTGCTATGGACTGAATATTTGCCCCCTCTGCCTCCAAATCATATGCTTAACCCTCACTGTCATGGTATTTGGAAGTGGAGCCTTTGGGAGGGGATTACATTTAGATGAGTCATGAGGGTATAGCCCTCATGATGAGATTAATGCCCTTAAAAGACCTCCCTCTCTCCACCAAGTGAGAACACAGCAACAAGGTGGCCATTTGCAAACCAAAAAGAGACTCTCACCAGGCACTGAAGGTGCCTTGATCTTGGATTTCCAACCTCTAGAACTATGAGAAACAATGTCTGTTGTTTAAGCCATCCAGTCTGTGGTATTTTGTTATGGCAACCCAAGATGACTGAGGCATATTGGTCAGCATCCATTACATTTTTTTAATCATGTTTTTTGGTCATGATTTCTTATCTATTCATATGTCTTATAATTTTTTAATACTGAATTTCAGATATTATATATAAAAGAATCATAGAACTTAAAAATCATTATTATTCTTCTCCAGAAAGGACTCTTCTCCTGTCTTCTCTTTGGCAGATAAGGTTCAGGAAAAATCACCTCAATCCAATCAGAAATTCAATGGGACTGGAGCTGGATTCCAGGGTTAGTATGTCTATGGTTTCAGACATCTCAAGGATGAGACATAGCATGTGTTTCTTGCAGCTTCTTCCTTCTAGCAACTTTCTCCTTCTAGAAGCTTCCTTCTCATGCATGGTCCCCCTGAGTTTTTGATATTGTGCTACTGACAATTCTTTGTCTTCTTGGCCTTGAAAGCTCTGCTCTTCTGAGACACTGAGCTTGTCTCTTTATCTCCCTTCACATGCAAGCAAAATATCTGGCAAATGTCTTGAGGAGGATACTTTCCATATGTTTCTTGAAAGCTTTTCCCTCTAGTTATATTTTGCTTTTCAATAACTAAAAAACTGTGCCTTGATACCTCATCCTACCAGCACTCAGTGTTCTATGGGGATAGTTTGGAGCTTTGTAATCTCTAGCTATTTAGGCTAGTCCATGCAGCTGTCAAAATCCCTGCTGGTTTCTCCTTCTGCTAGTAGACCTCTTTGCCCAACACTCAGTCTGGACACTGACTCAGCAAATGGACTCATGGAAGAAAAGGTCTAGTAATCCCAACTCACCTAGGGAGAGTTTTTCCTTCCCAGTAGGTTTGCAGCTACCCACTGTGTTCTACCCAAAATTAGAACCCCTCTGGATGTTTCATTTTCACTGCTACCTATCACAAAACTATCCTTACAAAGAAGGTGGAGAAATGCAGAAACGTGATCACAACAATAATACAGTTCAGCAGATATTTTAACTAGTTGAATAGCTCCAGTAGGCTATGGAAGTATTCTTCTTTCTCTATCATGCTTAGGAATTAATGCCTTCCTTCCATACAGGGAGATTTGAATTTTAAGACTATCATGGCTCAAGCAATGTTTAACTCAACAAAAGAATTGTCAAGACTTCCCTCTAAATTCCTGTGTCACTTTCAGGAAGTTACTTAACCTCTCAAGTTGTCTTATTAAATAAGACATGCCAACCACCTAGGGCTGTTGTAAGAATTATGTTACATACAAAGTACTGCAAATGGAGGAATCAATTTACACATTATCCTCATTGATCTTGACTGATCCCCAGTTTACCCTTATGCAAAATTAGGATGGTGTCAACCTTCGAAAGGTGTTTTGATTCTGCAGTTAAATGAGACCATGAAGAAGGGATTTGTAAATGCAAAATGCTGTACAAGGAGATTTGTGCTAGAGATGGCTCTTTGGGTGGGTGAGCCACCCAGTGACTGGTCTCATAGCAAAGTCCAAAGGTTTCTCTGGTTAATTTTTGTTTCTAGGGTTTCTTCCCTATCCAAGCATCCTCAATTCCACCTGTCTTCAAAGGGTTGCAGGGAGCCATCTCTGGTGGGAAGCCTGCTGGGAGCTGACCACACTGGGACCTAGTGTGTCCACACCTCAGTGCACCCTCAGAACCCAGGGGCTGCTGCTGTCCACCTACTCGCTAAGATATACCCACCCAGTCCCATTAGGTTGCCACATGGTGCAGTGCTTGGAATCACACAAGACAGCGATCAAATCCCACCTCTGCATGAGTAGCTGTCTGACCCTGGGCAAGTCCCTTAAACTTTCTGCCATCAGTTTCCTCATCCATGACCCGGGGACACAATAATACCTCCTGCAGAACTGTTGCCGGGACTAAGGAAAATAACAGGGTACACGGGAGATACCCGTGATTGGCAACTGTCACTCTGACCAGGTCCCTGGCACTTCCTGAGTCCATGTACCCGGCTCTGTGCCGGCTTAGCGCCAACATCCCACCTTCCCCCAGCCAAATCCTTTTTGGGGGCCCACACTCCCTAAAGATGGAGCCTTCCTGCTTCCCCACCGCCCAGCAACAGAGGGCGCCGCTCACATGGGCGCGGGGAGCCGGCGGAGCCAATGGGAGTGCGGGAAGGCGGCGGAGGAGCCAATGGGCACGGCGGCGGGGCGGGGGGCGGGCTGAGCGCTCCTCTCTGAATGCCCCGAGTGTCAGTGCTCCTGGCCCAGCCTGCGCTTTCCCGGCCTGCTGGGCTTGGGCAGGGTGCCAGGGCCGCCAGCGGCCTCCACCCCACTTCGCAGCCCTGGGAGCGTGAATAAATTAGGCTATTCTTAGTAGGCCCTGAAAAGGAGCCCTTTCTGTCTAATAAGAAAGACAAAGTTTTGTCAGTGTCTCTTTCTCAAACCCAAACAGTACAGTTATGTGGGTCTCCGGGTTCCGCGGTGGGGGAACCCTAGTGGCCCAGGGTCCTGGGAGCCCCAAGGGGCCCCTCGGCCAGGAACCAGAGGGTCTCTGCTCTGCCAGTCTTTGGAGAGGAGAACAGATCATCTTTAGGGTTGGGGCAAATAGGCATGCTGGCGGCAGGACCCCGCGGACTTTGGGATATCTGCCCCGCCCCGCCCCGCCCAGGCCCCGGCTGATTTTGGACCCGTGGGACCACCTCTGTGTGCTCCTCACCCACTGCGCCTGCTTCTGGCCTCCTCTCTGCTCCTCACATACACACACCCAGCCCGCACTTGCCCCGTTTTGCCACCTGGCTATTCCTTCTCCTCCCTCAGGCCTCAGCTTCCCTGAGCATCGATCTGCAGGAGAGCTCTCCCTCCCCGTCACTCTCCATCACATCGTCCTGCATGTCCTTTACGGTGTTTATCTTATCATGAAATCATTCATTCATCTGGTCATTGCCCACTCCCCAACCGCAGTGTCAGCTTCACAGGGCAGGGAACACGCGGTCTCATTCACTAGTGTACCCGCAGCACATCAACAAATTGATGTTGAATGAATAAATCCGAAAGATGGTACTTAAATGCCCAAGACCCTTCGGGAGCTATCCTTGTTGCAGACTGCTGAGTCCAACCAACAGCCTTATTCTCCACACCCAGCTGGGGAAATACCCATGGTTGGCAGTAGAGATATTTGGGGATGGGGGGGTCCCTCTTCTAAACACCAGTGTGAGAGAGGCTGGGGCCCAAACATGTCTGCATGGCTCTCTCTCATACAACAAAAACAAGGGAAAGCTCTGGCCAACATCTCAGAACTTGGGAATTTTCTAGAACAGTTGTGAACTAGATGCTCAGAAATCCCTGAATATCTTGCTGTATTGATATGTTATTGAGTTGAGAGTGTCTACACCCAGCAAAATGTTAAGAAAAATGACGGTGATATATGGAGTTCCTGAACCAGGCATGTTGCCTGTCTCAGCTCAGGCTGCTGAAATGAAATACCACTGGATGGATGGTTTAAATAAAAGACACTTATTTCTTACAGTTCTGGAGGCTGGGAAGTCCCAGATGAAGGTGCTAGAAGATTCGGTTCCTGGTGAGACCCACATCCTGGCTGCCAGATGGCTACTTTCTCTCTGTGTCCTTACATGGTGAAAGGCAGAGAGAAGCAAGGTCTCTGGTGTCGTTTCTTATAAAGGCACTAATTCCATCATGGGGGCCCCACCCTCATGATCTCATTTAAACCTAATTATGTCCCATAGGTCCTACCTCCAAGTACCATCACATGGGGGGTTAGGGTTTCAACCTATGAATTGGTGGTAGGGGAGAGGACAAGCATGCACTTCATAACACTCCCTACGTCAGCTATAATCTCTACAGAAATACCACATCGTGGATGATTAATGGCATTTAGTAGCACTCTGAGGTGCAGGGAGGCAGTTGTGGAGACTTGCTCAAAGTCACACAGTGAAACCAAAGGTCAGTGACCTCCTTCTATAGTAAGCTGCCCCCCTGCCAAACCTGCTAGCTAACCCCTATCACACAGATATCATACAAGAGGCCCTGGGGTCTGGTCAGCCTGGCCACTGAGTAATAGAATTTGTTGCTGAAAAAAAAAACTCAGAAAGATAACATTCTGGATTGGGTGGAAACTTTTGCCTTAAGCATCCCATTTTGGATTTGCTCATGTATTTCTCCATCCTGCCCCTGGCAGGGCTGACACTCAGGAGGGAGTAGACAATGAAGAAACAAGCTAATAATTCCATATGGGGTTAAGCATCAAAAAGGAAATATACAGAGTGGTGAGTGTGGAGGAATGAGGAGGGAAAGCTCCCTGCCTATGGGTGATCAGGAGGGCCCCTCAGAACAGGTGACAGGACAGAGTCTCCTAGAGGGACAGAGCTCAGTGACTCTCGGCACAACTGCTCCTGAATTTCAGAATCACACCTGTGGAGCCCGAGACCCTCTACTTAGAAGGGGACTCCAGGTGGACCCCACAGCACAGGGTCCAGCGAGACCCCAGTACCTGCCGGTCTGTGCCCACGGCACCTCCCCCACCTCTACTTTCCCCACAAGGACCACCCCCTCCCCCTCACACCTCCCCTTTGTTTTTTTATTTTACCACATCTGAGGGGTTTTTAATAGGAGAAAAGGCCTACGAATGGGGTTGTTTGAGGACAAGGAATGGTGCCACTTGCTGTGATGAATGTTCTTGAAAAGCAATTTCTTTTTTCACAGGTAGCTCACTGGGCTTGGGAACAAAAGTGCTTTGGCTGCCTATCAAATACTAACAGAGGCTAACTGTTTTCTCGCCACTTCTCTCTCTCCGTACCACACACGCTCACTCGCGCCTCTCCTAACACATGACAGAAACAACATCAAGTTCAAGGACTCTGGGGAGGGGTGGAGGGGGTCTCCTCCCAGGATAAAGTGGTGGCTGTTTTTCTGGTGCCCAAGGACCTTCTTCCTGCCCTCCACCTTCTCCCTTCTGTGCTCATTTGTTTCCAAGCAGCGATCACACTGCAAGGACATTTTCTCTGTTCTGCTGGGAGGGGAAGGAGGGGGGTCCTCCGGAAATCAGAGGTCAGGTAGGAATCCCGAAAATGCAGCCAGGAGCTCACATGGGGTCTCCCTAAAGTTTAGCAAGAGGGGAAATAATCCTGCACCTTTTTCCCTGGGCTCCAACCCTATCCATGCCCCCGCCAGAGTTGCCATATTCACGTTGTGAGTCTTCATTTCTCAGTTGTCCTCAGTTTACCCAGGCAAGATCTTTTCCCCCTAAGGATGGACTCTCAGGCCTCATAGCACATCTGTAGGGAACACCTCTCTGATGGTGCCCGCATAGAGGCCACTGACATTCCTAAGTCTCCGGAACCCTGCTTTGGCCAAGCAACGGTTGTGCCTGGCTATCTGAGAGAGTATTTTAAATCCTTGGGAAATAGGACAGCTAAAGGAAAACAAGGGATTAGGTTTCCAGCTGGGCCCACACAGAACTAGTGAAAAATTACAGTGTCTGAAACTGAATGTTATAAGAGTCTGAGTTTCAGCAATAATTCCAGGAAGCCGGAAGTCTCCTGCTAGCGCACATCCTGTAAGGAAGACGGGACAAAACTCTACCTCTTTCTCCTTCTCCCCTTTGAGTTGACTCTTGCTTTTAGATTTGCCAGAGGGACAGTCGTCAGAAACAAGAGGCCGGCTTGGGGGTAGGGGGGTGACTCAGCCCGGACAGGCAAATAGACATCACAGTCTAATCATATTACAGAAGTGTCTGGAAACATGATTTCACTTCCACAGCAGAGTGCTGAATTAAGGATTTGGGTTTGTTCTCCTGAAGAGGGAGTGACATTTCTCACCTCAGTCATAGGGCAGAGAGGCCTGTATCCCCTACAAAAAGAACTTGGGACAAAGAGCAGGATGTGGGCTTCCTTTTGCCCACTCTGCCAGCCCCAGTTCCAGAACTTGGACAGGTCTCTAGACTAAGGTCCCCAACTCCAAATTCTGACAGTGGCTGCAGAGGGATGCAAGGCAGGGAAGGGTCAGATCTGGGTTCTCCTCCTTCCTTCCGGGACAGTGGTAGCCAGCCTCTTCTCCAATGAGCTTCATCTTCTTGCGACTAGCTTTTGCCTAGTGAAATGTAACAGAAACAATGCTTGTACTTCTGGGTTAAGTCATAAAAAGCCTTGCAGTTTGCCAGGGTCTCCTGGGTCATGCACCTGGAAGTATCCGGGCTCCATGTAAGAAGTCTTACTACCCCAAGACCGCCATGCCGTGAGGAAGTCTACATGGCAGGGACATGTGGAAAGAGAGCTGCCTAGCTTGTCCCCATTCTCTCAGCTGCCCAACTGGGGTACACACAGGCCATGCAGGGGACCCATCCAACTGAGCCTCAGCCCTCCAACTCTGCCCACCATCCAACTGCAGCCACAAGAGAGACCCCAGTGGTGGAAAATGGCCCAACTGAGCCCAGTCAACTCATGAAAGAAAACAAATGCTATAGTAAGCCAGTAAGTTTCAGAGTGCTTTGTAATGCAACAAGGGAAAGCCAGAACAGAGATCGTGGCATGGAAAAAGAAAAGGTTTGCAAAGAATTTCCCAGTCTAGCTGACCAATGGTTTCAAACACTGGTTTTCACACCAGCTCAGCTAAGGAATCTTCTATCCATTGAAATCATAATCAAAACCTATGATATGCAGCAGAATAAAAGCACAGTTGTTCTCTTTTTGAAAAGGAAGGAGGTCCTGACCAATCTCTCCTTGTCCCACATGCCTCTGCAGCTGCCCCTGGGAATGAACAAGACTGCCACCTAATCCCCCAGGACTCTCACTCTTGTTCTCCTTTCTTTCTTTCCTAAAAACCAAACAAAAACAAAACAAAACACAAAAATAAAGAATAAAAAAACAAGCCACAACAGACTCTCTTTATCTACACCCTCCTGGTCCAGAGGGGATCCTGGCCACACCCATGAGCCCACAATGGTCTTGACGGGCCTCCCGTACACCTGAAGGTTACATGCTCTGAGGAACTTCCCTTTCTCAGCAGGTGGGAGATGCCCCAAGTGGCTCCAGCCTCCATGTTCTCCAGGGACACCCTGCCTTCCTTCACCAAAAGACACCAGGGTCATGGTCTGGCTGGCCCTCCTGAGATGCTAGGACACTGCTTCTGCCAAAAGACATGGTTCTCCAGAGATATTGTTATCAACCTCTGCTTCCAGCCCACCATTTAGGTAGAAAAGAGATAAGTACATACAATCTCTATGGTCCTAATGGAGAAACTGAGGCCCAGAGAGGTTCACACCCAGTGCAAAGCAAGGCTAGAGATCTCTCCAGCCCCATCCCACCCTCTCTTCCCAAGCATTAGCTGTTCCACTATCCTTGTGTGCATGAAGGCAGTGGCCATAGGCCTGAAGGGAGGGTACACTTCTCCTCCAAAGCCAAGCCAAGGGGCACCCTGGCTCTTCCTGCAGACCTCCCCAGTCACGGTGATGGGCATGGGCCCCTCCCCACCTGGGTTGTCCTGGTGGAAGCTGGAGCCTATGAGTCCTTCCAGGACCAGGCAATCACCGAATAACCATGACCCCCCACCACGAGACGGTATGTACTGCATAGATCTTGTGCCCTTTTCATCCTTATCGCCAGTCCCCCCAGACTCTGTCTGCTCATCTTCTCAGGGAGAGCGAACCCTTGCCTAATAAGCACCTGACTAGTCTCCAAAGCCAAGGTTTGTTCCAATGGGTTTGACTTTCAACCTTCCCACGTCTCCTTGAAAAGATGAACTGCACTTTTGTACCACAGGACATGCCAGGAATAGCTCACATAGACTGCTTTCGGGAGGGGGTTTCATGAGGAAGAGGCCACTGAGAAGCCAGACATCTGAAAGGTGCCATTAAGATGATGAACGCCTTTTTCCATGGTGCTTTGGGCAAGCCGTTGAGCTTTATTATTCATCTCTTCCCCCCAGGAGGTCACGAGGGGAGGGTGTCCAGTGCTCCTTTGGCCAGGACACAAGCTCTGGGACCACACTCGCATCTTTGGGAATGTAGAATGCAGAGCACAGCCTCAGAATGCTCTGCCTCTGGTGAGGTCAAGTTCATCCTTGCCTGAAAGCAGGGCTTGAGCAAAACAGACAAGGGTCCCTTCCAGGCAATGTCCGAGCCACCATCCCCCCTCCCCACCATCACATTTCCCCCAAACCAGCAGATCCCCATGCTCCCTTCGACAGCACATACACTAAAATTGGAGAGATACAGAGATTAGCATGGCCCCTGGGCAAGGGTGACAGGCAACCCAGCAGATTCTCCCCCAGGGTCTGCAACTTCCCATCAACAGAAAAATCCCAACAGCTAAGGCAGATTTCTGACCAATTTAGAAAGGTCTGAACACACTACACTAACAACAATAACTACCAATGACCCATCACCGTGATGACCAACGGCTGTGTCAGGTGCTCGATACCGCCTGCAGAGCCTTGTTGGCCATCTTGCTTGCCTAGAGGCACAGGGAAGTTAGGAAGCTTGCTGTTTCATGAGTAATAGCAGAGCCGGGATTGGAAACCTTGTCAGTCTGGCTCGAAATCTCACCATGCCCTTTCCATTAGTGACACTGCTCATGTGATCGAGAAGGGGAGACTTTGCTGTGACAGAAACAGGTGGTTGGATTCAAGTCCCGGGAGGAACTGTGTCAGTCTGAACCACGTAACAGCGGGTGGCAGGCTCCGCCTTCCAACCAGCATTTCCCGGCAGGCCCCAGGCAGATGTGGAGGGGGTGGAGACTGGGCGGTCCTTGGGGAGCCTCCAGTCCCCGCTTCGGGGACCAGTGGGGGGCAGGGAATTAGGAGCTGAGGCCCTACTCTGTGATAGGACTATCGCGGTAGAAACTTGGTGATCCTTAGGAAAAGCCCATGAGCTGGATGTCGCTTCACCCATTTCACAGGTGGGGAAATAGAGGTTCAGCAGGGTCAAAGAACCCAAAAGACTGCCAGAGTCCATGCCTGACCTGTTCACTGCAAGGACTGTGTTTTCCCACTCCTACCCCACGTTCCCTCTACGTGGAAAGAGACTGACTTTGACCCCAGCGGGACCCAACTTGCTGTTAACCAGTGCTGGGTATCAACCTCTTGAGGCATTGACCAAATGAGACTGTGTGATAGTTCCCTTGCACCTGAATCACCTTCAGGATTGTATAGACTCCCATGGGCGTGATTTTATGATTGAAAAGAACAATTTTTAATTCTCTCAGTGTCCAGAGATGAGTTCTGCCACTGTGCTTAGAAATTCCTTTTTCCTCTTTCGGTATGTTAAACCTCTCCTGAAATATTATAATTATCCATGTTTACACTGCCGGCTAGCTTCTTAAGGTCTTTCTGTGTAAATATAGCAAAGATAAATTTCAGGCGAACTCCCGTCTGAATTATTCCAAGCCTGAAATGCTGCAGGGTCCATGTGAATGGGCTTCCACAATACCTCGAGTCTCGAGAGGAAGAATACATTACCCCTGACCTTTCCAAAAGGAGCTCCATGGCAAGTCCAACCTGCTGGGAAGCTGTCTGATTGGATGAGGCTCTCCATGTCGCCCACCCGGCCCTGTGACCCCAGGCTCGTTCCCAGAGCCCGGACGTGAGCGCGTGTTCCAAAAAGGGCAGGCACATGCCAGAACTTGCCCCCAGATCTGTGCTAGATGTCTTTAGTTTGCAGCCTGGGGCCACGCCTCGCCCACCCTGCTCTCTGCCCTGGAACAGAGCCCTGTCTGGTTGGGACCAACGGGTTGGGTTTGGCCATGGGAAGCTCCAGCGGGAGGTGAGAGGGAGGGCATCGAGATGGGGGCATTTCTTTCTCGTGGCTTCTCTCCCAGAAGATTCCCCAGGCTAGCAATGCTTTCTACGCCATCTCATTGACTCCCTCCCCTCACCTTCAGCTTCTGGGTGGTCAAGACCCCACTGACCAGCCTCAGGCTGTAGCACTAATCCTTGTGGTTTCCCTAGACCCTGCCCAGGCCTCTGCGGTGCTTCCGGTAACCCTCCTTACAGGGCATTTGCCATCTGTTTCCTGACCCAGGAGGCTCTTTGCCAAGGAGCTCTGTTAATAGTAATAAAAGCTACCATCTACAGAGAGATTTCGGCGGGCATTTTCCTGTGTGCCTCAGAATCATTCTTACAGCAACTCTGAGAAGTATCGCTGCTATTCAGATGAGAAAACTGAAGTGGCAGAGGCTAAGTAACTTACCCATGTGCTGGCTGGTGAGTGAGGAAGCAGAGTCAGAGACAAGCATGGACTTTCTGCTGAGCAGCACGACCTGGTGGAACCATGGTCCCAGGTGGTACGTAGCCTCAGAGGGTCCAGTCACAGCTGCCACCCCTGTTGTCAACCATTCTCATCCCAAAGCAACACTCCTTTAGGCACTCCTACTTCAACTCAAGACGCCTGAGCACCTTAATCTTCTCCGAAGACCACGGCCACCCTTGTGCCCCAACAATGCCACAGTCGGGGCCCCTCACTTGACCAAAACTGCTGTCCAACTGGGAAGCAGGACATTCTGAACCAACCGTCTTGGGCTCTTCCCCACTTGTGTTTCTGGGCCTCCCTCTCATTTGATCTTCTGATCTTTTCCTCTCCTCACGAGCCTCACACTTCTCTCTCTTTCCCCATGATTCCTCATATCACAAAACTGTTTGTGAATTTCTGCTAGATGAACAAAGAAAAAGATATAACTATTTATACTTTTTAGAGAAGTAATAAAGACTATCAGCCAGTAGAAATAATCAGCACAAAGTACATCAACATAATCAGCACTTGAGGAAAAAGTATAATTGACTAATAACTTATGAAAGAATTAACCTTCCTTATGAAGTTTGGATCTGCATCGTTTCCAAGAGAAATTGGAGTTGGTAGAAATAATGGCTACACACACACACGCACGACAGCCGAAGAAAAATTATAAATGGACAAAAAACTTTTCTGTCAATTAGTTGCAAATTTTGTTATAAAAATTAACCAGAAAAGAACTTATTTTGGGGCACCAAGGTGGCTCAGTTGGTTAAGTGACTTTTTATGTCAGCGCAGATCATGATCTCAGGGTCCTGGGATTGGTCCCTGCATGTTGGGCATGGAGCCTGCTTAAGATGCTCTCTCTCCCTCTTCCTCTGCCCATCCCCACCACCACCACTCACATGCTCTCTATCTCCCACAAAAAAAAAAAAAAAAATAGAAAAGAACTTATTTGACCTAATATAATCTCAATAAAATAAGAAAAAATAACAGGAACGATAATTATACTATATAAAAACCTACAATTAAATTGGCATGGTATTTGGTCTGAAAAATAGTTTCACAATAAGATTGCATCAGTGTTTTGCATAATCCTATTAAAATGTAAATATCCAAACAGTGTATGGGTCAAAAGATCCTCAGGATTAAAGAGTCAAAATGTCAGAGCCAAAAGGCTAAGGAGGTAATGCCCCATCTCACCCCTAAAGGGTCCCACGTACCCTGCAAGGCACAGCTTCAGCCTGAATCACTACCCCAGCCCATTTCCTGCATCCTAGCCTGTTCCCCAGTTACGCTCTGCGCAGTGTCTGACCTCCAGACCATTTCCGCTTCGCAGTCTCCTCTCATCCTCTCCCTCCCAATATCTCCCAGTTTTCCTGGCCTGGACTGTTCTTCTCCTTTCTAATCCTGATTGGAGCACTCTTTTGGCCTCTTACCACCACCTGCTCAGGCCCAGGCAAGCCCCAGTGACCTCTGAGAGATGTTAGCCCAGAAAGCATGGTTCCCACCAGCTTTCCTCCTAGCCCAGCCACTCGTCACTGCCCCCAGAAGCCTCCTGGATGTCATGCACACAAAATCCCACAGGCACACCCAGGGCATCAGAGCTGCAACGAGGGACCCATGAAGAGTCTTTGAGAACATCAACAAAACAAAGCTATGTGTCTTGAGTACCTACCACATGTTGGACATTCTTAAGTACGTTACATGGGTTACTTCTAAGCTTCAAAGAGATCCTGCAAGGTGGGTATTAACCCCTTCTTTCAGAGAGATAACTGAGGCTCAGAAAGACTGAACAATTGCCTAAGACAACCCAGTTACTAAAAGATGGAGGTGAAGGTGAACCCACACATAACCGGATTCTGAAGTCCCTCATCACCTTCACGCTGGTGATGGCAGACTCCTTGGGAGAGCAACCAGCAAAGCGGAGAGACAGAAAGTAAATATCTGTCAGAAGGCTTGAGAGACCTTCCAGGCAGGGAGGGCCTGGGATGCCAAGACTAAGGATGGAGGGGAACCCGGAGTGGTAACCCCACTGTGGGACCATTCCCCTCTAGGGGCTCCTGAAGACACTGAGAGCATGAGTGAGATGTGGGGTCAGGCCTCATGAGGATCTGGGACAAATGTTGGAATTCTGGGCCCACTAAGGATGTCCTGGTAAACATCCCAGTCATCCCAGGCTTTGCAACCCAAAGGACAACACCCTAAGGGTAAGTGTGACCAGCTGTATTTCCCACTCTCATTGAGTCTGAAGCCCAGCGTTTGGTTGGGTTAAGGTGATCTGGGATTGTGGGGCCCTAGCCTCAGAGGCTGCCACAACCAAATATAAATCTTTTCCCCCAAATTATAACATTATCCATGATGAATAATCTCTAGAGATCTGCTCCACAGCATTGCAACTGTAGTCAAAAACACTGTATTGTACACTTATAAATTTGTTAAGTGGGTGGATCTGATGTTGTGTGCTGTTACCACAATATAATAATTTTTTTGAAAAAATTGTAATATCATCCTGGGTGGCTCAGTTAAGCAGCTGCCTTCAGCTCAGGTTATGACCCCAGGGTGCTGGGATCGAGCCCCACATCAGGCTCCCTGCTTGGTGGGGAGCCTGCTTCTCCCTCTCCAGCTCCCCCTGCTTCTGCTTTTTCTGTCAAATAAAGAAATAAAATATTTAAAAATAAATAAATAAATATATTAAATAAAATACCTTGTCTGGCATGGAATAAAAAATAATGAGGTATTTGAATAGGTCAGATGACACAATCAAAAGCTAGGAGAAACAATAAAGACAACAGACTCACAGTAGTTCCAGATGGTAGTATGATCAGGCACAAACCTTATATTTCTGTTTAATATGCTTCAGGAAATGAAAGATGACATTTAATTTTCAGCAGAGAATGCAAACTATTAAAAGTTGAAATTCTAAAACTGGAAAAGAAAAGGAAATTAAGAGCACACTGGGTGGATTTCAGAGCTAATTGGGCATAGTTGCAGAGAGGATTAGTGAGCTGGAAAATATAATAGAAGAAAATATCCAGAGGAAAGGTCAATGAAACAAAAGGATGGAACAAATGGAAAAGAGCATAAGAGATGGGACATGGTAAAGAAATCAGGCCTCTAACTGGAATCTAAGAAGGAGAGAAGAGGGAGAATGGAGCAGAGAGCCATGGGAAGAGAGAAGAGCTGAAAATTTTCCCATTTGTATGCTCTTCCCCTTTAATCCATTCCAAATAATTCAAGTTTCTGAGTTCTTTTGTCTTTGCTTTCCCATCCTATTTCTCTTTTGTTCCTAACTGGTACTTCTTGAGAATAATTATGGCTCAGATATCGGCCATATGCAACATTAATAAATCAAAAGGCAACATTTTCTGGGAACTTCTGGGAACCTTGGGAAGAGATGATATCTCTTTCCCTGGACAGTAGAGTGTGAGAGCCAGAATGGCAGCAGCTACTTTGTAAGCATTAAAGAGTAGTCTTGGAAGAAAGGTGATGCCATAGACACAGAGAAAGTGGATCTTCCTTCATTAGATCACACAATTAAGGCATGCCTAAAACCAACAGTGCATATGCACACACACACACACACACACACACACACACACACACACCTCCCTGTGTGATTATTTGAGGCAATAAATTCCCTTTTAAACCAGTTGAATCATGGGGTCCCTGGGTGGCCCAGTTAGTTAAGTCTGTGACTCTTGGTTTCAGCTCAAGTCATGATGTCGGAATCCCAGGACTGAGCCCTGTGTCAGGCTCTACTCTCTGCACGGAGTCTCCTGGAGGTTGTGTCCCTCTCCCTCTGCCCCTCCCCTGTTCCTGCTCTACCTTGCTCTTTAAAATAAATTTTAAAATCTTATATAAATAAATACACAGACAAACAAACTAGTTGAATCAGTGTGTAGACACTTGCAACTAGAGCTACCCTAATTGAATTAAAATTTTGGAAGTAAAACTACTTTCCAAAAAGTGTGAAATCATATTTATCCTGATGTGTATGCAAGAGCTTCTGTGCCTGCCCCAACATTTAGTGTTGTCATTTTGAAACCTGCTTCTGATAGGCAAAACATCCAAACTTTATCTTTAGTTTTCATTTGCGTATCTTGGATGTCCAGTGCAGTTGAATATGTTTATTAGCATTTTAATTCTTCCTCTTACATATTCTTTCTTTATGGCTATGACTTACTAGACCTTAGGTGTCTGTTTTTCCCCCTTCCTTCCATTGTTCAATTTAATTCAAATAAACAAATGCTTTTTCACAAGCTTCACCAGACTGAGGGCCAAACATTGTGCTGCATGGGGCATGAATCGTGGAATCAAATGGGATAGGCTTCTGTGCTGGGGAGCTACTCCTCTGGTAATAGTGGAAAGATGGGTGCAAACATCTGGACCAAAGTCTATTGGCAGGCATGCAGGAAGAGGTATGAGGCTGCATTCACTAGAAGTCTCTTACATTTTATGATTACTTGGAATTATTTCCACCATGTAATTTTGGTCTTTCTTTGTATTTTCTTTCTTTTTTTTCTTTCCCTTTCTTCTTCTTCTTCTCCTTCTTCTCCTTCTCCTTCTCCTTCTTCTTCTTCTTCTTCTTCTCCTTCTCCTCCTCCTCCTCCTCCTCTTCTTCTTCCTCTTCTTCTCTCTCTCTCTCTCTTTTTTTTTTTGCTTATTTTTTTCTCTTTTCCTATCTTCATTGTGTTGACTGACTTCTCTTTGTTCCTCTCTGTTCTACTATCCCACTGGTTTGAAAGTTATACATTCTATATCTATTCTTCCAGTGCCAACCCACTATGGTTAACATGTGTATCTGAGACTGATCAGGGTCTCTATCCTTCAGCCAAATGATGCATAGAGTTCACAATCATTAAACTTCAATCAACCATTTAACATGTATCACAGTATTGCTGTATATTTTTTCACTTCCACCTGATTTTAAACCCTTTCCACAAAATTACAGTGTTTTGTTTTTGTTTTTGTTTTAGTAATGAATGCTTTTTTTTTTTTTTTGGACTTACCAACATGCTTACTAATTTCTTTGTTAGTTTGTTACCCCTTCCTCTGGATTCCATTTCTTTGCTCCTCAAAACAATCCTTTATTAATTCTCAAATTGAGGCTGTGAGTAATAAACTCATTCCATCTTTGCTTGAAGACTGTCTCTCTCATCCCTATTCATGAATTATTGTTTAGCTGGACATTGGTGATCGGGTTGACAGAATTTATTTTTCTTCAGTTCTGTGATGATTTTATCCCATTGTCTCCTGGCATCAGGTGTTGCTGCTGAGAAGTCTGTTGTCAGCCTAATTATCATTCTGCTTTCATTACTCTGTCTCTTGACTCGGCTATTGTGTTTGTTGTTTTATAATGACGTGTCTAGGCATTGATTTACTTCTATTTCACCTGTTTGGAACTTGATGTGCTTCTTCAGTCTTTCATAACTATTTCCTCTTTCTGGAGAGAATATGTACCTGGACCACTTCTTCCTGTTCACCAGTCTCATAAAATCACTGTCACATCTCCTTCTCTCTTTTGTTGAAGTTTTTTCTATCTACCAACACACCACTTCTCTCTGCTTAAATGTTCCATTGAGTTGTTCATGTTAATGACTACATTTATTTTTTCATGAGATGTGTTTGGCTGTTGTTCAAATCTGTCTCATTTTATTTTGTCATTTTTTCTCATTTTCTCTTTTTAAATGTTTTAATCATATTTCTTTTAGTCCATTTTTGTTCAAGTCTAGATTATTTTATTATTTCTCACTCTCAGAATGGGAATCTTCTTTTCATTGATTTTGTTCAGGATGACTTTTAATTGTAAGGACAGAAAATCCCACATAAAACAGACCTGAGCAAAAGTAAGTCCATGGGTTCATATAACTGAAAAGTCTAGGGTTTTATTGGCTTTCGTCACAATTTGGTTCAGGACTAAAACCCAAGGCCTAATTTCTCTCTTTTTCTATCCTTTGGATGCACCTCACCTGGGTTGACTCTATTCTCAGACTTATGACTCCTCATGGTGTCAAACTCTGCCATCCTCTCAGCTTCAAACTGAACCATCAAGAGGAGAACCTCTTCTGCCAAAGCTTCTACAAAACCCTGAGACTGTCTCTGGTTAGCTGTCTAGCTTAGGTCATGTGCCCACCTCAGCTTCAAACTGAACCATCAAGAGGAGAACCTCTTCTGCCAAAGCTTCTACAAAACCCTGAGACTGTCTCTGGTTAGCTGTCTAACTTAGGTCATGTTCCCACCTCTGTGCCAATGATGTGGCCATGGGAATGAGATATGCTGATTGGCTTGGACTGGGATGGAGCCCCACCAACTGACCTCATCCAGAGGAAGAGATCACCAAATGGGCCATGAAGGAAGAAAGGACAATGGATGCTGGGAGGCATAGTGTGTGGATAGTAGTAAGTTTCATTAAATGTTGAAAGACTAAATGAATTTAATCTGACTTTTATCTCATTCATTGGCCTCCCTTTTACATGTGTCCCCCTATGCACATAGAATGCTCATACATATACATGTGTACTTACATGAACATATCAAGATAGCTTCCCCCTCCCATGCACACACAGCTCCATCTCTTTTCTGATAGATGAGCAAGCCCAGCTCAGCTCCTTTCCCAGTGGTCCCCCACAGTGCAGGGGAGGATCCTCTGGCTGGATTAGACTCTAGGCCTTTTCTTGGATGCAACATGGTCATTCTGCCTGGCCACACCTGAGTCATATCCCTCCCAGGCAGCTGGAGCAGGGGCAACCCCACAGAGACACACAGTCTGAGACTGTAGGAGGGTTGGTCCCTAAGGGAGGTGGGGTGCTCAGATCAGAAAAGGGGGACAGATATGCAGACAGAAATAGCAACTGTCATCTTCAAAGAAGAGCCCACTAGTTCCCCAGGGACAACTCAGACTACCAGGCCCAGATCAGCTTCACTTTGTCCCCCACCCACAATGTCACCATGCTACAGATACTCATGGTTTCTCTGATATCTCCTATCCATAGATTATTTTAAAACTTTTCTCTGATTTTAACCTATGACATCTTTTAATATGAGCAAAAATGTGACCAAAATGTGTCCCCCACTCTCTAAAGTAGGACTTTGTTAGTTACTGGTGTCATTATTGCTCACTGAGGCCTCTTTGGAGATCCCTGGTCTAGAATATGATGGATTTCATTTTCCCCTGATCTAATGCCTCTACAATTCTGGACCTCAGGCATAGGCCTCCTTTCTAGAGATGAGCCATCAGCATTTGAGTCTGTTCTCAGGGTACAGACCATCCTCACTTTGGTGACCTGGCCCCTCACTGTTGTCAGACAGACTGCTTCAGATGCAGAAGTGATGAGACTTTTGGTGATTCACTCAACTTCTGTGAGCCTCAGTTCCTCACCTGCAAGATGAGTATAATGACGTTTACCTCCCAAGTTTAGGGGAGGAGCCATTGGCAGGCAGCGCACCCACATGGCCAAGCTCAGCATTAGCCCCCTGGATGGGAGCGCTGCCTTCTCTCCTCATTGACCATGGCTCCTTTTTCAAGGCCTTCCTCTTCCTTGACCACGGACTGCTCCGGACACACACTAACTGGTCAGTCCTTGGCCTCTAGGTATTAACAGTCGAATGTCTTTGCCTTGGTACGACTGCCCATCTGACCTTTGATCCCTGACGTATGACACCTGCTCTTCCCTCCCCGCCTCAAGATTTCACCATTGGCCCATCCTTTCCTGTGACCCCTGACCCATGTACTCCAGGTGTGGGTATGGCCCCACTGGAATGGGGTTGGGGGAAGCGGGAGACGGTGGACAGGGGACAGGGAGGAGGTGCTGGAGGTCACAACAAGAGAGGTCCCTGGTAGTTCTTCTCTTTCATCTTGAGAGAACATCTGTGGCTTCCGCGTTGTCACAAAACAAACAGAAGTGAGTCTTATGTTTCACAATCCACGCAGCTAGTTTCATGGATCTTTGACAGTTCTTTCATGTTCCTGACAGTGGCAAGCTTTTTCCCCTGGGAAGTCAGGGGGCCTGTACCACACCCCCCCGCCCCGGCCCCCCTCCCCCTAGTGACGTCATGCTGGCACTCCCAGGCTGATGACACTCTGCAGCCACCTTTCATGTGTGAGCAGATGTCACTGCATGGGTTTCCGGGTGGCCACAGTGTCCCTGCCTCCTCCCCTGCTGCGTCTGGAGGACCCCTCTGACTCATGGGTCCTCCACCCACAACCACGGGGGGCTTCACGCTCTGCCTGTCTTGGGCAATCTTCCCAGTGTTGAACTAACGCCTTTGTGCCTACAGCCTTTCCTAGGGCCAAGGTGGGGGCAGGGCTGTTGAAGGGGGCTGGGATTGTCACGCTCTTGCTCTGGTTTGAACCGCTGCTCACATGTTCCCAGGTCCTCCAGGCAGGTCCTCACACTACCCCTTGATTCAGGGCTTACTTTTGTATCTAATGCTCACTTCTGGCTCTGCACTGCCCCATCCCTTCCCACGGCCTCTCCCCCTGGAGGGACTGCTTCTGGTGACAGTCCCTTTAACAAAGCTGTGACAGCCACATGAGGTGGGGGGTACTGTGACAGGAGCTGGGCCCACATCTGTCCCACCTGTCCCCTTGGCCGCTTCAGCGGCATTTCCCGCCCTCCTGATTACAAAGTGTAGTGGAATCAGTGATAATTCGGAGCCAGACACAGCCCCTTCGAAGGGGACACAGACCTTAGCTGGGAAGCCCTAGGCAGTTACTCCTCTCTCTGAGCCTTATTTCCCTTATCTGGAGAATAAGGACATTAAGACCCACCTCCAGGTGGCAGTGAGGGTTAAATGAGAAAAGTTATACAAAGCGATGGCTTACAATACATCCTTACGATACTACAAGATAACGACGGCTAACATTTATGACACGCCCACAATGTGCCAGGCACACAGCACACCCGTGAACCTCATCTTCAGTGTAAGCCACAAGGACAATCCCACAAGATGCCCATCCTACACCTGAGGAAACCACTGCACAGAGAGACCAAGTACCTTTCACGGGGTCACACAGCTGGGAGCGGGAAGAGCTGGCTGTGAACCCACGAGTCACCCCTTTCCCTCCAGGAAGAGGTCATCCCCATTTCTCTGAGAACATTCCCTTCCTTCTTAAGGGAACAGGAGGTGCTCTGGTCTCCAGAGGCTCATTATCTGCTCCTGACCAGTCTCCCCGGTCCCCGTCACCCTCCCAGTTCGGACAGTCACCCTGACCGGGAGTTGGCCTGGAACAGACACACACTCCCTACTGGCAAGGTGGGTGGCTCAGGTCCTCAGCCCTCCGCGGAACAGATAAGGGACTGAGTTTCTGAGGTGTCCCAGTCAGAAGTGGGACAAAGGCCAAACAGTGGCTCTTGGCTTCCGCCTCCCCCAGACAGGTGGCTTGGGGCTGGGACACTGCCCCGGAGCCATTGGGAGGAGACTGTGTGGGTCCCTGGGCTGGCCCCCCGCCCACAGGTGCTCTCGGGGGGCCACGTGGGAAGGAGGGGCAGCGAACCATGCGAGGGGCGCCCGCAGGCAGAGCCCGTGAAGAAGGTGTCTGTTGTTTCCTCCTTCATCTCCGGGAACAATTCCCCTTTTGAGCTTCTTGGCTGAGACAGTTAAGAGATTCTTTCTCCAAGGGCTTCTTCTTGACAGATCAATTTATCTGTTTTGGTAACTTGGCCTTCCTGCGAAAGGGATGCTCTGTGCCAGGCCTGGCTTGGGGACCAACCTGGGGGTGAATGAGGGGCCCCATTCCCCCATCCCGCAGACAGCTGAAGTGCAGAGCCCAGGACCACGACCACGGCAAGGAGGGCAGCCGGCAGCCAGGAAGGCCACAGAACCCACTGACGGGCCATTCCTCCTGCTGCCCTCCAAGCCTTGGCTCCCCACTGTAGGGCTTCTCAGACCCATTTTATGACTGGTCAAGTAGAGTAACAGATAACCAACTGCCCAAGGGTGCAGCGAGCAAGAGGCTGAGACCAGATGTGAAGGCAGAATTCTACCTCCTTCACAGTGGACCTCTTGTCCCTGAAAGAAGGACCCTGAGCAGCAAAACACTGGGATGCTGGGGGCTGGGATGCTGAGGCCTCCCCAGACACAGCAAGGTTCTCCCTCACTGGTTCCTGCCTCTGCTGAGATTGTCCTCCACCAGTACCCACAGCCCCACACTTTGACCTCTGTCCTAGCACAAACCCCTATTCACTTGCCCGGCTCCCCATTAGATTGCCCTTTCCTCCAGGCGGGGACCCCAGGGTCTGGCCCTAAGCAGGATCTCCATAAGTGTTTGAAGAAGGGGAGGGAGGGAGGAGGGCAGGGAAGAGATTAGGATGGGAGGAAGGAAGGGGGAAGGCTCTGGGAGAGAGGGAAGCCTGAACTCCCCATGGGGATGCTCGGGGGCCCTAGGCCCATCATAAAATCCCTACACTGGCTGTGCCTTCAAAACCCAATTCAAAGAAAGAACAAACTGGGCTGCTGTGAGAAGTTTCTTCCCTGAGCAAGGACACCGGAGCCAGGAGGCTGGTCCTCAGCCAAATGGCACAAGGCTGGTCTGAATCTGTAGGGGGAGGAAGGGCAGCCCCCGAGGCTGGATGGCGGATCCACAGCCTGAGCCCCACAGGCTCTGTCCAGCAGTGTGCCCTTAGCCTTGTCTCTTCTCCCCACTGAGCCCCATTTCCCATCTGTGCGGGCAGTGTAGAGGGGGAGCCCTAGGGGTGCAACCGAAGTATCACTTGGGATTACACCTCCTGCCTTGTTTTGCTCGATCGCAAAACAAAATGATTGCAAATCACTGAAGGTCTTTTTGGGAGCGAGACAGGAATGCCTGGGTAGAGAAATAAAATCCTGTTGGATCAGCGTCAGTTGCTGGTCCAGGTTGGGGTTTCCCTTTGGGTACTATTTCAGTTGCTACTTCAGAAACCACCTGCTTTCTTCCTGGGAGAGGCTTCCCGCCCATTCCCATGCCATCTGGGGCAAGCCAGGCCTCCTGACACGGACTGTGTCCCCCTCAAGTGGGAGGTTGCTCAGGTGGCCGCTGGAGGCTCCACGTTCTGTGCCGTCTGTCCCTGGGCGACGGGTCTCCTAGGCCTGGGCTCCACCCCTGGGGCACTTCTCCCTTGTCCCACCGCAAGGCCTGGGAGCCTCACAGCAGCCTCGTGAAGAAGGCTTGCTGGTTGTTTCGAGCCATGTCACAGAGGGGAAGGCAGATGTCCACAGCGGCGGGGACCTGCCCTTGGTCACACACCTAGAACCAGCCCCTTGGGGCCCCCATGGATCCTTCTGCTTGGCCCCTTGCCCTGTGCCTTTGGGATTTTCTCTTTGCACTCCTGTGGCTTCCCTCAACACTCTGTTTTTTTGTGGTTGTTCGAACATATTTTTAACTTTTTTTAAAAATTGTGGTAAAATACACAACATGAAATCTACCATTGAGCCGTGTTTAAGTGTCTGTGCAACCATCCCAACCATCTCTCTCCAGAACCTTCTCACCTTCTCCAACTGCAATTGTCCCTAACTCCCCGTGGCCCCCACCCCCTGCCCTGGCTACCGCCATTGCACCCTCCGTGTATGGATTTGTCTCCTCACCAGCGGATGCCTACAGCATTGAATGTCCTGAGACTGGCTCATTTCTTGTAGAATAAAGTCTTCAGGGGGCTCCCAGGTGGCTCAGTTGGTTGGGCATCTGCCTTCAGCTCAGAGCACGATCCCAGAGTCCCGGAGTCCTGGGGTCAAGCCCCATGTCAGGCTCCCCACTCAGCAGGGAGTCTGCTTCTCCCTCTACCCCCCACCCTGCTCTTGCTCTCTCTCTCTCTCAAACAAGCAAAATGTTTAAAAAAAAAAAAAAAGGAGAAGAAGTAGAAGTTCCTCAAGTTTCGTCCATGTTTCCAACCTCTGTTTGAATTCAGTTTCTTATTAAAAATGAATGACATTCCATTGTATGGACGTACCCCACTGGGCGTATCCACTCATCTGTCCGTGACCTTCTGTGCTTTAGAGCGGGCTACGAGCTGGACCCTGCCGGCTATGTGGAGCCCTCCCAGGGGCCAGCCTGCCCAGCCCTGTCCCCGTGCCCTCCCCACCTGCCAGGCCCCAGCCCGGCACTCCTCCTCCCTGGTCTTTCCCAGCAAAGGGAAACAGCTGGGGCGAGGCCCCTCCTGTGCCCTTGGCCCTATAGGAAGTCCCTGCTGGGGGTTACTGACAAGCCTTCCTCTGCCTGTTTTCCTCTTCTCCACTAGGCCCCAGCCCACCCAGGTTCCTCCTGCTACTTTCTCCTCCCAAGAACCCCGAGTAGGATGTTGGTGCTCTGACAATTTTGTCGTCTCAGTAACACATGTGGGAGAGGACACAAGGAAAGGGCCATGCACCCACGGAGGAATTCTAGAACTGGCCAGAGTAGCCGGCAGGGCTCCACACCCCAGGGGCCCAAAGCAGCATGGCAACCTCCCATTGGGCCTCCCCCTAGTGCCGCTCCGGTGGTCAGAGGCCCAGGGCAGTGTGCTGGGACACACTGACCTTGAGTCCGGCAGAATGTGCTGGAATCCTGGCCTGCCATGTACTGATTGCCAGGCTCCGGTAAGCTCCTGCTCTCAGAACCTTACTCTCCCAGCAGTGGCTTGCAGAGCAGATACGCAGATGAGCCAGCTGGGGCCTGTGCTGGCCAGGGCTCAGCCAACATGTGTGTCTGTTGCAGCCGCCGCCTTGGGCCACACCCAGGACCCAGGACCAGCCAGAGTGGCCTCAGACCAGCAGGGGCCTTTGAGCCTCAGCAGAAAAGAGGGAGAAGGCAGAACAGGCCCTACACACCACAGCCCTGCAGGAGACGTTCCCCAGAGCCAGGGACAGAGAGCAGCGAGGGGTGCTTTAACCATCTGCCCGATCAGCTCAAGAAGGCCGGTGTGTGCACAGGGGGGCCCTGGCCAGGCGTGCAGAAGGCACCTGCTGGTGGTGTGCAGGGAAATTCCAATGACCAGCTTCCAGGGAGAAAAGCCCTGATCTGTGGCATCAGTCATTTCAAGCTACTTCACTTCACAGTCGCACGTGTCAAACAGTCTTTCCGCCGCCCAGTAAACAGGTGTTCAGCTGCTCCTAGAGCCTCGACCTGCAGCACAGTGTGGCTGGGTGACCAGGATGCCTTGAGTCTCAAGTATTGATGGCCTTTGTTTTTCACGTTTATTTAATCTGTTAGTACAATTTAATTTATAAGGACAACTCTCAGCATTCCTGCATATTTAATGACCAGTCGGTACTAGCCACGCCCAGCACACCACTGTCCACCCCCCAGGTTGCCAAACCTCCCAACCAGGGGTTTCCAGCCAGGCCTACTTCCCCTGCAGGCGCAGGAGGAAGCTGCTGTCCAGAGCGGCCCCCCATTCCCAACGTGGGTGGTGAGTCAGGCCCAGGATCTTGAATGGTTCAGACTTGCTCTCACTTCAGCCTCCCACAGCCCTTTCTTCTGGGCACTGCCTCTGTCCCCCTTACCCAGATGGGACCCGAGAGTCAGCATTCAGCCTCACACACTGGGTACTCTGGAAGGACCATGCTATCCTGGTTGCAGTCCCTGGGTTTGACTGCTGTCAGGGAGAGGTCCTGCAGAAATACGTCTCCTAAGAGAGTTCGAGGGGCCTTCCGAGGTCAGCCCGAAGAGAGTCCAGCTGGCTCTAGTTGACAGAGGGCAGCCCAGGCCCCAGAGCCCCACACCCAGGAGAATGGGGGTCTTGGGGCCATGCCACTTGGATCCTTCCACCTGCTAAGACCTCGTTCACCAAACAGTCTTGGAGTGTCACTTTCTCACACTAATTTCCTTACAGGGAGAGACTGGGCCCGCCAAATTCAAATCCAGATCCTTTGCAGAAGCTGTAATTTATTAAGGTGGTGGCTGGGGGAAGGGCATCAAACTAGTAGGTCACAGATACGCCCCAAGCCCTCGCGTTCTAGAAACCCACAGAGCCAGCAGGTGAAATGAGTGCCTCCTTCTGGGGCCCTGGACACCCTCACTTTGGTTAATGTTCCCCATTTCGGACCTTCCCAGTGTTGCCCTCATGGAGCTTCGTCTCTGAAGGGGAAAAAAAAATAAGGCTGGAAATGGGGTCCGGAGACTGGGGGGCTGCCAGATCAAACGCATGTGATCAAGGAAAACACACTTATCCACTTAAAAGGGGGAAGCTGATCTTGATGAAACGTAAGGCCGTTTAGAAATTTTTGTTCTTATTTATAAATACATTTGACTTTTTTTTTTAATATAAAAAAACATTGTCTCACAGAGGCATCTGCAAAATAAAAATCTACTCTATTTGGGTTTTTAAAATGTTAGACAACCCACTCATTCCTTATTAGAAGCAGTAAGTTGGGGCACCTGGTGACTCAGCCGGTTAAGCGTCTGCCTTTTGCTCAGGTCATGATCTTGGGGTCCCGGGATTGAGCCCCACACCGAGTTCCCTGCTCCACAGGGAGCCGGCTTCTCACGCTCCTTCTGCCCCTCCGCACCCCCACTCCTGCTTTCACGCACTCGCTGATGCTCTCTCTCTCAAATAAATAAAAACTCTTAAAAAGAGGCAATAAGTTTATGCTCCTGACAGAAGCCAAGCCCTTCACATGCCAAGCTCGGTCTGCATCAGTTCAGATTCAGGAAAAACAGGAAAGCAAAGGGAGTGGAGAGAAGAATTGGCCCAAGAATCTGCTGGCCATCCGCATCACTATCCGCTCTCTCCCCGGGCCTTTGTGAGCACTCGCTACAGGTGAGATGCAGGCCCCGCTGACGTGCATGCAGGCAGGTCCTTGGAGAACAAGGAGGAAACCCTGTTGCCAGGCCCAGGTAAACAGAGACAAGCACAGGCAGAGGCGAGAGTGGCCTGGCGGACGACAACCAGGCCAAGAGGGAGTTTCCTTGAGGTAACATCCCCCTCTACTGGCCGTTTGTGATATTGCAGGGACGAATGCTGAACCCGTTGTGATTTCACAATAACTGAGAGGTAAAAAAATGCTTTCGCCCTATGGGTTGGGAAGGATAAAAACAAGAAAACAAACTTGAATTGGACCAAATCTCTAGACATAATTATAAACTGAAGAAAAGACGGGGACAGAGGAACCTGTTTAACACCGTGATGGGGATGCAACTGGCAAAATACAGACTATGGGAAACAAGACAAACTTCTCCGACATACACGTTGCGCAGGAAAAGTAAAAAGATGGAGAGAAGCACTGGATTAAAAAGGGCTTGAGAAAGAAGCCATTTCTAGGTGACAGTGTTGAGTAAAAAGAGCCGAGTGTTGAAGAGTGTCTGTAGCACACTACCATCCACGGAGAGAAAATCAACATGGACCTGCTCGTTTGTGCAAAGGAAACTCAGGAAGGATAAACCTGATCCTGGGGCGCCTGGGTGGCTCAGTCGGTTAAGCATCTGCCTTCAGCTCAGGTCATGATCCTGGGGTCCCAGGATCCAGTCCCGTATTAGGCTCCCTGTTCAGTGGGGAGCCTGCTTCTCCTTCTCCCTCTACCCCTTCCCCCCCCCGTGTTCTCTCTCTCACTCTATCTCAAATAAATAAATAAATAAATAAAAATTTTAAAAAAGGATAAACCTGACCCTGATGAGATTGGATATGGAGCAGGTGGAGGGGAGCCAGGGTGAAAAGGATGGACAATGGAGACAGGGTAGAGAGAACCAGGGATTGCTGCCTGAGTGTACATTTTTTTTTTTAAGATTTATTTATTTATTTGACAGAGATCACAAATAGGCAGAGAGGCAGGCAGAGAGAGAGAGAGAGAGAAGGGAGGAAGCAGGCTCCCTGCTGAGCTGAGAGCCCAATGCGGGACTTGATCCCAGGACCCGGGGATCACGACCTGAGCTGAAGGCAGAAGCTTAACCCACTGAGCCACCCAGGTGCCCCTAGTGTACCTATTTGAATAGTTCTTTTAGAATCATGTTAACACTGCATGCAGTCAAAACATTTTTTAAACGGGCAAGGATGGGAGGAAGCCCAAAATGGAATACAGCCAGAAATAAGTGAAACTAAGACTTTCACACATGAGCTATATACCTATGCTGAATGGGAGGGAGAGGATAAGCTAATCTAAGAAACTTTGGGGAACAGTATTTTTTTGTCTTTTTTTTTATGATTTATTTATTTATTTGGGAGAGAGAGAGCATGAATAGTGGGGAGGCAGAGGGAGAAGCAGGCTTCCCGCTGAGCTGGGACCCTGACATGGGACTCGATCCCAGGACCCTGAAATCATGACCTGAGCCAAAACCAAGAGTCAGAAGATCAACCGACTGAGCCACCCAGGCACCCTAACAGTATTTTTATTATGTCCTTTATGGCTGAAGACGGAAAGACCTGCCTACACCTATTACACCCTAGTTAGCAGGTGTCTTTTTCACCAGGATACGGGAGAGCAATTGTGGAACTAGTTTATGTGCATTGTAGAACTGAGCAAACGAGTAAATGAGCACAATCAGCACCCCAAGCTTGCTTTCTACAAACCATTCCCAATAAAAGAAACCAGGGCTCCTTAGAGAAACAGCTCATTCCAGGGCTGGGTCAGCACAAGTACATGATGAACCTGGAACAGAGTGTGATGGCAAAGAGTAAGGAAATGCTCAAAAGATAACAAGGACATGTCAAAAAGGACATTGAAGCCGACTTGAAGGTGTTCCCAATGGTCAAATCTGGAACAATTTCAATAACAAAATAAACAATGATGGGAGTGGCTGATAAACCATCATTAAAATAAGAATCCCTGAGCTACACAGATATAGATAAATGAATAAATACATCAGTGGGGGAGAAAAGAAACCTTTCCTCACCAAAGAAATTTCAAGTGTTAAATGTAGAAGAAAGTCACTATTTAGTAAACACTTTAGTAACAATTGTTTCAAACAACAATCAACAATGAATGCTAAAACCATAGGCAAAAATATGGTGAGAAATAAGACATGGGCAGAATCTCAAATTATCTCCCCATGGAAACTTAATTACAAAAGGGAGACACAGTAACTTATTGGTAGAGCAATCAGACCTCGTATGCCCCCAGAATGATGCACTGAAGGTTGCAACATCCCCTCGGTGGCCTCCCTGCCTAAAACACGTCACCCAGATTTAATCATGGGGGAACAGCACACAAACCCAAATTCTACAAAATAACCAGCCTGTGCTCTTCCAAAAAGAGATAAAGCAACACTGAGCAAGGCTCTCAGATTAAAGGAGACGAATGAATTGGCAAAATTTAAAGAAGATCTGTGCATTGGATAACAGCACTGTTTGTAAGCAGGTTAATTTCCTGATTTTGATCATTGGCCTGTGGTTATGTAAGACGAGGCTGCGAGTGACTCTTAGGGGCTCATTATACTCCTCTGTCTACCTGGCATAGGTTTGAAATTCTCCAAAATAAAATGTGTTTTAAAACACTGCCCAGGGCTGGCTCAAGGGGTTAAGGGTCTGACTCTTGGTTTTGGCTCAGGTTCAGATGAGAGGGTCGTGGGATTGAGACCTGCATCCAGCTCCGCGCTCAAACGGGGAATCGGCTTGAGTTTCTCTCTTCCTCTGCCCCTCCCCACTGCTTGCTTGTACTTGCTCTCGCTCGATCTCTCTCTCAAATAAATAAATAAATAGAAATAAAACGCTGCCCAGAAGCAGTTCTCAACCAGGCCGGGGGTGGGGGGTGGGGAGGGGGAGGAGAAAGCACTTTGGGATCATGGGTATTTCCTCCTGCTGAGTCCTCGGATCCTTCCCTTCTCTGTGTCGGCAGGCCAGGCCATTCGGGACTTTTCAAACACCAGGCTGACCCTGCTGAGCCCACAACCCAGTTACTGAGGTTCTCAGTGGGAAGTCCCTGCTCCCAGCAGCCTGACCCCACCCCGCAGGAGAGCCGACTGCAGACCTCGAATCATGTCACATATCCCCAAAGTAGCCCCTTATCCACCCTCTGATCCCCCTGCTTGTCATTTGGAAGCACACAGCATGTTTTAACAATAGTTCACATTGTCCTTTTTGTCCTTCCTCTTACTCAAGCTGGGGAGGGATACTGCGGAGTAGAAAGCAAGTGACTTCTTGTCCAGCCGTGCCCCGATGGGGGCCCTATGGACACTGAGCAGAGGCCATCTCTCTCTGTATAGGACCATTGTCTGTATCACAGGATGCTCAGCATCCCTGATCCCACACTCAAAAAACCGCTTATATCCCCAAGTTTGGGACAACCACAGTGTGCCCACACCATTGAGGGCCGCCATGTTAGTCTGCCTTGGTCTCTGTCTTCCAGAAGTCTCCTGTTACAGGAGAGCACATTCATGATCAGGTAAGATGCTGTTGAAATCAGAGGAGAATATCCTCCCTTTTTCTCTCCCACCAAGACCTAGATATGGTTGCCCAGGTGGGGAAGAGGATGGAGAGTCCCCTTTTGAGGACTCAGGATGGCTGCATCCTGAGTGTCCACGCTTCCTGTGGCTATGAAAAAGCTGCTCTGTGATTTCCCCGTCCACTCTCCCAAGGCCTGGGCACAGTGACCGGGGGGCATTGCTAAGTGAGCCATAGATGGTATCCAAAACCAGATTCATTCTCTTGCACACACGCACATGTGCACACACGCATACCCCCCTCATGCTCAAGTATACCATCACACTTTTTCTAAACCTAATGCCAGGGTCAGGGACCAGTAGCAAATGAGGTACATTCAGGTCCAACACCAAAGGAGGAAATAGAAACTCAGCTGGCTTAGGGAAAATAAAGCAGGGGACCCACCTTGCATACCTGAGTTTGTGCTTACAAAAGATTGAAGAGCAGGAGATGGTGGCCATGGACTGCCCATCGGGGGAGAGCCCTGCCCTACGGGGTCAGCCCAGAGCCTAAAAAACCAGACAAGCAGTTAGCGGGGGAAAAACAGGCTGTCCGAGGGGGTCCGCTTCCCGCTCTCGAACACCACCACGCTCTAGGCCACTGGACCATGCCGGTGGGTGTTTGTGAGATGATGCATTGACATGTTGATCGAGAGAAGGTAAAAGTGTGTAACGGAGTTTTTTTTACTATTTCTCATATATCATGCCTTCTGAGCATCATTTAATGTGTTTGGGGCAGTGAGGGTAGCTAAGAAGTGTTGAATGGTGGGGATCTGGAAATATATGGAACTTTTAAAAAGAATTCCTACTAAAACAATCCCCCAAATTTTAAAGCCTCCCTGCTGCAAATGTCCTGGAAGTGACTGGAACACGTGGGCTCTCTGTACTTCTTATCTACTGCTCATTGCTGGGCTGGGCTGGGATCGTGCTCGCCCAAGTTTCAAATGCACGGAGGTCACTGGATAAGGGCTCATGTTAGGTCAGAGGTACCAACCCCGGCTTCCCTGTGCCTCTCCCCTCCCTGACTTCCCGGACGCTCTTGATTTTCTTCTGAATGAAGAACTTCCAGGGGCTCGGCGGTCCCAACTGCGACATCCTGGCGCCATCTGGTGGTCAGTAGGCACACTACTGTTTGCCCCAACCCATCTGCCGTGTGTGTGTGTGTGTGTGTGTGTGTGTGTGTGTGTGTGTGTGTGTGTAAGACAGAGAGAGAGAGACCACAAGGCGTGGGTCAGGAGCAGCTTGGGAAGGGGCAGCCTTTATTGTCTGGAAAACTTAGTTTCACACTTGACCTTAGCCAAAAGGCTGAGAAGTGATAGAAAAGCTAGTTTCAAATCCCAGCTCTCTTACTTACATAGTAATTGACCTTGGACAAGTCCCATAAACGCTATGAGCTTGCCTCTTATCAGGAAGATGGGAATAATATTCCTCCCCTTACAGAGTTGTTGGATGAATGTATGCGGCTTTTAGGAGGCTGGTCGTAAACTGAAGCTACCCGTCTCTACCCCTAGTCAGCCAAGATGCTTTTGCAGGAGATCAGCCCTTCCACTAGCTGGCCAGCTGAGCGCCTGCTCGCCACACCCAACTCCACCACCCAGAGCAATGCACAGCAGGGGTTCGCAGAACATCTGTGGGTACCCATGTTCAGCTCAGCACAAGTTGTGGCTCCTGAGCTTGGTCTGATGATTTCTTTATTTATACTTTAACTGAGGGCTACTGTCTCCACTTGGAGCGGATTCCATATCAAACAGCTTTAAAGGAACCTCACGAAGACAGAGGGCAGAGCCAGCCCAGGGTGAGGGGCAGGCTTGCCTGACCAGCACCTAGAGCATGCCTTGAAGGGCTGTCTGGGCCTCTGTAGATGTGCAGGACAAGGAGAGGAATAGGAAAGAATTAAGCAAGAGCAAAGCCTGGAGGAGTTGGTGGGGCTGGCCTGACGAGTCACCTCCATTTATTGGGGCAGGGGAGTTGGACTGGGGGTTACTGCAAAGGGGTAATCAGTAAAAATGGGCCTTGACTGCAAGTCGGGGGTGGAATCGCTTTCCCTGGCAAGCCCAAAGACCCCCTTTCTCATCCACAATTATTTCTCATTAAAACTGGGGGAGATAGCCAGTTACTTCGGGGGAGTAGAGGGAGGGGTTTTCCCTTGGGAGGTGAGAGTCAAGTTTATTCCCCAGAAAGAAGGAAGCAGCCCCAGAGTACTGGTCAACCAGATTCTATGGCTCTGGCAGCCACTACCACCACCCAGCCCTCCACTAACTTCCCAGGAGGGGAAACGGAGTTGCCATGCCCTCCCTGTACGGCTCATCTCGGGGACCTCATACTGTCGTATCCTCCCACACAACAGCTGGTTCCAAGCCCAGCAGCTGGGAAGATGTGGCCCCAGAACAGGTGTCTGCAGCAGAGAAGGTCCCTGCAGACAGAGATGTGGGCTGATGGTCCCGCAGGGCGGGAATCTCAGGGGAACAAGGCTGGACTATGGCACTCTCGAGAGGCTGCGAAACATAAGGGCGCCAGACACCTGCTCGGGATCTCTGTTCTCATCTGCCCGGGGTTCATGCAGTGAGACCCTGGAGGTAAATTTGCTTTATGAATTGGAAACACTGATTGGTGCCATGGGACTGCTGGGCTCTGGCTGCCGCAGTTTCAGACCTCATCCGCGAGAGTTACAAATCAACTTCCCGGTTCCTGACCCTCGGTTCCTGATCCTCAAATCTGAAATCCAAAAAGCTCCCCAAACATTCATTTTTTTAAAAAATCATTTTGAGGGCGCCTGGGTGGCTCAGTGGGTTGGGCCTCTGCCTTCGGCTCAGGTCATGATCTCAGGGTCCTGGGATCGAGTCCCGCATCGGGCTCTCTGCTTGGCGGGGAGCCTGCTTCCTCCTCTCTCTTTCTCTGCCTGCCTCTCTGCCTACTTGTGATCTCTCTCTGTCAAGTAAATAAAATCTTTTTAAAAAATCATTTTGGGGGGGTGCCTGGATGGCTATGCTTGTTCAGAATCCAACTCTTGGTTTCGTCTCGGTTCAAAGGCATCTGCCTTTGCCTCAGGTCTGGGATCGAGCCCCACATCGGGCTTCCTGCTCAGCAGGGAGCCTGCTTCTCCCTCTCCTTCTGCTGCTGTCCCTGCTCATGCTCTCTCTCTTTTTCTCTCCTTCTGTTAAATCAATAAATAAAAATCTTTTAAAAATAACACTAAAATGGGGGTGCCTAGGTGGCTCAGTGGGTTAAGCCTCGGCCTTCGGCTCAGGTCATGATCCCAGAGTCCTGGGATCGAGCCCCACATCGAGCTTTCTGCTCAGCGGGGAGCCTGCTTCCTCCTCTCTCTCTGCCTGCCTCTCTGCCTGCTTGTGATCTCTCTCCCTCTGTCAAATAAATAAATAAAATAAAATCTTTTTAAAAAACCACTAAAATGAAAAATAAAGAAATAAATTAAGTCAGATAAATAAGTAAAAATCTTTAAAAAATAACAATAAAATGAAAAATAAAGAAATAAATAAAACTGAAAATTCAAATCCATTTACAGTTGATCCTTGAACAACGTGGGGATTGGGGCACTAAACCTCTGTGTGGTGGAAAATCCACTTATAACCTTTGACACCTCCAAAACTTCTCTGCCCTGCCTCCCCTACTCTTGACAGGAAGCCTTACTTATCCCATAAACAGTCACTTAACATATATCTGTGTGCTATATCTAATATATACTATATATATATACCATATATATAGTATATATATATAGTATATATTATATAATATATATTATATATATAATATATATTATATATATTATTATATATTATATATTATATATAATTATATAATATTATATAATATTATATATAATATATATAAATATAATATAAATATATTTATATAAATATAAA